>NC_071103.1:9295000-9615000 GCF_024256425.1 Clarias gariepinus | reverse complement strand
AGAAAAATAGACAGGGGCCAGGATGGCCAGGTGAACTTCGAAGAATTTAGTCAATCTGTGGCCATTCTTGCACAGGGATATGTCAAGGATGTCAAGGGAAAAGACAAAGCTCACCACTGAATTGTTCATGTGCTTTTCTTTACACATTACCTTGTCTTCATGAAATTAAAAGAAAATGGTTTGATCAGACATTAGGGACTTGAAATTATTAACTTACTATTTACAGATAATGGAACCACTGGGCTCAAGTCAGTTATTTGACATTAAGGACTGTTGTACATTTGTTGTGACAGTCTTTAAGCCTGTGTTCTCTGGCTAGTTTCTTCAGCGGTCAAACACATTGCTAAAAAAAAAATAATTTTGAAAAAAAAAAAAAGAAAGATCTATTTAGAAAGATCGGAGATGCAACTTCACTTAGTGCAAATCAATGAATATATAAAAAGTTTTTTATATTTATTGATGATATTTCTGAATTTAATGTAGTGCAATAGATTTAATGCTTAAATCCTCCAGGCTGGCAAATTCCAAGAGAAAATGATTCCCTCTAACAACCAGCTTTGTCTGTTTAGGCAGTAGTTATGCAACTATTACCTTTCCAAGAGGCAACAAGGCAGTTTACTTATTTATTTATTTATTTATTAAATTTTTGACCTAACTTCATATTTTGAAACAGCTTGGTTACATGTGTTTGCATGCTAAATGATTATAATAGAATTCAGACTAAACGCAATTAACCTCTTCATATTCACTTTACTATAGACTTTTTGCCAGCACAAATTAGTCAGTTATACTCAACAATAATGTGGTTCAGGCTGTTGTGTGTCTCAAAGGAGATCAGTGGTTGCTAGAATGCTCAACCTATCTAAATAGGCACCAGCAACCATGGCACTGTTAAAGTCACAAAGAACACATTTTGTCCCTATCCCAATGTTTGATGGAAACATAAACTGACGCATGTGACGTGTGTTACTACCCGTCTCTAAATGGTCTTAAGTACTCAGAAGTATATTAGTGGCAGTGATGCCCCAGAATGAGTATAGGTACAGAGCTGTAACTGACACAATAATGAGCAAAATAATTAAGCACTAGAAGGTCTGTAGAATTTTAAAAACACACATTGTTCCAAAAAATATGAGAAGGATATCAGCAGCTTTCATGGACAAGATACATGTGGCTGTGACTCTAGTTGCACAAGCTGCTTTTTTTTTTTTTTTTTCAGAATGATGATATACTGTATGTGTCCTGACATGTAACATGAATGAGGAAAAAGGAGAGTTGATAAATGTTAAATATTTTGTCTTAGCTAGGGATAATATAAGAAAATGCACATATTTACTTTATATTGTTATAATGGGATTGTTATTAAATGCAAAGTTCTTTTCCGGTTATGTACAATTATATTATCTTAAAAACTATGCTACATGCTGTAACATTATGTAGACCAACAGGGGAAAAAAAACTTTTGTGTGTAAATGTATACTTTGTATTAAAACCATATCAGATTGGTTTCTTTCTGGACTTTCTGGACTGAAAAAAATCCTGAAATAAATGAAAGGTTATGGCAATAATTATATACTGAGCAGAGGTTTAATCTTATAATTGACTGGATATCTTCAAAATATTTTTCCACTTGACATTTTCAGCAGTAAATGGCATGCTGGATCTTGAAGGTTGCTTTGGGTTAGAGAGAGTAGAAAATAGACAAATAGTAAGATACAAGAAACAATCTCATTTAAAAAGTTCAAAGGAACAGGGATGAAGTAAGACTGCTCAGTAGTTGCTGCTGTCTGAGGTATCTAGTGTGATTTTTTTTAATAGTAGGACTTACTGTAAGAGCATATGCTAAATTTGTTCCAGTAGTACACACTACCATTTTAAAATGCAAATATTAAACAAAATAAAAAGCAGAAAAAAATATCAGGTAGACTGAATATCTCTGTATGTTCTCCACTTGGAAAATATGTGAGAAAAACTGTGGGATGGGGGGGGGTTGTTTTTAAAAAAAACTAAATAAGCCAAAACATTGTTTTTCTTGTAACATCTTGCGATATTATCATTAATTCACATAATTACTAATCATATTAACAGAATATCCTCACAAAAATTAGGCGGTTTCGTGCAATTTATAAACAGAACTGCTGATTACTGCGTTTGTCCCGTTTAAGCTTTGGGTGTGGATTAAATGATATGAAACATGATTTATGCTTTTGTGATAGTGACAAACCCAGGATTGGGGAGGTGATGGGATTGCTAGACAAGACTGTCAGAATCTCTTCTGTTGGAGGAAGAAAATAAATTGTTGAAAAATGGAGGGAAAGACGAATAGTGTAGTTTTTGTGAGTTGTGAGTTGGAGTGCCACCATAAAAACTAGAAAGATATTAGGGAAGCCTTCGAAATTTTCATTCCAAGTGTTTTCAATCCTATAAATATATCATAAAAAGTATTCTTTAAGACATCCTTACAGAGTGATTAGTAATATCTTTTACAGAAAATATGAAGGCTAGTCTGTGTGCCCAGTGGAGTGTAGGAGAAGGAGGGAGGATTGAGAAGGTCAGGGTGAAGAGAGAAGGGTAAAGAATAGGAGGGCATTCAATTCCAGGGATTCAGTTTGAAAAGAGGTGAACAAAGACAAAATACACAAACACACCCAAGGACAACACGACACAAAAGACCTAACAGACAGCAGCACAAACCGGTTATTGCTTACTTAAATATGAATTGCCAACATTGTTCTTTACAGTGTTGTGGCAGCCTGGGAACACCTTTTACATGGTCGAATTGTAATTACACATGTCTCTGTTATACAGGTTCCACTAAAATACACCACTTCTCCCTTCCCATGTACTGTACAGTATGTTACAACTTTTACATATGGAAAAATACATTTATTGACTTTTTTTTATACTACTTAACACACTGTAGGCTTAATTTTGGATGTGGGTCACATAATGCTTCACATTACAAGATTTTCAAGCAGTGTTTGGGATTCAGACAACAAATCTGCCCCCAGCAGATCTGCGGTTCATAGCCAAGTCTATTGTGTCAAACTGAGGTTTGGTAACTACTAACACAGAGTTGTTGAAAGTGAAGTGACTAACTGCCTTATTCCCAAGGTGCTCTAATGGCTGTGCTTACTAATGCCTTCCTCGTTTAGTTATCCTGTTCAACTAGTCGTGCTGGTCTCCCTGCTTACACTCTGCACACAGTGTAACCTGTTTTTAAACTATTATGTGTCAGTGAGCATAGCTAATTTGTTTTGTCTCTTTTATCTTTCTTTCTCTCTGTTGAATTCCACAATTCCTCAAAATTTTCTTTAAGTTCTCACGCACTGCTGCTGAGAATGGCCCCGCACAAACTTCGTAAAGATGCACAAGATTAATGTTGATGGTGCCACATAAAAACCAGAAAGTTAGCTGTGGGTCTTCTTCTTAGAAATGACATTGCAAACAGTATTGCAACAAAAAATATTTTGAGTTTAAACAATAAGACATTATGAAATGACTCATAAGCTTATATTATAGTCATAAGCTGATCATCAAACATCTAAGCTCCTGTTGACACAGGTCCTTTGTTGACTATTCAGTTATAGAAGAGTAATTATTTATAACCAAACTCATCAGATAGGTTGTATGAGGTGACATGAAAGGGATCTACATCTGGCTTACACAGACTATCTACTGGTGTCCCACAGGGCTCAGTACTTGGTCCTCTCCTGTTCTCTCTCTATACACAGGCTTTTGGTAAGGTCATATCATTGCATGGCTTTTCAAATTCAAATTAAATTTTTATTTGTCACACAGTCACGCACAGTATGATATAAAATGAAATGCTTACACAACTGCTGAAAAAATTAGAAATAAGAAAAATACGAGTTTTTAGAAATATAGAAAAAAATATTTGCAAAAAGTACAAATAATAAAATCAAATAGAATTTTCGGGGTTGGCTGAGGTCCTTTACGATCTTCCTGGCCTTGGTCCAGCACCGCTTGCTGCAAATTAAGTGCAGTATCAACCCCCCAACAATGTTTGTCTGATGTTACTAAGTCAGTAACCTAGTATTTTAGTGTAGGGATCTTAGATTTCATCTTACATTTGTCATTTTAATGGCAAAAACTTAAGCACTTTTGTAAGTCACTCTGGATAAGAGCGTCTGGGAAATGCCTAAATGTGAATGTAAATGTTGTCAAAAGGCTTTGTGACAGTGAACATTGTTAAATGTGGTATACAAATAAAATTAAAATACAGTTCATTTTAATTCCTTTACCGTTTGCAATATATATATACCTCTAGCATTTACTGATCTATATGGCCCTGTCCAATTCGTCCTCCATTAAAATGCTGACCATTTACAAATGAATAAAGTATATAAAAAAATGTTTACAACATTTAAATATTTGTTACCAATTTGCGCACTGTAATATAAAAAATGCCAACAACAACAACAAAAAAGAAAAACTTGTGAATGCACACTAGATGTCAGCAAAAACTATTCCAACTATGCCATTGCCGATATTTAAAACCCTCTGGAGTCTGAGGCCTTTCTGAAAACCTGCAGTGATTTAGCGCACTTCTAAAATTTGTGTACATTTCAAATCTTTGCCAATATGGTAACTAATACAGTTTCCTTGTTTACTTAAAGCAAAAACTGGACTTTCATAATGTGGCTTTTGTATGTATACTTTGTCAAAGTATACATACAGAAAAATAAAATTTTAGTCTCTAGCTGAAAAAGGAGAATAAATAAACCTGGCAGATTGTTTTGAACACACTAAGTTCATGAAATCTGGGGTGTGTGCCCATAGCATACCTATTGACACCTGGCTCAGGTGACAACAGGTTTCCCCAGGACTCCTGTTGATGTCTCAACTGTTCACACCTACAGTATACATTCAGATTCCTCACAGGAATCAGGCCAGGGGGAGAAACAAAAATAGAGCATGAATTCTGAAACAGTCATTGAAATGGCAAAAAAAAAAAAAAATGCATTTAAAAAAATTCTGAAAAAAATTATATACCGTTAAGTATTAGTCAAAGATGACATAATTGAACACAAAATGCAGTTTTTAAATGAAGGTTTACGTTATTAAGGGAGAAAAAAAACTCCAAATCTACATGGCCCTGTGTGAAAAAATGATTGCCCCCCTTGTTAAAAAAATAACTTAACTGTGGTTTATCACACCTGAGTTCAATTTCTGTAGTCACCCCCAGGCCTGATTACTGCCACAGCTGTTTCAATCAAGAAATCACTTAAATAGGAGCTACCTGACACAGAGAAGTAGACCAAAAGCACTTCAAAAGCTAGACATCATGCCAAGATCCAAAGAAATTCAGGAACAAATGAGAACAAAAGTAATTGAGATCTGTCAGTCTGGTAAAGGTTATAAAGCCATTTCTAAAGCTTTGGGACTCCAGCGAACCACAGTGAGAGCCATTATCCACAAATGGCAAAAACATGGAACAGTGGTGAACCCTCCCAGGAGTGGCCGGCCAACCAAAATTACCCCAAGAGCCCAGAGACAACTCATCCGAGAGGCCACAAAAGACCCCAGGACAACATCTAAAGAACTGCAGGCGTCACTTGCCTCAATTAAAGTCAGTGTTCACGACTCCGCAATAAGAAAGAGACTGGGCAAAAACGGCCTGCATGGCAGATTTCCAAGGCGCAAACCACTTTTAAGCAAAAAGAACATTAAGGCTCGTCTCAATTTGGTAAAAAACATCTCAATGATTGCCAAGACTTTTGGGAAAATACCTTGTGGACCGACGAGACAAAAGTTGAACTTTTTGGAAGGTGCGTGTCCCGTTACATCTGGAGTAAAAGTAACACATCATTTCAGAAAAAGAACATCATACCAACAGTAAAATATGGTGGTGGTAGTGTGATGGTCTGCGGTTGTTTTGCTGCTTTAGGACCTGGAAGGCTTGCTGTGATAGATGGAACCATGAATTCTACTGTCTACCAAAAAATTCTGAAGGAGAATGTCTGGCCGTCTGTTCATCAACTCAAGCTGAAGCGATCTTGGGTGCTGCAGCAGGACAATGACCCAAAACACACCAGCAAATCCACCTCTAAATGGCTGAAGAAAAACAAAATGAAGACTTTGGAGTGGCCTAGTCAAAGTCCTGACCTGAATTTATTGAGATGTTGTGGCATGACCTTAAAAAGGCGGTTCATGCTAGAAAACCCTCAAATAAAGCAACTCGCTTGAAGTTATCGCAAACGCTTGATTGCAGTTATAGCTGCTAAGGGTGGCCCAACCAGTTATTAGGTTCAGGGGGCAATTACTTTTTCACACAGGGCCATGTAGGTTTGGATTTTTTTTCTCTCTAAATAAGAAAAACCATCATTTAAAAACTGCATTTTGTGTTTACTTGTGTTATCTTTGATTAATAGTTAAATGTGTTTGATGATCAGAAACATTTTGTGTTACAAACATGCAAAAGAATAAGAAATCAGGAAGGGGGCAAATAGTTTTTCACACCACTGTATATATATATATACAGCAAATATATGTTATATTATATTATGACTGAAATAAAGCTGCTCACATCAGCACACATGATATTGCAAAAGACTTTTATTATTTAGTGATTACATATTTTGTAAATGTGTAAATGTTTTGTTGTACTTCTGGGGGATTACTTATGATTTTTTATTAATAAATCTGCTCATGTGTGTGGAGACGAGAATCTGACATACAGTAGGTCTGTTTTTTTTACATTAATTTAATAATAAACATTTATCTGGCAATAAACTTTTTGGAAAGAAAACCTTCTACTCTTTGTGTATATATTTTTTCTGGGTTGCTACAATATAATTTCATAAAAAAAAAAAACCCCGAGATTGCCACCCCTAAGGGTTAAACATAAATCACAAAAAAATGTTGAACTGAGGAAGCAGTATTCATGTATGATCTTAAAAGAGAAACTGCCAGGGCGTGCTTTGCTGAATCGATTCAGTTCCCCATACCTATTTTCTAATATGCAAATGAGATTCTATATCCAACAAAACAAAAGTCAGGTATTGTGCAAGTAGTTTGTGTGTGTGTATAATTCTGTGTTACATTACTATATTAATTAAATGTCCTCGCAAAGGTAATAGCGCACACACACGCAATGTCGTGTGATTTCCATGAGAGCCGGCCTCTAAATGATGCAAATAATATAAATGTTTCGCAATTTAAACAAATTTTATTTCCAAAGCCATATTACATAATGTGTTACCAACTTCTTGCTGTAATGCCACATAGTTGTATTGCCAAGTTTATCATCTAATGGGTGTGTATGGTTACAGAGTTTATTTAAGTGTTCATTCTAATGGCTTAAAAATAGAAAAACAGATAACAAAAGGAAAGTAATACCATTTATTGACAGCTTTTTTATTTATTTTTATTTTATTAAATAAATAAAATATATTAAAAAAAACAAAATAACTGTGATGCATTGCTCCTGTAGTTTTTTTGTTTTGTTTTGTTTGCACAAAAACTTTTATGCTATTTTTTGCACAATTACTGCTGTAATGTTGGAAAAAATATGTTTAAAAAAATTATCATAATCAGAGATTACATAAATCACTGGTGAAATCAAATTGTAATGAAAACACCAGTAGACTCATGTTATGAAATTAAGAGGGTTTCCACATGTGAAGAGAACTTAGGGGATTGGGACTAAACTGCTGTGTAGCGGTTAAAAAAGGAAACCAATTATCAGTGAGGCTAACTAGTAAAAAGATTCAATTTGCCATGGAGCATAAATAAAGGACTGAGCATTGGAAAAAGGTCATGTTTCCTGATGGGTACAGATTTACTATGTTCCAGAATGATGAGTGCATGTCAACTCTCCCATTATTAGTAGAAGATCTTGGAGAGAAATTAATGTAACTCTGAATGGAAATGTTGCACAAGCTTATCAAAATTATGTCACAGCAAATGCATCCAACAATCAAAGCAAAAGATGGTCCAAAGAAATTTTAGAGTGTGCAACTTTTATTTTTTGGTTGGGGAGTGTACTGTATATACCAAATGAATTTCTGCAAATGTACCCAATATGTCTGTGATGGACCCAAAATGGGTCCATCACTTCATCTACCGCTCTCCATAACATGATGCACTAATCATACTGGAACATAGTAAATCTGTACTCATCAGGAAACATGACCTTTTTCCAATGTTCCAGTCCTTTGTTTATGCTCCATAGCAAATTGAATCCTTTGTTCAATTAGCCTCACTGATAATTGGTTTAATTTTTTAACCGCTACACAGCAGTTTAGTCTCAATTGTACAATATATTATACAAAAAAACTAATTATTGTTGCATTTATATACTCTCAACAACACCACAAGCTGAAGGAAACAACATTAATCTCGAACTATACACCAGTCAACTGGTGACAGAATAATTTGCACCCAAGGCTGACTCATGCCAGAGGCTAGCCTGTCCTTTACAGCACAAATTGCCCAAGCACCAGTATAGCCAGTCCACTACAGCCCATCTTACACATGACCCAACAGGCAAAGAGCCAAAAGTTGCTCACCAGGCCTCCAAAATCCCATACATCCGAATCCCATCAGGCATGCATCGGATGCATCGGTGGTTTTATTGTTGATGGTTTTAATGTTATAGCTAATTTGTATCTTGTCATGCAATTATACTTATATTGTTAAACAAACTGATATGCTGTTATATTAGTCTTTGCAAATTATCACTAGGTGTCGGCAAAATACACGATGACCAGTAAGATGGCATTTCTCATCATACTGTACTGTAGATCTCCTGTGTTCATTTTGCAACTTAAAATGGAAAAGAAAAAAACATGAGCATGACATTCTTTAAAAAAATGTCTGCGGTTGTCTTGGTAAATGCTTTCTTATCTTGCCAAAAAGTTAAGGGTGTGTATGAAAAAAACAACTATCCTTTACACCCTCTTAAATGCAAATGTAAACCTGTTTTCTTACGATCAGTGGAATGCAATAAGCACTCTTTGGTTGAAATTCTTATCTAAATGCATTTTATTATAAAGCGAGTACAAAATTGGTGATAGGAAATTTAACCGGGAATTCTGAAAGTATGTGAAACATGTGTTTAGTTGTTTGCATGCCTTTGTAACTAAGCATGCAAATTTCAAACAAACCTAACCACCGAACATGGAAGAAGGAAACTTTTATCAGCTAAAATCATCATATCAAGCTACAAGCGGAATAATGAATAAAACACAGCTTCACTTTTTGTGCTAGTAAACATTTTTCTGCTTGCCATTCTTTTTCGATAATAATAATAATAATAATAATACGAGGGGTGCCTCCCAGGAACTCCTTAAATGGCCCAAACATGTGGAAATAGAGCAAATTCAGGAATGTACTGGGTATGTGACAATAACTCCCAGCCAGCCTCCTGTAATATGCAAGTGATGTTTTTGAGTGATTACGTGTCTTCTATAAGTTATGTGTCAAAGGACCAGGTCTTCCACTCCCTAAGCGACTGCAGTGGGCTTCTCATCATCATTCATCATCATTAAGGATCATCATCCATGAATGTATGGCCTTCTTTAAACCCTTCATACCATTCAAATGTTTTACTGTCTCAACAAGTCTCATCACCATATTGTTCTTCTCTAAATCTTCTGTAAATCTACTATATTCTATAAATTTACAACAACTTGATTCTTTATTAAAATAATTTTTATAAATTTTTTACTTTATGGTATTGTGTGTCTCCTTTTTTCTCAGCGTTTTGTGTTGCAAAACTTAATGATCCACAATAGGTCAGATCCACCAGGATGTCATCTGAATATTTGTGTCAGCGGAAGAGACGAGACTCACAGAAAATCTGACTTTTTGTCACAACCTACATTTTAAAAATGGGTAAATTACAGAGCAGGAACATTGCAAGAATATCTACAGTACCTGTAATTTTGCTTCTTTCTCTCTATCTAAGCATACATTTCCAAAGCATACACAAAATATTTTAACACGAGGCTAATTCAAACACAGTTTCCACATTTCTACTATCACTATTTTAAGACTGTTATTGAATTAATGCTAATGGTCACCCATACAACAGAATAGGGCAGGGCAATGTTGATGGATTATTACAGTGCAGTAGTAGTACTGAGGGATTTCCCTATGTGACTCATGCCCTTGCCACATGACACACTCATGAGTCAATGTTATTCGGTTCATTCTGCATACAGTAATATGGCCTAAAATAAAAGAGTGTATATTCTTTTATTGTATATGTCTCACACAAGGACATTGTATGTTTTTTTTCTTCCTCTAACTAAATTGTTAGTTACTAGTGTATCTCATATTTAATGTGGAAAATGACTTCCATTATTCGTTTAATTTTAACGTTTAATTTTTTTACTGAATGACCAGGTTATCCCATCTATGCATTTTTTTCCTTTCTGGATGGCACAGGCATGTGACAAATTGTGACAAAGAGGTAAAATACAGCTTGTTTATTCAGTAAGAATCAGTGTTATGCAGTTTTTATCTGGTTAAAAGTCTCTGCAGTTTATTGCTATAAACAAAACAATAACCAAAACTCAGAACTAATCAATTACCGCTTTAAGTTAGAAAGAATGGAAAATCTCAAACTTTATTTATTTATTTATTTATTTTGCTCGGGTGTGCCTGCATGTGTGTGTATATGTCTTTAAGTGAGGGTGTAGTCTGCTCATAGTGAATAGATGAATCATTTGTTGGTTTAACTACCTGTGCCCTCTTAGGCAATACTCCCTCTGGATATAGTATCCGCTACCCCACTCCCTAGTGTTGCACATAATAGCTTTAAACATCAAAGTTCTCCTGGTTGCCATTTTGCAAGAGCATGTGCCTCTCTTGACGACCAGTATGTGCAAAATTAAACAAATTAAAGGACATATCACATGCAAATATCTCTTTACCCTGAAACTTATTATTTTGGGCAGTGAATTATAAAGTGATCTTGTGTTATGAATGCATACAGGACAAATGCTGTTTACCAGTTTGGAATATATTGCCTACTTAGAAAAAACTAATGCTTAAAATATCATGAAGGAGATCTTTTAAGCAAAGATATTTTTTTAATATTAGTGTGATATGTAATAATAGTGTAACTGCTTGCTGATAAAATGTGCAAATAATCTGATGAGCTTTCTTTGTTGAACTGCAGTGTATTTTCCTAGTGCATATCCTCTTACTGTCTTGTAACAGGTCTCCCTTTTTATGAAAATGCACATATGCTTACATTACATATATGAAATGATTTACATTAATTGGAGATAATGGGTCTTTTCTCCATCTAATCACTGAACCCTACATTAACTACAGTAACTTGATGATCTGGAGGTTAGGTATTTGAACCAAAATTGTAAAAAAAAATTAAAATGCACAAAATTGAAGCCATTTGTTCTAGAGAAAGACATTTAACAAAGAAGTCATTCAAACACATTTACTTTCAAAAGCAAAAAAAATTAAAAAAATGATTGAGCTTTGCAGCCTGGCCGTGCCTTCATCAAACATGATAAGCAAACCTGCCTTGGTTTATACACATATACTGTATATGCACATGACAGTTTCAAAATGGATTTGTTAATGGCAGTTATGGCTTTGAGCTTAGAGCTGTTTTAATTTTACACAGCAGTATAAACTTTTTTTTTTTATTACATATAGTAACTTATTATCAAATAAGCCAAGCTCACACAGGCAGCAAGTGCACACACACACCCATCTTACATAACTCAAACATCTTAATAAAACAACTCTCCGATAAAAGGAATGCAATGGAGACAAAAAACACAACTCATCTGTGCCACCTTTCTAAAAATAACTCCTTTTGTGCACTCAAGGAATAATAAAAAATGTAATCAGAGATAAAGATTGATTTCTCAATTATGTATTGAAAGAAAATGCAACCAAAGCACACTTACAGTACACGTGCTGCCAAAAGATTAAATTCCGGAGTTAGTCCCGCATTTTCGTGTTATAATAACTTTCCATTTTCTGCAAAAGGTTTTCCACTGGCTGTTGGGACATAACTGTGGTGATTTCCATTTAAAAATTTATCAAAACTAAATAAAAAAAATGCACCAGCTTTCCATTTTACACTATTTGGGATTCAACATTAGTTTTGACCTATAGGTTATTTTAAAGCATCATAAGTTAAGACATAAAGAGAAACTTACAAGATATACTATATAAGACTGATATAGTATCCACTACCCCACTCCCTAGTGTTGCACATAATAGCATTTTGTAAGACTATCTGCTTCTCTTGACAACCTACATACTTCTTTTAAACCATTATGTGGAAAATTAAACAAATTAAAGGGCCACATCCAATGTTTATTCTCCTTTGCCATTTAACTACATAGTACAGAATTTAAGAATTGAAAACTATTTTCAACCCTAGCCATACAGAATATTAATGCATGTATAACATGCATATACCGTAACTTTCCCCTTGTATCCTTTATGTAATTTATAAAGGTATAAGCATAATGACATCCTGTTGAAATGTACACAAAGGGGTTTCTGATTTGGTATTATTTTGCTGCCAATTAAAGTATTGCTCTCAGAATTAGTCATGACATGTCAACTGTCAAAGTAAAGGTACATAATGACTAACGGCCATGAAGCGCTGCTAGCATTTCACACATAAGTAGACTTTTCTTGTTTATGCAAATAACTAGTCCAATAATAAAAATTAAGAGAGGAAAGGGACAGATAGAAAGAGGAAAAAGTTGGTTTTGTGCTACAGACATTCTCTTACTGATGTTGGACCATGAGCATTAAACAAATGACACCAGCACGATGTTGCAAATTATTAAATAGTGTTAAACCAACATTTATTAATAGCATAAATGTTGTGTTTTGAGTGTCACCACCTAATTACATCTATATGACTTCATACAACATTATACATATCCAATGTTGATACCATACTTTCCTGCTGGGATAGTATGGTATCAAATAAAACAGCTAATCACAATGCAATGTGGCCTCTAAAAATGGGTGTCACGTTTCCTGACACCCAGTCAACACAGAGACTGTCACATTCCCTTTTGTTAAACTACTGATCTAACATCTGAACACAATTGCTCTATCCTAGCCACACAGTATTTAATGGACTCCAATGCCAACCATTCTTTGCAAGTCTGTTTCATACCAATTAATACCAAGCTTTTCTAGTCTAAAGCACTGGCTCACCCTACTGCCAACATCTATTGTATAACAATAATGTTTATGACATTAAAGGCTTGGAACTGTATGTTTCAACAATGCCAAGACCTTGCAGTAATGGGATGGTCATGGGACTCTGCTAAGTGTTGAAACAAATAGACTGAGCTGATTAGTTGTTGATCTACTGAAGCAGTGGAACATAAAAAAAACCAATGCAATGAAAAGTAAAGACTGAGAGGGATACAACAAGGAGCACAAACCTTTTAAAATGAAAAGTATACAATTAAAACTAGGGATGGGAGCAGGTATCTCAGGCCCATTTCTGTACAGATCCAGGACACTACCTGAGTCCCTCTCCAAAAGGTACAGTAAATAGTGGGGTGGCTGCTGGACAATCATAAATGATAATAAGCTCAATGACCACTGAATGAAAACTACAGTGACATACTGTATACCTGACAATTCAACATGATAGAGTCTGTACAGAGTCTAAGAACTAGGATTGCTCAAACATTCCAGCAAGATTATAATCAAAGAGTTTATAGTATAATTTTTTACAAACAAAGCTTTACTAAAACATTTAATACTGTAAATGAGCCGGCGGCACGATGGTGTAGTGGTTAGCACTGTCGCCTTGCACCTTCGGGGTCTGGGTTTAATCCCGGCTAGGCTTGATTCCCGTCTCTGCGTGAATGGAGTTTGCATGTTCTCCCCGTGCTTGATGGGTTTCCTCTAGGTACTCCGGATTCCTCCCACAGGCCAAAGACCTGTAGCTTTGGCTAATTAGCATTTCCAAATTGCTCGTAGTGTGTGAATGAGTGTGGGTATGTGTGTACCCTGTGATGAATTGGAACCCTGTCCAGGGTGTACCCCGCCTCGTGCCCTAAGTCTCCTGGGATAGGCTTCAGGCCCCCCGTGACCCTAAATACAGGATGAAGCGGTAAAGCCGATGAGAGTAAATGAGTGTAAAGTGAGTGAGCATGTTCAAAAGTCAGGCAATGAGTCTGACAACAGGTTACTGTGGATGTTAAAAAGGCAGGTGCATAGAAACAGGCAGGGAATTGAGAGAACAATAGAGTTGAACATTGTAAAGCTTAACTTGCATCTTCAAGCTACCACTGTTGGGCTTTCATTTACAAATGAAAATAATTATTTGTAAGAAATATAGAAAAGAAATGTAAAAAAGTGTGTGTGTGTGGGGTGTGTGTGTGTGTGTGTGTGTGTGTTAAAATTCAATAAAATTTTATTTGTATAGTGCTTTTATAGTGCAGTGGTCATTGTCGCAAAGCTGCTTTAAAGAATCAAAAGAAAATTAGAGAAATGAGTATGAAATGTGTGAGAAAATGTGGATGAATCAAAATGATCAGATTGTCCCTGATGATCAAGCCGAGGGCAATGCTGGCAAGGACAAACTCCCTGAGATGGCAATAGGAAGAAACCTTGAGAGGAACCAGACTCAACAGGGAACCCATCCTCATTTGAATGATAAGACAGGAATTGTTTGGCAGTGATTCTGTGTGTTAGGCAGTTGGGGAGTTTAATATAACAGGTGATGCCATTAAGTCAATATGGAGTTCTTAAAAAAGAGACCACACAGACCACACAGGACCTCCATGTGACAAGATCTACATACTGTATCCTCTGGTTCTAGTGAGGACTCTTGATGCCGCATTCTAGACTAACTGGAGCTTGTTTAAGCACCTGCACATCCAGACAGTAAGGCATTACAATACTCCAACATAGAGGTGACAAAAGCATGAACTAAAACGTTAATAAATGTGGCCCAACAAAACCAGGTGCATGATCAAAAAGTGGCAATGAGCCAGAATACTGACAAACGGTTTCAAAAGGACAGGTGCATAGAAAAAGGCAGACAACTGGTAACAATAGAGGTAAACATTGTAAAGCTTGGAATTCTACACTTAACCTGCATCTCCAAGCTACCACTGTTGGGCTCTTGAACAACGCCTTTAACCCTCACTGCTTCGTTGTTGCTAATCCATGGCTCTTAGCCAGGCTTCCTACACAGCAAATTTCCCAATGTTGTTTTATTTTTAAAAATGGTTCAACATCCAGCTGTGTTTGAAAGAATCCAGTTGAACTTAAATAAATAATATACATATAATAAAATATATTAGTCACAAGTCAGAATAAAGGAGGAGTGTTGGACGGAAGGGTTGCCATCCGTAGAGTAAAAAGGTGAAGAAAACTAGTCATGACCTCTGGCTTGGGCGTCGCCCGGTTAAACAAGGCCCGCATCCTTAGTTAGGGAACCAGGGCAAAGTCGAAAAACTGGCTACTGGAACAAAGAACACATGAAAAAAAAACATTAATTTATAAAGAAACACCTGAAAAATTCTGATTGGCCCCAGGGAAACTTAAACTGCTATAACACAAGGTTAAAAATTTCACCTTTGATCTATTGGGTGTGTCAGAAGTCAGAAGGACTGGCAGAGGCAAGGCTGCAGGGCTTCTGTCTATCAAGGTAGTATATATCAACAAGGGCTCCTCTCTTGAGGTCATCTTTTCTCCTGGCTGAGTGAGTGTATGGACAGCATGCACTCCAGTGCCTTTTACCATGTTCTGCAATGAGTTGGGGCTCACATACAGACAGCCTTCCTCTCTTCTCTCAGGAAGGCGCACACAACCCAGATGCTGATAACAGGAGATAGGAGATGAGAAAAAAAGTGCTAACAAATAAAGCAAAAAATATAAGTCACTCAGAGAAGAAAATGGGGAGATTAAGGTCAGAAGAACAGGGGGTGCAATTCGGGGTCTTTTAGTGATAGCCGCAGTCGGTCGAAGCAGATCGATGTCATGGTCATACTTTCTGGTTGAACGAGGAGAATGCAGATGGAAAGAGGCGACGGCTATAGACCCACTGTCTCACCAAAATATTACTCAATGCCCTAACAAACATCTTTATTTGTTTTTCTTTAAAAAGGACTTTATATTTAATTTTCTAATAAAAATACAAAGGACAGAATTTGAAAGACATTTCTGTAATCGATCTATCTTTACATTTCTTTCTATTGTTTTTATTATTAACTTTGTGTGTGTGTGTGTGTGTCTTCATGCTGAAGTGATGCAAAAGGTAAAAAGAAAATGCCTGCCTTCATGTCTATACAGAGGTGGTAAGAGCTGTTTGTTATGTAAGATTGTATTAATGCAATGTGGGAGATTTGTTCTTACTTCAACAATCAGCAACATGTCACAGATCCACCACCAGTCATACAGTATCTGATCAGAAGTGGTCCTGTGGCAGTCCCTGTTTTACAGTAAGCCATTGTACACATACAAAGTGCACATGCTTTTATACTCTATACTCCCCTCTGGGACATCCGCAGGATTTCTGTTTTCTTAAGCTAGATCTTAAGCCCATATTCTGATCAAGGAAACAATCACGGCACATTTTTAGAAGTGGATTCTCCAAATACAATGAATATTACGACTGATATCAAGAGGCTTTGCTTCTGTTGTTTATTGCATTTGTCCTGTCTGCTAACACTAGGGTTAAATCTATCACTTCAAATTACTGTGTATGCATGACAGAGCTGTGTCTTTTTACACAATGGCCACTGGATCTGATCCATTTCACAGATCTGTGCAAAATCGATTTAGACCTAGCACAGATACACAAGGAATATTCTTACTTCTAGTGCTAAGATGTTATGGGTCCAAATGTGGGTCATATTTTTAAAAGTGCAGTCATTTAAATCTGCTTTAAAAAACTAACAAACAAAAAAGTCAACACAGTGCAGTTACTGTCTCTGCACCAGCCTGCACAAAGCTTGGTTGTACCACAAATTAGTGATTTAAAAAATTCTGTTCCAGTGATTCATTTCTATGTTATGTAAGGAAGGGGAGGGGTTGTGGGGGGGGGGTTACATGAGGATACTTCCTCCACCACTCCCACCACTCCATAACTCCTCCCTAACTTGTTTTTTTCCACTAACCCTTTGCTGTAGACTTTTTCGTTTTTCTCTCATAGTTTACCAGGTAATTCAGGTTCTCATTCCGTCAAGCTTTTCTGAATGGTTAAACATTTCTACATACACGTTTTTCATTTTATCTTCCGCACACTGTTTTCCCCCCTTCACTCTGGGCCTAATATTTGTTGTATACAAACACACATCGTCTCTCTCTCTCTCTCTCTCTCTCTATATATATATATATATATATATATATATATATATATATATATAGAAAGAGAGAGGGAGAGCATAATGCTACTTTTGTCCAGTGACAAATTTATGTTGCAACAACAAACACCAGCGTCATAGCAACACAGCAGAGTGCTGTGATCGTGAGATCGCATCTACCACAGACGTGCAGCTGACAGTGAATCATTGTGTGTGTGTGTGTGTGTGTGTGTGTGTGTAATTAGAAATGTAATGCATGCAATGTGGCTTGATGTAGATTTTTTTTTTCCATCTGCTTTTCCTCAGTGAAACTGAACATTAGTAACAGCCTGCAACCGATTGTTTTAACACAGAATGTGATGGATAAAACACAATGTAAACAAGGCATTAATACTTATCTAAACAACGTATTAATAATATTTTTATTAAATGCCACCATTTAATATATTATCCTGCTACACAGGAGAATCCCCAGTGTTGATTTGACACTTTCAGAGTTTAAGTCCAGCTGGAAAAAAATCATTTAATGAACTTTCATACGAGTGCTCAGTGGTTAGAGGCAAGATGCATGTATGTAAACTCAATGTGTTTAATTAAGAGGCAGTCACAGAGAAGGCCAATCTGCCTTCATAAACATGGGTAAGAACTACAGAACAAAGTAAATATAGAGGCCAAGGCTTGGAAACCTACACGTGCATGTAGCTATGCAACAGTAAGAAGAAACACTAGGATATAAGTGCCAATTATGCACTAAGGCAAATAGTTAATACTCAATGAGTGGGCAAAGAGGATCTGGGTGGAGATGTAACCCAAACAGAAGCATATGATACTTGTCACTATGGGAGCAAAAAACATAGTTCAAGCAATAATGGAAGCGGACTAGACAAATGTCTAAATGGCGTGTTGGTAACGGCCAGGAAGTGCAACGACATCCGCTGTCCTTGATGAACAGACGCGGCAGAATGTCACCCTTTTTCAGGTTGTCCTTGATGCACGCAGGAGGGAGAACCAGAGGATGAGGATAGGCCTCAGTACAAGTCACAGACGAAGCAGTAGAAGCCCCCAGTTTAGGCTTTAGTTAGAAAAGGGAAGGGTTTGGCACTAACCTTGGGCAGTACTGAAGAGAATATAAAGCAGGTCTTAGATCAACCTTTGTCCTTTCCCTGTGTTGAGGCATCCTCCAGTTCTCCACTTATAGGAACACAGATTCAATCCATGTTATGTCTGTAAAGGCTCCATCTGCACTGTGACTTTTTTTAAATTATCTGTTATGGTTTGCCGTTTGGCATAACTTGAAAGGAAGATGAAAACAAAATCGGCTTTATGATGGATTTATGAGTGAGCGGATGCTTAACAAATATCCTTTATTAAAAAAAATTCAAATGATCTGAATTGGTTGTTTGTCATGGCGAATATTTCTCAAACATAATTATAGTGGCATTTCAAGCATGCATCACAATTGACCACATGAACCAGCTCTTCACCAAAAAAGGCAGGTTGCAGTATGTGACAGCAGACAGTATGCCATTGGTGAGTCAAACCATGGAATTCAATCTAATCTGCATTCCTTTTGGTAAACTGAATCTGCTGTTTATATTCAAATTCATGTTATCACAACTGATAACCAGAAAATTAATGCAAAAAGATGTAAATGAGATTGATTCCATAGCAAAGGCAAATTTTCCAGAACAAAAGCATTACCGATATTTATCACAAAAATTATTTTCAAGTGGTCATTGGGTTGGAAGCTTCTTGTTGCCCATCTCCATCTGACCAGAGGGGCAAACTTTACTTACAGTAAAAGATGGATGGGTGGCTTTATTGATTAGACTTGATTGGACTCAATCGGATTGCAATCTGGGTAATTTGAAGGCCAGGTCAACAGGATTGGGCTTTTTGCCTCTTGTGAAACGGGCACCGTGTGAGATGGACTTTGGTGCAGTGGGTGTTCTGGTGCCTTTCTATTGAGCTTGACCAACACTGGTCTTTGATGCCCGTGATAATCCTTGGGTGCCCATGATCCTGTCACCAGTTTAGCAGTATATAATTGATAATCGTTGTTATTGTATTAACATTATGTGTATGTTATTGGTGTATATTCTGTAAATTTTAAGAAAAACAGTATATCCAGAGTCTTGTGTGCCTGTAAGGGATGTACTTGCGTGCATGCAACATATTCAACAGGTTTCATGTTTGGGAGTTGATTACAGAATGTGCCTGTCAAAAGCATGCTACTGCAAATGTTTAAATGTATATGATCTTACAGTTTTACCTGCTAATTGGCATGGTGCTCATGTAAGCATTTATAACATTATAAATAATGGCACTACAGGTCTACAACTCCATTAGCACTTTTATTAATTAGTTTTTAGAGAATTTGTCCCTTTTTAACAGCTTCAGTAGATTAAACTATGCCTAAATAAAAAAAAAATTACAACTTTCCACAATGTGACTACCATCACAGGGAGAATTAATAGTAATTAATATTTAAAAAGTCACCTTTAAATTTTTAAGCATACCTGAACCGTAAGTGTTTCCATTTGTTTTGGTAGTTCCAGACACACCTTGCTTAATTGCATACACAAACTTTTATCTGAAACCTGGCCAGACTCGGCCCACTGGTCTGGAATTTCAGTTCAGGTGTTTAACTTGTCTACAGATGTAATATTTTTAGTGATTAATTGAACAAGAGCCTTATCCTGTCATTGAAAGTTAACAAAAAGATAGAAGTTGCACCCTTTCTTTGAACGGCCCAGACAAACAAAGTTCAATGGCAAACTTCGACATGGTGGCTCTTAGCGAAGTAATTACGGTGTCATTTTAAACTTGTAAGATTTCTAGGAGTATAAATGGAGTGGAAGATAGAAAGGGGAGGGATTAGGGCTGGGGTGGGGGTTTGAGGGGGATGAGGGGGTCGGCAGCTGTATATAATA
The DNA here is from genome assembly GCF_024256425.1 of Clarias gariepinus. NCBI lineage: Eukaryota > Metazoa > Chordata > Actinopteri > Siluriformes > Clariidae > Clarias > Clarias gariepinus. Next base: position 9,594,764 of record NC_071103.1, on the reverse strand, counting down.
TCTGGCCCATCCCTGTTTGACTCACTTCCTCCTTTCTCCCTGTTCATTTTCTCTCAGCTAGCTCTCCGTGCAAACCTAAAGGTGAGTAGAAAATGAGCGAAAAGAATTTGGTTTGGATGTGGTCAATGTGGGAAAACAGTCTATGTTGTTCTTTAGATCCTATATTTCTTCTTTTTTCACTGTTAATAGTTTTGCTGCCAAATGACTGGTATAGTTTATTATCTCCAATGCATACTTCTCAGAGCAAGGATTATTTCTTCACTCCTCTCTCTCTCTCACACACACACATTCAAATTCTTGTTTTAATCTTCCTCAACATCTTTCTTGCTGTGACTCTTATTGCTACTCAACCTTAAGATCTCTCTGCAACTTTTTGCAACACGTACTTGGTTTTCTTCGTTAAGCCACTGCCTTAATTATAGAGAGCAGCTAGGGCGTTGGTCATAATCCGCTTGTTTCTAAACCAACAGTTTTATTTTACCACTCCTCTTTGGTCCATTCTTCTTTTTGCCTATTATTCCATCTCTCCTCCCTCCTCGGTTATTTCTTCTTTCTGGTTGATTTGTCCAATCACAGCACAGAGGAACGCACTTTCTTACTCCCCTTAGGGCTTAACTAGGCGTTGGCATGCTTTGGATTAACGTGTGTGTGTGGTGGTGGTGGGTTAGTGTATGTGTGTGTGCATGCTCAGCATAACCTTCTTCACTTAAACATGTCAGTTGTTAGACATCTGTCAAGAAAAAATAATGCTCCCTATGCTGATCAAAAATAATAAAACATTAATCAATTTATAGACTATGTTTAGTAGAACAAAATGCAAATTGCAGGATCCCTGCAGCCTTTATTGCTCATCTCATGACTACAAAGACGATGAGGGTACACATGTCTTCAGTGTATCTATTTTTTTTTTTTAGGCCATCATGTCTCAACTCATGCAAGCCATGGCAATGCTCATCGATGTCTTTTATAAATACTCTGGCAAGGAGGGAGACAAATGTACACTTTCCAAGGGAGAGCTAAAAGAACTGATCAACACTGAGATGGGAGATCCAGGCAAGGTATGATATGTTCTTAGACCTTACAGAAGACATTGAACAGGTGTTATATGGACATATTTAGAGATTGTGCACAGAGTAAAAAAATGAAATGACATGCCGTTTCTTTGTGTGTTTTGGTTAAAAGAGTGCCTCAAACCAGGCGCAAGTTGAAAAAATTTTTAAGGACCTGGACGCTAATGCTGATGGTGTCGTGGACTTCCAAGAGTATGTCACCCTGGTGGCCTGCATTACCATGGCCTGCAACGAATTCTTCTCAGAAGCGAAATAAATGAAGACTGGACCTTACCAGCCCTAATAGTGCACATGTGCAAACACACAAACTAAAAATTTGTATTTTTTATTAGTATGTTTGTCTGACACACAGAGAAAAATGTTTGGCATCTTACAATGACAAGTGAATGATCCAAATAACACTTTGAAATAAAGTATTTTAATAAGTTTAAAAAAAAAAAAAGCCTGTGTTTTGTTGTGTGTGTGTGGGTGTGTGTGTGGGTGTGTGTATGTGTGTGTGTAGGTGTGTGTGTGTGTGCATGTGTGTGTGTGCATGTGTGTGTGTGTGTAGGTGTGTGTGTGTGTGCGTGTGTAGGTGTGTGTGCATGTGTGTGTATGTGTGTGTGTGCGTGTTTAGGTGTGCGTGTGTGTGTGTGTGTGTGTGTGTGTGTCTGTGTGTGTGTCTGTGTGTGTGTGTGTGTGTGAAGGTGTGTGGGTGTGTGGTCAGTCTGATTCATTGATACAAACTGTGATACACAAACTGTAGATACGAGGTCAGTTCAATTAAAACCAGGACTTATGATTGTGCCGAATAACAGAACACAGTTACAAGAGTTAAAAGTCCCCTTATTTCTCTATATAATGCCCTGCTACACCAATGTACTTATCATAGCGATACACTAGTACAACAAGGTAAAATCCATGATCAGACTGCCTGCCTCATGTCTGAAACCCTGACCATCCAGAAACAAGTGGAAATGTATTGGTGCATTATTATCCTGATACACGGCACCGCCTTTAGGATACAATGTTTGAACCATTGGGTCCACATGTTCTTCCACAATGGTTCGGTAGTCCTTAGGAGAAACGCGCCCATCGTGCCCATGTGGCAGGGAAGCGTCCTTGTATATCAAAGTACTCGTATATCAGAGCAAATTTCTGGAACTACCGGAATTACTCATCTAAACAGATTCATCTCCTGGTCAAAATGTTATAATAAATAGTACACATGCGCACGGATCTTGACTATACGAGTGACCCACATGCATTGAGATGAGTATGGAAGACGATTACCCACAAAACATATACTGTATATATACAGTGCAGCCGAAAAGTATTCACAGCGCATCACTTTTTCCACATTTTGTTATGTCACAGCCTTATTCTAAAATTGATTAAAAAAACCTTTTCCTTAGAATTCTACACACAACACCCCATAATGACAACATGAAAAAAGTTTATTTGTGATTTTTGCAAATTTATAAAAAAAAATAATAATAATTTTGAAAGCACATGTACATAAGTATTCACAGCCTTTGCAAAATCTCAGGCGCATCTTGTTTCCTCGATCATCCTTGAGATATTTCTGCAGCTTAATTGGAGTCCACTTGTGGTAAATTCAGTTGCTTAGACATGATTTGAAAAGGCACACACCTGTCTATCTATAAGGTCCCACAAGTGACAGTTCATGTCAGAGCACAAACCAAGCATTAAGTCTCAAGAATTATCTGTAGACCTCCGAGACAAGTTACAGAATTTTCTGTAACCTTCCGCAGGTTTGTTCCTCACATATACAGTATATTTGTGAATAACTTGGTCTGGGAGTGTTGTACGAGATGAGCAAAAATTTTTAATAAATTTTTACTTGATAAAAAAATTTGGTTTTGTATGTATTCACTTTATCTACCAAGCGTCAAGTGAGAATCGTGAGAAATCGTCTTCTATGCTCAGCCTCTTATAGGCACCATCCACGTATACTATTTACTATAATCCTGTGACCATGTGTGTGTGTTTGCATAAAGCATTTTTTGTGTCCAAGTTTAGTGACTGTTCTTTAGTAAGTGTACTGCAACAACGACCCTTGTGAAGCGAAAGGTTAACAAGGTTGTAGCAGTGCAGAAGATTAATATGTTTAACAACAATGCAACGTCACATTTTCGCAATCACATTTCCAGTTAAACCTTGGATTTCAGCATAATTTACTTGTTATCGACTCACCTGTAAATAAAAGTGAATTTTGTATAAGAAATATAATATAATTCCACCTTACATGTAAATGAAGGTTGGAAAGAAGATTCCATTTCCATAAATATATAAAAGACAACTGAAAAAAAAAATGTTTAAATGTAATACTGTGGTGTTAAGTGCATTGTTGTTTTCTCCCAGTGGCCAAGTTTTTTTTTTTTCGGACTGTGCAGATTTTTTTTTTATTTAAACACACACATACACACAAGCACACACACATTTCTTTACTTTGTGCTGTTGCTGACTACCAAATCTTTTGTAACTTTAACTAAGTAGTTTACAGTGCTGAAACGGCGCACAAAAAAAGAAAGTTATTTGGTGAACATGTGGTGACACACGGTACACCTCCCTCAGTAACTGGATCCTGAACTTTCTGACCGAAAGGCCCCAGTCAGTGCAGATCGGAACTGCACCTTTAGCACACTGAGTACTGGGGTCCCCCAGATATGTGTGCTTAGTCCCCTGCTGTTCACACTGCTGACTCGCGATTGTGTAGCAACACACAGTTCCAACCTCATTATCAAGTTTGTCAATGATACGACCGTGCTGGGTCCCATCAGCAAGAACAACGAGGCAGCATACAGAGAAGAAGTGCAGAGGCTAACGGACAGGTGTAAAGACAATAATCTGTCTCTGAATGTTGCTAAAACAAAAGAGATTGTTGTTGACTTTAGGGGGACGCGGCGCAGCCCCCCATTGGTGTTCAGCAAAGGGGTGACGCGGCGCGTATACCAATGTGTAATTGCTGTTTCACACAATATTTATTGCTTGTTATTTGCACAAAAACTAATTTTCTATCTTCGCTGCTACTTACAAGAAATGTTTACTGTTTCTTCTTCCACCACCTCAACTCATTACCTCATCACCACGAAGTACTGAAGTGTATCATGCTGTTGTATTAATACTCTGTCTGTCGCTCTTGTCTGCCCATTTGCACATGCACTTTATGTTGTGTCCTTTGTATAGAACTTAGATAGTTTTCTGTAAATTAAAAAATGTCAATCTGCTTTGTCTCAGCATTTCAGCTACTTAGGTAACTTAGTTAGTTTTGTTAATATATGTTGTGTTGTATGTAGCATAAGTGTGTGGTTCCACTGTGTACTGAACTGTATATGGTTGAAATGACAATAAAAGCCTGCTTGACTTGTACTGCACTTTTACCACCATGTTTAAAGGAATGTCAGGCCGAGTTGCCCACCCCTTCCAAAAGGATTAACCAATCAGAAAATGCTGTCTTTATAGCTATGTTAAACAGTGAGCAGGACATCTGGGCAGATGAGGAAAAGGGTGTGGCCACTGTATATAATGGCTGGTCCACCCATCTTTGACTCACTTTCTCCTTGTTTATTTTATTTGGTCGAGCTCTCCGTGCAAACCTAAAGGTGAGTAGAAAGAAGTAGAAAGAACTTGTTGAGGGTGTGATCAATGTAGGAAATGTTCTGCAGAACCTGTGTTTAAATCCTAAATTACAGAATGTTACTTTATTTATTTATTTATTTATTCATTCATTTATTCATTTATTCATTTACAATGTTGATAGTGTTTTTCTTTGTAAATATTATTACTGCTAAATGATGGTTATAGTTTTTTTTCCCTGTTTCATACATACTTCTGTGTGTAGGATTATTTCTTTATTCTTCTTTCTCTTTTTCTTAGTCTTTCTTTTTTACTGTCTGTGTGTGTGTGTGAGAGAGAGAGTGAGAGAGAGAGAGAGAGAGAAAGAGAGAGAGATCACACACACACATCATACAAATTCTTGTTTTTAACTTCCTTAAACATCTTTGTTGCCTGTCTCTCTTAGTGCTGCTCCAAGTTAGGATGTAAAACTTTTACTTTATTTCACTTTTTCACTTTTTTGTTCTTAGATTTAGATGTGAATTCTCTGTAAAAGATTTAAGGTAAAAAAACAAGGAGCAGGCAAAGAAGGAAAAAAAAAGAGGCTGTACTTGCACTGGGGAATGCTAGGCAAGATTTGTTCGTTAATCCAGTGCCTTAATTATAGATTCAGACAGCTTAACAGCTAGGGCGTGGGTCATAATCCACTTGTCTACTTATATATATATATATATACTGTATATATGTGATACACATGTCTTCCGTCTTTTCTTTTCAAAGGACATCATGGGTGAACTGATTACTGGAATAGCACTGCTCATCAAAGTCTTTCAGAAATATGCTGGCAGTGAGGGTGACAAAAACACACTTACCACTGCAGAGCTGAAAAATCTGATCAGCAATGAGATGGGAGATCCTTCCAAGGTATGCTCTGTTCCTGGCCCTTACAGAAGATTCAACTATTTAACTATTATGTGGACATATTTAGAGATTGTGCATAATTATGGTGTAAAGAAAAATGAAATAACATTCCATTTCTTTGTGTGTTTTGGATAGAAAACTGGCCCAAGCCAGGAGGAAGTTGCCAAAATCTTTAAGAAGCTGGACAATAATGCTGATGGTGTCGTAGATTTCCCAGAGTATCTCGCCCTGGTGGGCGGCCTTGCCATGTGCTGCAAAGATCTCTTCAAATAAAATAAATGGACCTTACCAGCCCTAATAGTGTATAAACACACAAACCAAATATAACATAACAAGTAAATAAAAAAATAAAAAAATAAAACATAAAAAAAAAACTATGTTTTGTGTGTTTGTGTTCATGCGTGCATGTATGTGTATTCAAGCTGTTGACACGAATATACTGTACAAAAGTCAAATTGAGACTTTTGATTGTCCAGAATAACAGAACAATATGGTTACCAATGTTTACCTATTAATATATATTCTGAAGTATGAACAGATATGCTGCCTATTTAATAGACTTAAAAAAAAAGTCTAAACGTTGGTTAGATTTCTAAAACCTTTTTTATTAGTAAACATTTTCCATGAATAAATCTTGAGCCATTAATTAACCAAAAGCTTTGTGGGATTTAAAAAGAATATAAAATTAATGACCACAATAAACATCTTAATTATTACTTTTTTTATTACAATTTCATTATTTTTATTTGGTATAAGACTATAATACAGTTCCACCTCATATGTAAATGAAGTTTGAAATGATTATTTACATAAATTTAGACAAGACAACTGGGAAAAAAAACTCTCACTTAAGTATATAACTGCAGTGTTAAGTGCAGTAGCATTTTCTCCCAGAAGCCAAGGGAAGCCGGGCTTCCCCAGTTTTTTTCAGACTGTATTTGTCATTTGTATTTAAAACAAATGCCCCTGCCCAATCATGTATATCTATATGCACACAGTTCCTATATAGTCAAAGTAAATAAGTCAAACTAAACAGCAAGAAACTTTTGTCTCCTCATCGCCTGTACAGTTTTATCCTGTATACAGGGTAGCAGGGGGCCTGGAGCCTATCCCAGGAGACTTAGGAAACGAGTCGGAGTACAACCAGGATAGGGTGTCAATCCATCCCAGGGCACACACATAAACACACTCACATGCTTACACACTACAGTCAATTTGGAAATGTGGATTAGCCTACCCACCAAGAATCCACCAAGAAGATGCGATCTCCATGCACACAGACCCAAGGCAGGAATTGAACCCTGATCCTGGACTTTTAAAACATCAGTCATAACAACTAAGCCACTGTGCTGTCTAGCAAGATGGTGCATATGGTGCAATGAGCGTTCATCAATTACCAGTACAGACAACATGTACACTAAGGTTTTACAAGGAGTTTGCCTCCTGCTTTTCTCCAAAAAGTGCACAGTACACTACACAGACAGTATTAACAATTTAAAAAACGGTAAATAAAACAACATACAGTAATAAAAACAGACACAGTTTCTGTTTTTTAATATTGTGCTTTATCAGGTTCTCAATGTTTACAAATTTGTATATATTCTGGGGAATAAACAGATTCACTGCAAATTTTATAAACTTTAAAGAAATCAAATAATTCCCAGGGGTAAACTTTCATTAGGTTCTTGCAAGGTCACAGCACATGGGATGATGAATCAATCATAACTGCACCATTAGTTAAACAAAATTTTAATTCATGAACATAATAAAAATCGTAATTATTACTTTTTCATTACTATGTAAATAGTTTCATTTTGTATAAGAATTATATAATTTCACCTCACATGTATAAGAAGTTAGGCATGAAATGTAAATGTTTATGTAAATAGAGACAAGACAACTTAACATTGAAAACAAATAATATCATTTTATTGTTTTACTGTGGTGTTAAGCGCAGTGGCATTTTCTCCCAAAAGCCAGGGGAAGCCAGGCTTCTCCAGTACTTTTAGACTGTTTACAGTGCTGAAACATCGCACAAAAAAAGTGTTATGTGGTAAAAATGGTGTTGCATCTTTATTGCACCTTTCAAAGAGATGTCGCCCTTCCCTTCTAAAAATTTTTAAGATTAACCAACCATAAAATGCTCTCCTCATAGCTATGTCAAACAGTGAGCAAAACAACTGGGCGGATGAGAAAGAGAGTGGGGCTTGCTGCATATAATGGCTGGTCCATCCCTCTTTGACTCATTTTCTCCTTCTCTCTCTCTGTTGGTCAAGCTCTCTGTGAAAACTTAAAGGTGAGTAGGAAAAAGAAGAAAGAATTTGTTAAAGATGTGGTCAATGTAGGAAATGTTCTGCAAAATCTGTGTTCTTCAGATGCTAAATTATAGGCTTTTTATTTTTTTTTATTTTTTTATTTAGTTAGTTAGTTCGTTATTATTATTTATTTGCAATGTTGATAGTGATATGTATTTGTGAATATTATTGCCGCTAAATGACGCTACACGTTTTTTTTTTTTCCAGTTTCATACATACTTGTCTGCGGGAATATTTCTTCATTTCACTTCTCACTCTCTCTCTCTCTCCCTCTGTCTTTTCCTTTACCTTGTCTGTCACTCTTAGTGCTACTCCAAGTAAAGATGTAATACATGCTTCCTTTGTTCAGTTCATAGACTGAGATGTGAACTCTCTGCAAAAGATTTAAAGTCAAGAACAGAAGCAGATGAAGAAGAAAAAAAAGGCGATACTTGCACTGAAGGAAGCTAGGCAGGGAAATATTTGGATTTGTTGATTGTTGGCTACAGACGGCTTGTTTGCTTTCTTTTACTCCTTTTTGTGCGATAACCCAGTGTCTTAATTATAGAGAACAGCTAGAGCATTGGTCATAATCCGCTTGTTTCTAAACCAACAGTTTGGTCCATTCTTCTTCATTTTTCCCTATTATTCCATCTCTCCTATCTCCTTGATTATTTTTTCCTTTTGGGTGATTTATCCAATCACAGACAGAAGCACTTTCTTCCTCCCCTCAGGCAGGTGTTGGCATGCTCCAAATTAATGCTGCTGTTAAAGCGATGATCACAAAAGATGATAAACACCTCTGTCCATTGTTACCATTACTCTATAGACTATGTTAAGTAAGACAGAATGAATATTGCACATTCATCTTATGACTGATAAAAAATCTGCCTCTTTAATTTCTCACTCTTGTTCTTAATGTTTAGTTACTACAAAGACGATGAGGCTGACAGTTAAGTAAAATAATAAAACTTAAATCGATAAATATTTTTTTTTATAATCTTTTTTTTTTAAAGGACATCATGGGTGAACTGATTACTGGGTTAGCACTGGTCATCAAAGTCTTTCAGAAATATGCTGGCAAGGAGGGTGACAAAAACACACTTACCACTGCAGAGCTAAAAGATCTGATCAGCAATGAGATGAGAGATCCTGCCAAGGTATGCTATGTTCTTCTACCTTACAAAAGACGTCCATTAACTGTTATATGGACATTATATAGACAAGATTCTGGTGTAAAAAAAAAAATTATAATTACATGCCATTTCTTTGTGTGTTTTGGTTAGAAAACTGGCCCAAGCCAGGAGGAAGTTGCCAAAATCTTTAAGAAGCTGGACAGTAATGCTGATGGTGTCGTGGATTTCCCAGAGTATCTTGTCATGGTGGGCGGCCTTGCCATGCGCTGCAAAGAATGTTTTAAATGAAATAAATGGAGTAATAGTGCATAAACACACAAACCAAACAACTGATTTTCTTGTTTGTTTGTTTAATACACAGAAAGAAGTGTTTGGCATCTTACAATGATAAATAAATATGTATTTAAAAAAAAAAAAAAAAAATATGTATTCATAAAAAAAGCCTGTTCAGTGTGTGTGTGCGCGCATGCATGTACGTGTGTTCAAACTGATACACAGACATAAACATTGATACCAATCCTGACATTGATAAATATGGCTGTTCAAGTCAAACCAGGATTTTTTATTTGTTTAGAATAACAAAACACATATATAATTATAGTTAAAAAAAATAAAGAATGTTTTTTTTTACTATGCCAGTGTCATAATCAGACTGCCTACATTACGTCTGAATCCCTGGCCTCCCAGGAACACCTTTAATGGCTTAACCATGCAAAAAAAAAAAAAAAAAAGTTTATCTAAATATATTAATTCCTAATTATGTTCTAAAAAAAAAAAAGGAAATCAGATGTCAGAGTGCATCAATGATCAGACAGGGTGCTATAGACTCTGCCATTAGTTCTATGTCAACAAGTTAAAACATTTAGTTGCTTTTAAAATTCATAATGCATACAGTATGCATACATCCTACAGTATATATACAGTGCTTATATAATTCATGAACATATTAAACATCTTAATTATTACTTTTTCATCCCAACTTTATCATAAGAGTTTTCCACCTCACATGTACATGAGTTGATTATGAATATTCCATTAACATAAATACAGACAAGACAGCTGAGAAATAATACAAACAAAACTCTGTGATGTTGCTTACTGCCATATTTCTCTGTTTTTGATTGGTTTCCAGTGTGTGAAACAACACACAAAAAAGAATGTTATTTAGTGATTGTATGGAGATAAATGCTATTGCACTTTTTCTGTCACGTTCAAAGGAATACCGGGCTGGTTGAGCTCTCCATGCAAACCTAAAGGTGAGTAGGAAAAAAAAAAGTAGAAAGAATGTGTTGTGGATGTGGTCAATGTGGGAAACATTTTTCAGAACCTACACAAAGTTTATTTCTATGCCCAATGCCCAAACCCCAGCCACTGCATGCAGTGCCGCTCCCAAACCTGGATAAAATGGCAGGGTTCCATCAGGAAGGGGTGTAAACTGTCTACAAAATGTTTAAGGTTAGGCACAGAATCAGGTGAAGAAGAAAAAGGAGGCTGTACTTGCGCCAAAGTAAGCTAGTTAGGGAACCGTTTGACTTTCTTTACTATGATTTGTTCAGTAACCCAGTGTCTTAATTGTAGAGAACAACTAGGGTGTTGGTCATAATCCGCTTGGGTGTGAACCAACTGGTTTACTTATCAATCCTTTTTGGTCCATCCTCGTTTGTTTCTCCCTTTTATTCCATCTCCCCCCTCCCTCCTGGATTATTTCTTCTTTTTGGGTGATTCATCCATTTAAAACTCAGAAGGAAGGACATTCTTACTCCGTTTAGGGCGAGGCTAGGCGTTGGCACAGATTGTATTGACATGTGGGGGTGTGCAGGTGAGTCAGTGTGCGTGCTCAGCTTTCATTTAAATATGTCAGGTGTTAGACATTTGTTCTGTCAAGAAAAAATACCCAGTGGCTGTTATTATAAATTCTTCCTTTCTGTATTTGAATTTGTATCCAGTTCCTTATCACTAATGATCCTTATCACAAGCTAAATCTTTAAAGAGTATTGCAGCTTGGTTGGCTTAATCTTCCTGAAGTAAAATATTATCTGTATTGCATTTTAAAATGACAAGTAAATGAGGCAAATAAAAGTATAACGGATTTTAATACGTTTTAAATAAAAAAGCCTGTGTTGTTGTAGTGTGTGTGTGTGTGTGTGTGTGTGTGTGAGTTATAACTCAGTTATAAGAGTAAAAACTCCCTTAATTTCTCCATATAATCTCCTGCGACACTAATGAAGTATTCAAGCACTTTACTTCAAAGCACTTCAAAGGTTCAGGAGATTTTTTGCAAAAACACTTGAGCTCACAAGGTCATGGAATGATGAATCAATAATAATCGAACCATTCATTAATCAAAAGTTTGTTGTGATTGATATATACATATATATGTATATATACTGTTAGAAGTTTTTTACTGTTCTCAGTGTGCAGGATTATTTCTTCGCTCCTCTCTTTTTCTTTCTGTCTTTTTCTCTTTTTTTGTCTGTGTGTGTGAGAGAGAAATCACACACACACATGCACGCCAGCATGCACACGCTTACACACAAATTCTTGTTTTAATCATCCGCAAACATCTTTGTTGCCTGTCACCCTAAGTGCTCCCCCAAGTTAAGACATAACACATGCTTTATTTCACTTTTGTACAGTTCTTAGACTGAGATATGAACTCTCTGCAAAAGATTTAAGGTCAAGAACAGAAGCAGGCGAAGAAGAAAAAGTAGGCTACATTTGCACAGGGGAATATTTGAAAGACAGCTTTCTTTACTCGGTTTTGTTCGTTAACTCACTGTGTTAATTATAAAGAACAGCTAGGGCTACGCCTTAATCCGCTTGTGTTTAAACTAACTCTTTTACTTTACCACTCCTCTTTAGTCCATCCTTGTTCTTTCTTCCCTATTATTCCATCTCTCCTCCCTCCTGGGTTACTTCTTCTTTCTGAGTGGTTTATCCAATCACAGCACAAAGGGGAGGGACTTTCTTATTCCTAGGCGTTGGCATGCTTTGTATTAACATGTGTGTGTGTGTGTGTGTGTGTGTGTGTGCACGCTCAGCATAACCTCCTTCACTTGTTAGACTGTTGGACAATTGTTCTATCAAAGATGTTCTATCAAAAATTCTTCCCCTGTTTATTTGCATTTGTATCCAGTTCCTTCATTGGCCCGCTAGGAGATAAAGTGCTGATCTGTAATGATAATAAACATCTCCATTCATTTAGGAAATTAAATGCACACTGCACTATCCCTGCAGCATTTATTGCTCATCTTATTTCTGATAAAAAAGTTCAGTAAGAAAATAGAACTTATTTCAATAACTAATTGGTTTTTCTAATCTTTTCTTTTCAAAGGACATTGTGTTTAAACTGCTGCAAGCCATGACAGTGCTCATTGATGTCTTTAATAAATACTCTGGAAAGGAGGGAGACAAACTAACACTTACCAAGGGAGAGCGTTTCTTTGTGTGTTTTGGTTAAAAGGCTAGCTCGAACCAGGCGCAAGTTGAAAAAAAACATATTTTTTAAGGACCTGGACGATAATGCTGATGGTGTCGTTGACTTTCAGGAGTACAGTATATAAAGGCAATCAGCGCAAACGCGCTGCACCTGTCTGTGCGTCTAAGGCCCCTGATACCTGTGCACTTTGTGCGAACATTAGGTAACTCCCAGTATGGTATCAGAGCCAAAGACAAAGCGCGCGTCAATGACAAAGGCGAAGACCCAGCCAAAGTCCACAAAAAGAAGCCGAACTTGAGTGAGAGAGAGCAGAATGCCACCCGTTAAGCATGTTCTCTCACCTTGAGTTAAAGCTAAAAGCACATATATATTAAAAATAACACATAAGCCCTAAAAAGGGGTTGACTTGTCCAGAGAGGGCGAGAGTTTATTTTTGGTTTTCAGACCCCCCAGACTCGAGGATACGGTGGAGTTCTGTTTGTTTTTTGTCTTCAGTTTTCTTTAATTTCTTTTCAGAAAATAATCCCATGCTATCTCCAAACAGGAAGGTCCTCCTGTGTATGTCATAAGCACTCTCATGTCCTCCTATGTTATTAACCCCTTTAGATTCCCTGCGTAAGGCCTCTTATAAGTACCATGTAACAAAGTTATCTGTCAGTATTTAGGGATCAATTGTTCCACTCTCTGAATATTCATGGGATCAACCCCATCACGCATTATGCTTGATGTCAACCGTTCAAAAAGGGTATATACCTTTATTTTGAGAAATTCCATCATGTACTGTACAGTAGTGGTTAGCACTGTCGCCTTGCACTTTCAGGTCCCGGGTTCAATTCCCGCATCGGGTCTGTGTGCATGGAGTTTGCATGTTCTCCCTGTGCTTTGTGGGTTTCCTCCGGGTTCTCTGGTTTTCTCCCACAGTCCAAAGACATAGATCACAAATTGCCCGTAGTGTGCGAATGTACAAAAATGAATAATGAAAAATGAATAAATATGATGGTCACCACTGGCCTCCATGGTCTGTAGTTGAACTACAGTGGTTAGATAGAATACAATACAATACAATACAATACAATAGAATTGCCTCTCTCTATTTAAATAAATACAAAGGAGACAACTGAGACAATATCAAAAAGAAATGTAAAGGTGTATTATTTTGGTGTTGTGTTGATTAATCCACAAAAGCCTGGTTTAATTCCTGACTTCTATAAGCAAACTGGATAAACTGCTTTTTGAGATGGCGGAATAACTTTTACAGGTATAACAATGGACTAATTCTCATAATGATATGTGCAGAAGCCAAAATAACTGTCATGATGTTCTGTGGGTACTGTACACATTTGTTCTTCTTTTCAAACTTCAGCAATACCAAAGAAGCACAATGTTCTGCATGAACTCTTGCTTATTTGTCAAAACACAAACCTTTTCAATAGTTAAAGGAGTCTAACGAATACAGACTATAAATAAAGAATACTTCTTGAGGGGATACATGTTCACTTCTTTACTACAATGTTGCAATAATCTAGTGTACCCCATGGTAAGCTGATAAATATGGTAATTGCACCGTTCTGGTGTAACAAGTTAGATGATAGAGAAGCCAATTATTAGGTAACACTGTCCAAATGTAGTCAGAATCTCCTGAAAGACAGCTTTCAAAGCTGAACACAGGGTATTTTTACTCATTATTGAAATTCGTAATTTGCAAGGATTTCGAGGATGTTTTCAGATGTCACCCTGAGAGTACCAGACACTACATACAACAGCGCCATTATCTGAGGTACCTTGGGGCGCTGATCTCCAAACGCAACCAGTAGTAAAATGGATTAACAATGCGCCAAACAAAGGGACAGTTTCTTATTTTTATTTCTGCTTTGCAACTCATAACGCATAGATTTTTCCAAAAGTAAGAATATGGTTATCTGAATTGATTCCTAGTAAAATTGAATGGGGAAAAAAATGGGATAATACATTTCATGCATCCACAAAGCCCAATCATCAGTTTATCCACTTTAAAATCATTCATAGGGCTTATTTAACCATGCGTACAAGACATGTTATGGATTTATCACCACACCCTTATTGTAATTTTTGTGGGTCAGGTTACCTGGGCATGCTGATGCATATGCTTTGGGAATGTCCAGATGTGCAAGATTTCTGGGATAAGGTGCTTGAGGTTATATACAAGATTACTGGAATTTGCTTTCCCAAAGATCCTGTTGAATGACAACTCTCAATTTCCTCTAAAGGAAAAGGATTGGAAATTTTGGTTAGCTACTAAAAAAACTTTTAGTCCAACGATGGAAACCTCCACACGACCTTTCTATTAAACATTGGTTACATTCTCTACTTGAGATATTATATTTGGAACTGTCTTTAACACGGACAAATCACGCTAAACCCACCATTTTATCTATGTGGAAGAACTGTGTATATTCAGTCAAAGAGACTTTGAATATTTAAATTATTCCCTTTTCTTTTTTTTCCCTTTAAATTCCTGAAGTGTGATGGGAGGGGAGAGGGTTGGTGGGAGGCTGAGGGGGGCAAAAATTGTTTGATACTGTTTCTTGTTTGATGTAAAATTATATGATACTTTAAAAACAAATAAAAAGAGGAGAAAAAAAAACCCTCCCCCAGTATCTGGAGTTCAAATTTTCTCTATAACTAGTACATGAGTTAGGAACATTCAGTTGCTGCCTCCACCGTGTAATAAGCCAGAGAACATCTGACACATTTACAATCCTGGAATATCCCAGCTGGCAGATCAGAGTGGATGGAACAAACCAGTATTCTGACAAGGGAAGTACCGCAAAAAAGACAAATACCTGATGAATGCAAGGAGATGGAAATCCAGTGTGTTGGATGAAGAACACCAGCACAGCAGAAAACACAGTTTAGGCAAATACTTTAAAGAAAAAGTAACTTTCTGTGCTTAATTCTCCACTTAAAAAAAGAAAAAAAAAATTGTATAGGTAAGCTATATATTTGTACCTATATGTACTTTTAAGCTCGGTGTATGCTGCTGCAATTTTAGACTCAGGAGTGGCAAGAAGTAGCTTAGCAGTTAAAGATTCCTCTTGTTCCACTCCTATCAGTGGTAATGCTCTTGATCAATACCTACTTGGTATAATGAAAGTTGACCAGAGGACAGTACTGTTACCCATGTGCACAGGCGCACTTCACACTGCCCATACTTTCCCTCTAACAAATATCTTTAAATCAACCATAGTCAGGACATGTAACATCCTGGTTTTTCAGTCACCTGATGAGCATGGTAAGGTGTTGATTCTCAAATCTTATAAAACACAAGCTAAGGTCTTTAACAATGCCAAGCCTTCTTTTTGAATTATCAACATGGGGAATATGTGATTGTGCTGTCAGGAGCCTTGCCACCATATCACGTGTATTCCTTATTGCTCTAGTAGCATAAGTCAAGGAATAGTAAAAAAGAGAAAAAACAAACCTGTAGAGCTTTGGTTTATATCAACCAAAATATTTCCAGAACAACAGCTGGCTAATTGGCAATGTCTTATGGGCTGATGAAGATAGATCCACCTCTGTAAGGATTTGCAAACAACACCCTCTGAGATTTTATGAACTGAAACATCATTTAATATGTTAAGATGTTTAAGATGTTGTCAGTTATATCCAGTCGTGCAGAAATCAATACGCAAAGCATATGCTAAATCATAGCCAAGCTCCTTAAGCGCTCCCCATGTGTCAGCTTAGAGAAATAGAAATGGATTAGTCTAACATAAAAGTAAAGCTATGTTGTACATTTTAAGCTACTGTTTATACTCTGTAACAAAAGAAAATAAATTTGCATTTTCACTGAGCTGAAGGATTTCCACCTCTTCTAGAAGCCTGTATTAGAAGAGTAAACTTTTCACAGATAGTAAATGCCTCCATCTTGTGTGATTCTTGTGGTATTTTTTTTTTTGGTCATGAAATTACATGCTCTTGGAATGAACTGAATAGTGGCAAGAGGCTCACCCAAATTATTAGCTGCACCATGAACATTTTTAGTTAGAAACATTGTGCAAAAGCCTATGTACAGTACATGAAAAGAAATCATGTAATGCAAAGATGCCTTTAAAAATAAATAAAATGTCCACCTAAAAAACTACTGTATAAAATATTTAAAATGTAAAAAAAATAAATAATTGGTGCATATTGTAAGGAATCGCCACTAGAGGGCACTGTTTAGCCCTTTTGTGCAGACTCAGTTTCCCAGAAGGCACCTCGGTCAGGTGATGCGGGAGCACACCTAAACCGAGGTAGGTCGTTAAATCTTCAATAAAGAGCTGGGGGGTTTTCCATAAAAGTAGCTAAATAAAGCCAGACTTTCGCGCAAAAGTGAGACTCAACTTAGCGCCATCTCCAAATTAAGCCTCATGTCGTTCCACAACCGTAGCTCAGCTGTAACTAATCAAGGCTTATTCAAGGCAGGCTTGCATAGTCTCACTTTGTGCGCGCCCCCGCGATATTTAAAAAGCCCAAATGATGTTCTTTATTATTTGATCTCTGTAAATACTTTAAATTGAACCTGTATAAAATGTTCTGCACAAATAAGCATATTAGAAAAATATCTGATTTAAGCCTACTTAACCATGTAAGTGTAACATAACTAGGTTGTTAATAAGAGCTTTACTGATGTGTGTGTGAACTCTACTGACCCAGTAGCCTTACCCTGGTCTTACATATTAATCCTTCACTATTACATCTCGATAGAAGCAATCTAAGTGGACAGCGAATAACCTGGCAGCAAGTAAAAACTAAATATAAAAAGCCTTAATCGAGGTCGGCCTCAGGTGGAGGGAATAGAGCGGGGAGGGGGGGTTATCAACATAGATCATCCCTTCAGGGAGAAATATGTACAAGGTATTGTCCACTACTTTCCCTCCGGGTGTCAGTCTCTTAGTTGTGATAATTGATAAGTGACGGTATTCCCATCTATGCAGTGAGAGGAGATGATGTAATTCTGCTTGATCCCCCAGCTACATTTGTGCAAGACACTCCTGACCCATGTGTAAGTTAGTCCTGGTTTTGGGTTACAGGCTATTCTGTCATGCTATCTTCTCTTGCTTTAACAGATTTAGTTTTAACCATTTTGCAGTTTGATGGCCCCAGTACATCCAGGGCTGTTGATGAAGAGACAATGTCTGCAGATACTGATCTTCAGGAGGTGAGCCCAAATGTGAAATGATTTGCATATGTGTGCAATCTGAAGAACTGTTTTATTAACAGTAAACCTTGTTGCAGGATGTGCCCACATCACCGTCCCTGTCAGCAAAGAGTGAAGTGAGTAACTACCCATTATTACCAGCAACATACTTACATTTACATTTACATTTAGGCATTTGGCAGACGCTCTTATCCAGAGCGACTTACATTTTTACCTCATTACATATCTGAGCAGTTGAGGGTTAAGGGACTTGCTCAAGGGCCCAACAGTGGCAACTTGGTGGTTGTGGGGTTTGAACCTGGGATCTTCCAAACCGTAGTCCAATGCCTTAACCACTGAGCTACCCCTGGCCCACACCCACGCCACATACTTGGCGTCTTTGTGATGCATTATCTTTGTCACAGGATGTACGAGCCATTTACAAGCGGAAGCTGCTCTTGTCGATTGAAAGAGAAAAGCTAGATATAGAATACAAAAAGCTTCTCATACAGAAAACGAAGTTGGAGATCAAGAAACTACAGACTGAGGTAAGTATACATTGTAACAATGCAATAGTGCATGGTTCAAACTGGGTTTTTAATTTTCTGTTGTCTTTCCCTCCACAGCTCCAAGCAAAGGATGATTGACATGTCTGTTCTGAATGTGTCCAATTAGGAGTAAAGTTGTGAAATGGCACCACCAGCTGGTAATTTAATACACAGACATATTTTTGCACCTTGAATAAAGTATTCCAACTTGTTTCAATTATTATTATTTTTTTGTTTTATTTATTTATTGGGAAAGTGTATTTTACATAAAAAGCTGTTATGTTAATGTTAAAAAAAAAAAAGTTAGACCATCTCTAGTTCTGAAATGCCATCTGTTCTGGACAATGTGAATAAAGGAAATAGTGTCCATTTTGAGCATGTGTTTTATTTATCCACCACTACATGAGCTGGGGGTTTGGGCTTAATGGTCACCAGTGGCTTTACATAAAATAACTGTCCCTGTAAAGATCCCTTACAGTCCGTCCTTCCAATCTTTCCTGAAGAGCTGGTATGTCTTCCCACTGCACCTCCACCAACACTGTGGGCAGTTTCTCCCGGCAGTATATAGTTGCTATATTGTGTAGCACAGCACAGGCACCCACAATGTTGCATGCTCAGTCCGGCCTTACTCTAAGGCCCTTCAGGCACTGGAATCTGCAATTGTTAAAGCAGTGAGAGCTGTGTTAACCTTAACTTGCCCTGCAATAGTTGTGAAATGTGTACGAATTTCAAACCTGGATTTTAATTGACATTTCTATCCGGGCCCTTGTTTTCGAGTGGGCATTGTTAAATTGCCTTTCTGCCTCAGTATGAGGTTCTGGGTAAGGGGTTAGGAGGTATGGCATGCAGGCATAACCCCTGTCCCCAAGCTGGACTCCATTAAACTCCCCTGCAAAAGAAGGTATCAATTACATATGACTGTTACAACTATTTCTCTTTTAAAATTATGATCACTAGTTTCCATGAAAAATGCTTGTGAAGTAAAAACCCTTGCTTGAAATGTTCTCTTGCCTTCTGCAAACCTCTGTGCCAGTGAGGATGCTCGAAAGATCCTAGAGTCATGGACAGAGCCGGGCCATTTTGCCTCAACATTAGTAATTAGGCAGTTGCTGTCACAGATCATCTGAACACAGAGAGTGGATTTAGTGATATAGCATATTTTGTCTGGCAGAGCATTAATTTAAGATTTCTCAATATATGAATTGATGAACATTACACCACATGATTAGTAAGAGCGCGGAAATTAAACTGACGGAACGATCTTTAGGGAATATGTTCCCACACGTCGGAGATTCTTTAAGACACCACTTAAATAAGCGAGACAGTTAACCTGGTCCCGAGCAGACTTGTTCGGAGGTATAAGTTGCCATGGCCACTCAGCGGGGATTTATTTAAGACACATTGATGGAACGGAACTCTCACTTAAATAAGACAGACTTTCCCTTAATCCTGCTTCGTGGAATACCCCCCTGATTAGTCTGGGAAACTGGGTGAAGCATTGAACGTTTGTATGTAATGTCAAGTGGGCATTTTTGTTTTGTGTATTGTTTTTCTTTGTTTATGTTGGTTTATTTTATATTGTTATTTTGTAGTTCATGTTATCCCATAACTACTAAGCATGTCCCCAGGCTAAATGTGTTTATGGTGTTCTAGTGTGTGTGGAGCTGAGTCGGTGTTGAGTCATGTTGTGTTGTGTGTTAGAGTATAGGTAAGTAGTGAGCCTCCATGTGTCCCTTAGCCTAGCCTCCAAGTTTCCCTTAGCCTAGCCTCTGTGTGTCCTTGAGCCTAGCCTAGCCTCTGTGTGTCCCTGAGCCTAGCCTCTGTGTGTCCCTGAGCCTAGCTTCTGTGTGTCCCTGAGCCTAGCCTCTGTGTGTCCCTGAGCCTAGCTTCTGTGTGTCCCTGAGCCTAGCCTCTGTGTGTCCCTGAGCCTAGCTTCTGTGTGTCCCTGAGCCTAGCCTCTGTGTGTCCCTGAGCCTAGCCTCTGTGTGTCCCTTAGCCTAGCCTCTGTGTGTCCCTTAGCCTAGCCTCTGTGTGTCCCTTAGCCTAGCCTCTGTGCTTCTGTGTCCCTAGCCTTTAGTGTTCAGCTATTTGGTAAGTGTAGCTAGGTGTGTGTTAGGCTAAGGACATGTTTAGCTAATTGCCATGCTTAGCTAATTGACATGTCTTTAGCCTTAGTCCTGTCTCGTGTCTCTAGTCCTGTCTCGTGTCTCTAGTCCTGTCTCGTGTCTCTCCATGTTTCTAGTCTCTGAGTCTCTCGTCTTGTCCCTGTTTTCAGCTCCATGCTTAGCTTGAGTCTGTGTTTCGTCCTTAAGCATGTGTCTCAACATAGTGCTTATATTTTATGTAACGGGTATTAGAGCCTGTGTTTCGTCCTTAAGCATGTGTCTTAACATAGTGCTTATATTTAGTGTAACGGGTATTAGAGCCTGTGTTTCGTCCTTAAGCATGTGTCTCAACATAGTGCTTATATTTTGTGTATTAGAGTCTGTGTCTTGTCAGTTAAGCATGTATTTCAGTATAATGCTTGTGTCTTGTCCTCTAGCCTGGGTATTGGTCAGTTATGGGTTATATATTTTAAGTGTTTGTTTCTTTGTTTTTGTTTCTTTGGGAGTTCTGTTTTGGTTATATCCTGAATAAAGACTGTTCAAAAATCTCCCTCTGCGCTTATGCCTGCCCTTTTCTGCCCACGTCATTAACATCAGCCTATAGCACCCAATCATGACACATATTAGTTACATTACACCTTGTGCATTTTAATTGATGCTTACCATTACCATAGATTTATACAGTGCTGTAAAAAAGTATTTTTTATTTTATTTTATTTTTTGCATATTTGTCACACTTAAATTATTGTTATCATTAAATAAATTTAAATACTACACAAAAATAACCTGAGTAAATACAAAAAAAAGTAAATCAAAAAAGCTGTCCAAACCTACCAGGCCCTATGTAAAAAAGTAATTTTCAGTTAAATAAATACCTGGTTGTGCCTTCTTTGGTGGCAACAACTGCAATCAAACTTTTGCAAAAGCTGGCAATGAGTCATTCACATTGCTGACATTTTGGCCCACTCTTCTTTGCTGGATTGTTTTAATTCAGCCACATTGGAGAGGTTTTGAGCATGAACGGCCGTTTGCTGTGGCTCAGCATCTTAGATTTAAGTCCAGACTTTGAATAGGCCACTCTAAAACCTTAATCTTAATTTAATATTTTTTTTAGTTATTTCGAGGTTTCAAGTTTAGGTTTTATTGTCATATACAGATAACAATAAGGCATCATTACCGTAATGAAATTCTTAGACCCGTGTTCCCCAACTTTACATAAACATATATATATATATATATATATATATATATATATATATATATACTGTAATAGTAATAATATTATTGCAAAGGTATCTGTATGTGCAAGTAATCTTAAGATAATTTAGTATTTACATGTAACAGTGCAAGGTGCAATGAAGTATTTTGAATATGGATTTAAAGTGGCATTGTTTAAGTGACATTAAGTAGTTATGGTGAGTGTATATTGGAGGTCCTGCATGGCTGGCAGTTCAGTCCTGGTGATGCGCTGTGCTGATCTCACCACCCTCTGCAGAGCTTTGCGATCTAAAGCATTACAGCTGCCATACCAGGCGGTGATACAGCCGGACAGAATACTCTCAATGGTACATCGATAGAAGTTTTTGAGTATTCTGGGGTCCATGCCGATCCTCCTCAGGCGCCGCAGGAAGAAGAGCCGCTGTCTTGCTGCTTTAGTGATCACACCAATGTGGTGTGACCAACTCAGATCCTCGGTGATATTGATACCCAGGAATCTGAAGCAGCTGACTCTCTCCACCTCTGCTCCCTCGATGTGGATGGGGGTGTGGCTTCCACCCTGCAGTCTCCTGTAGTCCACAATGAGCTCCTTAGTCTTGCTGACATTGAGCAGCAGGTTGTTGTCACGGCACCATGATGTTAGGGCTCTCATCTCTGCCTGGTATGCCAACTTATCTCCTTCAGAAATGCAGCCGATGATGGTGGTGTCATCTGCAAATTCGATGATGGTGTTGGAGCCCTGTGTTGCTGTGCAGTCGTGGGTGAACAGGGTGTACAGTAGGGGGCTGAGCACACATCCCTAAAGGAACACCGGTGCTGAGTGTTCGTGAGGATGAGGTGATGTTGCCGATCCGAACCACCTGAGGTCTGTCTGTCAGGAAGTCTAGGATCCAGCTGCACAGGGAGGAACTGATGCTCAGGTCGCGGAGTTTTATGACCAGTCTGGGTGGTATGATGGGGATGAAAGCGGAGCTATAATCAATGAACAGCATCCGCACATATGTGTTCCTCTGGTCCAGGTGGGAGAGGGCAGTGTGAAGTGCAATTGCTATTGCATCATCAGTAGATCTTTTAGACCTATGTATAGGCAAACTGGAGCGGATCGAGTGAAGCAAGGAGTAAGGATGTGATGTGAGCTTTGACTATGCGCTCAAAGCACTTCATGGCAATGGAGGTGAGTGCTACTGGGCGATAGTCATTTAGGCAGCTCACATTCATTTTCTTAGGGACAGGGATGATGGTGATCCTCTTAAAACATGTTGAGACAGCAGACTGGTGCAGGGAAAGGTTAAAAATGTCTGTGAAGACATCCGCTAGCTCGCGGGTGCATGCTTTGAAGACATGACCTGAGATATTGTCTGGTCCAGGAGCTTTCCGTGTGTTTACTTTCCTGAAGTATTTACACATGTCTGCTTGAGATATCTGTGTAAATACTTCAGGAAAGTAAACACACGGAAAGCTCCTGGACCAGACAATATCCCAGGTCATGTCTTTAAAGCATGCGCCTGCATGAGGTGCACTGGATGGTGTGTTACTGAAGCTACAAAGCAGCACCAGACCATCACACTACCACTACCATGTTTGACTGTTGGTATGGTGTTCTTTTTATGAGTAAAACTGTGTTAGTTTTACTAAAGTCGTAACGGGACAAAAATCTTCCAAAAATTCTTGGGAATGATCATGTTGTTTTTAACAAATGTGCAGTGAGCTTTTTGTGCTCTTTTTAGTCAGCAATAGCTTTTTCCCTGGTACCCTTCCATGGATGGCATATTTGCTGCAGTCTCTTTCTTATTGTTTAATCATTAACACTGATCTTAACTGAGGCAAGTAAGGCCAGTGTTCTTTGGATGTTGTTCTGGGTTCTTTTATGAGCTCCTAGAGAAGTCGTCATTGTGCTATTGGAGTACTTTTGGTAGGCCAGCCACTCCTAGGAAGACTTAACACTGTTTCAGGTTTTCCACATTTGTGGTTAATAGCTTTCACCGTGGTTTGCTGGAGTCCCTAAGCCTTAGAAATGTATTTTTAATCCTTTCCTGACATGTTAATTACATTGTTTTTCATCTGTTCTTGACTGTCTTTAGATTGTGACATGGTGTGTTTATTTTTGCAATCTTTAAGTGAGCTTAACTTTGTCACAATAAGGCATCATTACCGTAATGAAATTCTTAGACCCGTGTTCCCCAACTTTATGGATTCCACAGGTCTAGTAATCAGGATTGGGTGTGGCAAGTAAAATTTAACCAAGCTATTTAAAAATTGTGGTTAATCACATTTCATTCATGTTTTAGCAAGGGGAGCAATTACCTTTTTACATGGGGCCAGGTTGGTTTGGACAGCGTTTTTCCCTTTTAAATAATTAAATCATTACCTAAAAACTGCATTTTGTATTTACTCGGCTTATCTGTGTGTCATATTATAATTTGTTTAATGATCTCAATCATTTACGTGTGACAAATATACATAAACATTAAAGATTAGGAAGGGGCAAATACTTTTTCACACCACTGTAGGTGCATGGATAGGTGCCGAGTTTTCAGAAAAGCTTGGAGTTAAATTCTGAAAATAGGAGGCATTGGCTCTGTGCTCCATTGTGCATGCCCAGCCATTTTGTCAAACACTAACCATTCCCCTTACCCTGCATGATTCAGGTTCTGCATATTAAAGCATATTCCAGTTGTCATTCCAACTAACATTTGAAATGTTTACACACTCAGGGTGTGCGTGTGTGTGTGTGCTTGTGAGAGAGAGAAAGAGAGCGAGAGAGAAAGAGAGAGGGAGAGAGAATTAAAGATTCAAAGTGTGTTTTATTGGCATGATTTCCAAAACTCAGAATCAATTCACACAAAAACAACAGAAATAAACAGTTAATGCAGTCAAAAATAACATTTGTGACATTAATGATGAAAACTACTGAAAAAGCAGAAATGCAAAAAGAAAATGTAATATTATTAATAATAATAATAATAATAATAATAATAATAATAATGGAGAATGTAGAGAGTCCAGCAGGCCCTCTGCGACCCTGTAAACAGGATAAAGTGGTATAGACGATGAGTAAGTAAGTGAGCATTACTTAAAAGACATCATTTTTAAAAAAAAAAAAAAAAAAAAAGGCAGAATCAAAAGATTGCAGAATAAATGTGCCATGAAAGGTACACATTTGTCTGAGTTGACAGGGTGCTTATATAGCTAGATGATGAATGAAACAAATCGAAAAATATATTATAGTTATAAAGTGCTCATCCTATCATCCGTATATCGCTTGTTCAAATCACAGGTGATGCTATAGCTATCACAGCTCAACAGCCAATAGACATCTGTGAGCTCCAGCAAGCAGAAGGAGTGGATAGCGCTGTCCTCTGCGCGTGTTATATATATATGCGGGGGGGGGGGGGGGTTGTTAGGTGTTCACCCTGTCGAGGAAAGGTGTTTGGGTTAGTGGCTTCGGCCAGGGTGTGTGTTTGTGGGTTAGAAGTGTGTCCTGTTGATGTGTGGTAGTGAATGTGTGACTTTCGTGCCATGATAAATAAAATACTCCCAGCCATTTGCATTGGGCAGCAAGGAAGCTCACTCGTCTCTCCAAGTCCCTTCGTAGCAGTGAAAAACGCTAGAATTGGTGTCAGAAGTGGGATGGAGAGTAACGGGTTAGAGCGCATCCCGGAGCAAGCTACAGCTCCGTGCGTCGTCAGCCGGCAAGGGGACCTGCAGCTGCACCTGCAGTCCTGCAACGGCGCTGTCGAGCCCCACGCGTTCATCGCCCAGGTGGAGCTAGCCGCCGACTTCGCGGGCTGGTCCCCGGCGGAAACAGCCGTCCGGGTGGCCCTCTCGCTAGAGGGCGAAGCGCTCCGGCGTTAAAGGACCTCCGGGCGAATGAGAGGAAGGACTGGGCGAAGTTGCGGGAACAACTAGCTGCGGGAAAGCCGCCTCCCACAGCCGTCTCTGTTTCCCCAACTGCCGGGCCCAACTTCCGGTCAGGACGTGTAGGAAATCGCACGGGGGTCTAACACGCCGGACGTGTTAGCAGCGCGCACCAGGGGGGCGGAACTTCCGGTGGACACGCCATGTAAACATCCGGTAACAGGCCGAGCGAGAATAATGGCCGGGCTTATGCAGCGTAGCAGCGTGGGGCTTAGTCAGACACAGACCGACACAGTGAAGTCCCTTTTACATGAGTTCGCGGACATTTTCGTGGTAGATGAGCGCGAGTGCACACATACCAATTTGGTGCAGCACACGATTGATACGGGTAACGCAGCTCGAGACAACATCCGAGACGCCTTCCCTTAGCTAAACGAGCTATCGCCGAGCAGAAGCTGCGTGAGATGGCCAACTCGGGCGTCATAGAGCCAGCGTCCGGACCGTGGTCTTCACCGGTTGTGTTGGTGCGTAAAAAGGACGAATCGTGGCGGTTTTGTGTCGATTACCGGCGGTTGAACGAGGTGACGCGCAAAGATTCTTATCCGTTGCCGCGAATAGATGATGCGCTGGAACACGTTGCGGGCTCAGCGTGGTTTAGCTCATTAGATGTGTGCGTAGCGTGTACTGGCAAGTAGAGCTCGCCCCGGAAGCACGACCTAAGACCGCGTTCTTGATCGGGCAAGGGCTATTGCAATTCCGGCGCATGCCGTTCGGCCTATATACCACTCCAGCTACGTTTGAACGATTGATGGAGAAAGTGTTGGCCGATATTCCTCGCAACCGTTGTGTCGTCTACCTGGACGATTTACTGGTGCACGGCAAGGAGTTTGAGGTTGCGTTAGCTAACTGACAGGAGGTATTTTTGGATATCCGGCGGGGGAATTTGCGGCTCAATCCGAAAAAGTGCCAGCTGTTGCGGCAAGAGACCGTGTTTCTGGGACACGTGATTAGCGCTCAAGGGATTGCCATAGATCCAGCCAAAATTGCTGCGGTACAGAATTGGCCTGAACCGTTAAATGTGTCGCAGCTACGCACCTTCCTTGGGTTAGCCTCGTACTATCGCCGGTTCGTGAAGGATTTTGCCACGATCGTCAGTCCGCTGCACGAGCTCACTAGAAAGAATCAGCTGTTTCGCTGGGACAGGGTGCACGCGCGTGATTTCACTCGGTTACGGGAAGCTCTGGTCACGTCGCCCGTTCTCGGATATCCTGATGCCTCTCGTATGTTTATCCTCGACACGGACGAAAGCGATGTAGGGCTAGGGGCTGTCCTGTCTCAGGTTTCCGAGGGTAAAGAGCGTGCTATCGCCTACTTCAGCCGGCGGGAGCTGTTAGCGGTCGTCGCGGCCCTTAAACATTTTAGGCCGTATTTATATGGGCGATGATTTATATGTTACGCTGCGGACCGATCACGCTTCGCTGGTGTGGCTGCTTAGTTTTAAAGAGCCCGAGGGGCAGTTAGGCTCGAGCGGTTGCAGGACTACGATTTTACCGTTCAGCACCGAGCGGGAAAACTGCATGCTAACGCCGATGCTTTATCCCGCCGGCCGTGTAGCAAAGAGCGTTGTCGGCACTGCGAGCAGATTGAAGAGCGCGTGGGTGGTCGCGACATCGAACTCTCTCCGACCCCCGTGAATCAGAACATTCTCCCTGCGCAGTCCTCCGGAGGCCCCGTCGGTAATCAGCCGTCCGAGTCGGCGTGCAGCCGAGTTACTGCGTCGCCTAAATCATCACCTGTAGTTGTTCTGCCTGTGCCACAGATGGACTGTGAGGTTGGGTTATCGCTGGCCAGAGACCGGATTATGCCGCGGTTGCTCACCTGGGACAAGAGGTAAAAGCTCTCCACTCGCAGTTTAATCGACTAGCGTTGCGGGGGGGGTTTACTCTACCGCCACTGGGAACGGCTGTGCGGCGCTGGCGAATCTTTTTACCTGCTGGTGCCGCGGACTCTGTGGGCACGAGTGTTAGGAATGGTTCATGGGCATGCGGGTGCGGGACACTTTGGAGTCACTAAAACGCTGCGGCGGTTGCGCGCTCGCTTCTACTGGCCGGGCTGCCACACTGATAGTGAACTCTTTGTTCACAGATGCGACGTTTGCACGGCAAAGAAGGGCCCTACCCAGCGCTCGCGAGCACCCCTGCAAGACTTTCGGGTGGGGGCACCTATGGAGCGTATGGGCGTGGACATTCTTGGGCCGTTTCCCATTTCCGATCGCGGGAACCGGTATGTGCTAGTGGCTATGGACTACTTCACCAAGTGGCCGGAGGCGTTTGCTGTGCCTGACCAGAGCGCTTCCACCACCGCTCGAGTGCTGGTGGATGAGGTGTTCAGCCGATTTGGCGCCCCGGAGCAGTTACACAACGATCAGGGGCGTAACTTCGAGGCGGAGGTGTTTGCGGTGGTGTGCGAGCGCCTCGGGGTGAAAAAGACCCGCACCACGCCCCTTCATCCACAAAGTGACGGCCTCGTGGAGCGGTTCAATCGGACGCTCACCACCCAACTCGCCGTGCTGACCAGCGACCGGCAGAAGGATTGGGATGAACATTTGCCTCTCGTGCTGTGGGCATATCGCACAGCAGTGCAGGAGTCATCACAGCTGACGCCAGCTGCGTTAATGTTCGGGCGCTAGTTGCGCACGCCTGTGGACCTTGTGTTCGGACCACCTCCACAGTCTGATTTACCCACGAAGCCTGGGTTGGATTATTTTTGTTCCTTAAAAGACAAACTGTTGGGTTAGTTGTTTTCGGCCAGGGTGTGTGTGTGTGGGTTAGAAGTGTGTCCTGTTGATGTGTGGTAGTGAATGTGTGACTTTTCGTGCCATGATAAATAAAATACTCCCAGCCATTTGTGGGAGTGAAAAACGCTACAATATATATATATATATTAGTCTTCATCCCTCACTGACTAGAAGTAGTAGCCTTAATGTGGGAGCCCCCTAGTGATGGGTGGAAATTGGATAGGACTAAATTAGGAAGAAAATAGGGCTGTCCCCGAATAGTCGAAGATTCGATGCATCGATTTGCGGAGCCTGATTCGACCACCGATCTCACAGTCGAATCTTCGCGGGTAAAACGAGCATCATACCATTTCGGCAATATGGGGGTGCTCAATGTCTAATTGCACACAGAACTACTGGTTTTGTAAGGTTATATTAAGTTATATACAGCCTTTAATTATGATAATGCAGTAAAAACAAAAGTGAAAAGAAAGAAGCGTTCAATAAATATTTTTAGCGTGTTTGTGAATAAATCCAACCACCCCTGTGACAGATTTAATTTTCACTTTCCCTGATCCATGATGAGATGAGGACCATCTTGACGGCAGGGATTAGGCTACATAATGTCTGGATTAAGAAAATCTAAAGTGTGGATGCACTTTGAAATCGTAAAAGGTGATCCAAAAAAAGTCAAATGTAAGTTGTGCCAACAGCTCATGTC
Organism: Clarias gariepinus; assembly: GCF_024256425.1. NCBI lineage: Eukaryota > Metazoa > Chordata > Actinopteri > Siluriformes > Clariidae > Clarias > Clarias gariepinus. Next base: position 9,565,959 of record NC_071103.1, on the reverse strand, counting down.
GTACCACTCATCGACAACAAACATGGCTTTCCAATTAAAACGGGTAAGTTTCTTACTAATAAAGACGGTTCACTCTTTCATATATAATGGCGCTTTTAATTTACGAATAGTAATATCATACGTTGGGATTTAAAATATGTTCGTCATTTTTTAGATCCACCCACAGTATCAGACTGACGACGGCAGTTCATCCAGCAGCAGTACCGGAGCTGCGCCAAAACTAATTCAAAGAAAGCTAGATTTGAGGCCGCCATTGTCCGAGAAAAGGAAAAGAGAAATCACGGACAAAATTGCAGAGTTTATTGCGCTTGACATGAGGCCAGTGAATGTTGTGGATGGTGACGGTTTTAAAGAATTAATGCGCACACTTGAATTTTCTCCAAGGCTGGATTTATTATCAGTAAAACCAGGAGCGCACTGCTGCCGGCCAACGTTGACAAGTTGGTTTTCCTCGCACACAATTTGAAAAGACTCAAACGCACACAAGCAGAGTGAAAGACTGGATTTTTTTCGATCGGGTAGGGTACAATTGTTTTCAAACATTTCAGCCGTTTACTAATTTTAATTGGCTGTGAACATGTTTAGCTAAATAGCTGCCAGTTTGCGTTTATTGTTGTTTCGGCAGTTAAAAAGAAAGCGTTCACAATTCTGGCTAAACTTCCGTTGTTCTAATAATTTATTTCGTTTTATTTTATTTATTGATCATTCAGGGTTACCTAATTTAACTGTGGTTTGTGTTTTTATTTTATATATATATATGTTCCCCTGCACTTTGGCATTTTGCACACATTTGTTATGCTCCCTGTGACTTGATTCTGAGTTTATTTTTTTTATTATTAGAAATGTATAATCTGTTCTAATTTAATTCTTTAAATTAATGTTTTTTCGTGTCAATGTTGCGCTGCACTGAAAGCATGTTGGCACAGGCAATTTTGCCGATTTAATTTAATTTCGCAAAATGTGAAATGCAAATCCTTTTTTTAAAGGTTTATTTATCAAAATGTTCTTTTATTATTTGTTTGATGTTCTGTATTTCGATCGCGGCTTTAGAATATTTTGAGAAAACCTAAATAAGTTCGTTGTTGCTGTGTGCAGTGCAAAAAATAAAAATAGTTTTACCCCTCCTGCTGACTATAGTGTCGTGCCCTCCCAACCCATTCACACAAACACATAGGCCTAGATGATTCGACTATCGGTCGACTATAGAAAGATTCGAAAATTCTGATTCGACTATGAAAATTCATAGTCGGGGACAGCCCTAGAAGAAAATAAGGGGGGGCGGTTGGAATAAATCGAAAACAGGTGCGGGAAGAGAGATGAAATACTGGGACAGGAGTATCAAGGTAAGATAGGAGCACTCACCTGAACAGAGGTGACTAATCAATTTGACTTTAAGTAGCCATGTTTCAAGGGAGTCCTTTTTCTTGCATCTGTTCTGTTCTGTTCTGCTGTGCGGTTTTGGTTAAACTACTGTTCTGTTTGGTTTACTTTGGGTATTTTGATGTGATCCATTTTGTTTCATAGTTTTGTGTTGTCATAGCTTCATGCTTAGTTTGTTCTTGTTTAAAGTTTGTTAGTTTAGGTATGTTTTTTTTTCTTGAATTAAACATCTAAATCTTAACCTCCTGCACTAAATCTAAATCTTAACCGCCTGCAACTACATTTTCATGACAAAAGCAGTTAAGACTGTTGCCAATCTTCCAAGGAGTGGACGTCCATATTTATTCTGAGGTCAGGACATGCAATGCTCTTCTCCTTTGTCTTTCGGCTAATCCCTTTAAGGGGTCGCCACAGCGAATCATCTGGCTTCACCTAACCCTATACCCTGCTTCCTCTTCTCTCTTCCCAACTAACTTCATGTCCTCTCTCACTGCATCCACAAATCTCCTTTTTGGTCTTTCTTTAGACCTCCTGTCTGGCAGTTCCAACCTCAGCATCCTTCTACCAATAGGCTCACAATCTCTACTCCAAACATGTACAAACCACCTCAATCTGACTTTATCTCCAAAACATCTAACATGGGTTGTCCCTCTGATGAACTCATTCTTGATCCTATCTATTCTTGTCACTCCCAAAGAGAACCTCAACATCTTCATCTCTGCTACCTCCAACTCTGCCTCCTGTCTTTTCTTCAGTGCCACTGTCTCTAAGCTGCAGAGCATCACTGGTCTCACCACTGTCTTGAACACCTTTCCTTTTACTCTCGCTGATACTCTTTTGTCACATAACACACCTGACACTTTTCTCCACCCATTTCAATCTGCCTGTACCCGCTTGTTCACCTCCTTTCCACACTCTCCATTGCTTTGCTGTCCCTAAGTACTTAAAGTCCTGCACCCTCTTTACCTCTGCTCCCTGTAGCCTTACCATTCCACTTAGGTTCCTCTCATTCATACACATGTATTCTGTCTTGCTATGGCTAAACTTCATTCCTCTGCTTTGCAGAACGTACCTCCACCTTTCCTTGCTCTTGCTTCAAAGCTCAATGCCATCTGCAAACATCATTGTCCAAGGAGACTCCTGTCTAACTTCATCTGTCATCCTGTCCATCACCATAGCAAACAAAAAGGGGCTCAGAGCCGATCCTTGATGCAGACCCACCTTCACCTTAAACTCTTTGGTCACACCGACAGCACATCTCACCACTGTCTTACAGCTCTCATACAACAACTCCCTGTTACCTTCTCTGTACTTCTCCATCAGCATCCTCAAAGTAAATACTGCATCTGTTCTACTCTTTCTAGGCATGAAACCGTATTGCTGCTTACAAATGTGCTCACCTTTGCCTTTACAGATGGTAGGTCAGCGCTATAACCTAGCCTCCACTACTCTTTCTCAAAGCTTCATTGTATAGCTTATCAACTTTATTCCTCTGTAGTTGCCACAGTTCTGCACACCCCACTTGTTCTAAAAGATCGTCACTAATAAACTTCTCCTTCATTCCTCTGGGATTCTCTCACTTTCCAAAATTTTGTTAACCAGACTAGTTAGATTTAGTCTTGTTAAACAGGCTAGTGCAGTCCACTGCAACCTCTCCTAAGCACTTCCATACCTCCATAGGTATGTCAACAGGACCAACTGCCTTTCCACTCTTCGTCCTCTTTAACAACCTCCTCACCTCACTCTTACTGATTTTTGCTACTTCCTGCCCCACAACAGCCATGTCTTTTACTCTTTGTTCTCTTTCATTTTCCTTATTCATCAACTCTTCAAAGTACTCCTTACATTTTCCCATCACCCTCAATGTCAGTACATTTCCATTCTAACTTTTAAACACTCCAATATGCTGCTCATCCTTCCCATCTCTATCTCTTTGCCTCACCAACCTGTACAGATCCACCTCTCCCCCCTTACTTTTCAACCTAGCACACAAGTCCTCATATGCTCTTTGTTGGCCTTTGCCACCTATACCTTCACCTTACACTGCATCTCCCTGTACTCTTGTCTACTCTTTTCATTCCTCTCAATGTCCCACTTCTTCTTAGCTAGCCTCTTTCCCTGTATACACTCCAGGAAGATGTGGATCCCACCCATGTCACCTCGTACAACCTATCCTCTAGGTAAAAAGCAAACCATTGCCACGTTGTTTCACAGGTTCTAAGGCTTGTAATAATAGACCATAGAATCTTGTGGTTCACCATGAGGAGAGGAGAGATAATAGTTTAGCTGATCTAGCAGCATGGATCCTGATAGAAGGTCAGGCTCTGTGGAATGTGCCACTTTGAATCCAGATTGGTTTGGATCATTAAGGTTGTTCTGTGAGAGATAAAGAGCCATTTGGTTGTAAACAGTCCTTTCAAGAATTTTGAAAATAAAAGAGAAGCTGGATCCAGGCAGGGTTTCTATGAGGATGGAAATAACCATTGCCTTCTTAAAAACAGGAGGAACATGACCAGATGATATGAAATAGGTGATGTTGGTTATGATGAAGGGAAGGAGGTCTCATGAGATGGCCTGAAGCATTGTGGGTGGTGATGGGATTGGAGGATGAGATAATTTGCAAAATCTCATCAGTTGACAAGTTGGACAAATTCTGCTAAGGAAAAGAAAAGGGTTTGGGTTGGGAGCAAAGGTCTAGTGGATTGCTGCAATTTTACCATCATAGAATGTGGAAAAGTAATCAGGAGTCAAAGAGGATGGGGAAGGTGGAACCAGTGAGTAGAGTAGTGAGGAGAAGATATCGTGGAGTTTGCCAGTATTATGTGCTGAGACTTGCAGCTTTTCCCTGTAGAAGGCATGATACATGAGAATTTGGGGATAAGAGCACGGTAAGAGAGAGGATCTGCATTAAGCTGTGATTTCTTCCATCTTCTCTCTGCAGTTCTTAATTCTCTTCTGTTGTTGCGTAATACCTCGGATAGCCAAGGAGCAAGACAAGAAATCTTCCTTGGATTAGAGGACAGCAGGCATACAGTAAGAGGTCCATGGATAAGGAAAGAGAGGAGAGAGAAGTATCAGTTGCATCACTAGTAGTAGAGAGAAAAAGAAGTCTGGGTCTAAAAGAGATGAAAGGGTACATGAAGACACATAGGAAGGGGAGATAGAGGAAAGGTTTGATGTGATATGTAAAATGTGAGAGTGGTGCCTGAGGCAGCTAAGGCTCTAGGTTGTTGAATTTTGGATCTGAGGATTCAGGATCTGAGGATTCAGGTTCGCTATATACCTTGACGATTGCATTACATGCTACTGTATGCTGGATGTGATCTCTGTTTTTTGCCAGACACATTTTGATGCATTGTTGGGTTACCACACGCAGCCAGTCCTACCCAGCCACTGCACCCAGTGCCAGTCCGATAGATTTTATTTTAACATTTGTTAAATGTTAATGTTTGAGATATTGTAAAACCTCAAAATCTGTTTGTCAATTATTTCTTTATTCCAACATTGCACACTTATAATACAAGGAAATCGGAGTATTTTAAAATTGTGATTAATCGTGATTAATTACAGACTAAAAATTTTAATCAATTGACAGCACTAGTTTTTACTGCTGTTTTACTCTTTTTTATCATGCAAGTTCACCAAGTGTTAGTGATCTCTATTCATGATTTTTTTCCGACCACATTTCTTCCACAAAATTGACAGTTCAACACTATCCTGTTCTTCCTTAATTCTCCTTAGTTGTTTTCTTTGCTTGATGCGGCCAAATCATTTGACCCTTCTGAAATGGTTACAATTTCAGAAAAATGGTAAAAAATTTATATAACATGATAAGCCACCGCCATATACAAATATTTTGAATAAAACAACGTATCAAAACAAAACAAGCTATCACAAACATGTTGAAACACGTCTAGAAGACATAGTTAGTCCTGTGACTAGGGATCAATATAATACAAGGTGATTCACTTGAAAGCGGACCCAAATAGCCTGGATAGCTCAGTTGGTAGGGCATCAGACTTTTAATCTGAGGGTCCAGGGTTCACGTCCTACAAGCATTTCACTGCATATCATACTGTGTATGACTGCTTATAAGACAAATAAAATTTTAATATTCTGTAATAACACTTACTATGATGGAGCAATCTAAATCAAAAGAAATTCACTGTATACCTTGACAAATGCATTACATACTATGGATGTGATCTCTGTTTTCTGCCAGACACATTTTGATGCAGCTCCTTGAGGGTACATCAGGAAAACCATATTTCTTCCTAAATTCACTCTGACATCGCTTAAACGAATTGGTGAACCAATAGGCTCACACAATGAAGACATGTTGTGTGACAGGTTGAAATGTGTTTATATTTTGTTAAAAATTATAGAGGCACTGTAAATCCAGATTGCATTATAAGTGTCAGAATCTGTCATAGCATTAATCCTGTAATAAAATTTTGTATTGTTTATATTTTTATAAAGACTGTGATAAGTTTTATCAGAGATCTACGAATTTGTCTCAATCGGTTAGCCTGGGATCGATTGCTTTGGTCTTCTCTCACATACCTTGGGGAAATTCCACTATTTTCCTCATTGCAGTAAACCTACTGTTGAGGAAACATCACATATCACTCTTGTTATTATTTCTCCCCATTTCTAGGGGAGCAACATTTTGGAGCCACCGCTGGGATTGCTGTTCAGATGTATGGTGTCCATAAATTGGTTACTGAGGTCTGAGCAAGCTAAATCCCCTATACTACAACCCAGGTAGGTCGCAGCAAGAAAGGAGTTGTCATTTAAGGACGACTGGAGTTTGGTGGTTAAGTTCTTGTCACCTGAGACCAGACAGACATCATCAGGTAGAGTAAAGACCATCCACTTCAGAGTCAACAGCTGCATAGAAAGGGTTCCTGCCATCCTGTTAACATGACAACTCTGGACGAGCTACAGGTAGAGGTAGTAGGAGAACTGCCAGCCCTCAAACAAACACGCAGACTCCACCCAACACTCAACTACAGCAGACAAGTCCATATTGGTGTAAGGATTTCAAAATATTAGGGCAAATAGGTGAGCCAGGCCAGAAAGATAAACTGGCATTCTCCAGCTTGGCTCATTAGATAGAGAACGGACTAATCCTGAGATTGAAATAGTTGATGCTGTAATCAGAGCTATCTCCCCAAGTTTACAGTTGCACAACTACTTAGAAGGGAAACCTCACCATACCCTCCCCACGCTCAGACACATCTTGTGCTCACATTTCCAAGAAAGGAGTGCCACCGAACTTTATAAGCAACTTGCTTCAGAAGCACAACATAGTAAAGAGACCCCCCAAAGGTTTCTAATGCGGGTTTTGGATTTGAGATAAAAGGTGCTGTTTACATCACAAGACTCAGAGTCAGGGCTCAAGTATGACCCAGCTCTAGTCCAGCGCATGTGCCTACACACAATACTAACTGGACTGCAGAATGACAGCATCAGAATAGATATGCAGCCTCTTCTGTTAGAGACTGGGACTTCAGATGAGCTTCTGTTTGAGAGGTTTAATATTGCCTGCGCTAATGAAGTAGAAAGGAGAAATAAAAAGAAACTTAGTGTAGCATGTCTGAATTGGTCACTCTCACACACACAAGGACCACGCAACCATGCAGCGATGAAATTCAATGCTTTCTTTATTTCTGCAACAAGGAGAAATAATCAGGGGGTGAAACAGACGACAGCTTCTCCCTCTCTGGCACACACACAGAGTCATTCACAGGGAGAACCGTATAACACATGCGCTCGTGAGCCTCGCACACAGGTAGACTGAGGCAATCAATGTCGCATGCAGAGAAAGCCTGAAGTGTCCAGCTAATATCGCTCCCCCCACCAAACAAAGCCTCGGCAACAGAGTTCCGCTACTTTAACATTCCTTTTTTGTCCTTACAATCACCGAAGAACAAGAATTCGTGAAGTTCATTAAACTAATAAAACAAAATGGAAGAGAGTTAAGACATCATGGACAATAAAATAAAGGTGAAAGAAGAAAAATAAAAATAATAATCATACAAATAAGAAAGGGAAAAGCAAAACAAGCAAGATTAAATCAATGTATTATTCACACCAGTTACATTCTCCCCCCTGAACTTCACGAATTTTAACCATAATAGGGATAAGTATACGCTTGAGTCATTAGACCTAATGTTATCCAGAAAGTTGTGCAACAAAATATGTCTCCCACTCACAGGGAAGGTGAATACGGCAAGTTGATCAGGCTTACTGCAATCACCTGCAAAGGGTGCCTTAAACACCATTCATCTCAGACGAACCACGTCTCTCATCTGGAACAACATACTGAAATGCATTGACTAATCATAAAACTCAAAATAATATAAAACAATATTGTACTCTATATTCTCATCCCGATAAAGATCTTACAATCCCACCAACTGGATCAAGAGTTTTGATGGATTGGGCCATGTTCTCTATCAATCTGTTGACGGGTTTCACAATCCTACCCACTCTGGTCCGAACCCAAAATTCTCTGGGACCAAGAGGTGGCTTGACAACTTCAGCAGCGGAAATACAAGAATCACTATGGAGAACTGCCTCAGAACGCGAAGTGTGCAAATCAGGACTCAGTCCTTCATCCAAGCAGCCCATGCTACTGTTCTCCTCGGTACAGTCATCCTTTGGAACCCACTGCTCCTGTCCCGACGACTCAGGGGCTATGTTTAGTGATTTAGCACTATCAGACATACTGGATAATGTCTGTTGAGGATTGTCACAAGCTGCAGTCTCTTCCACCCAACTGGCGACTCGCTCAGACAAGGAACATACCTCGGATTCAATACCAGCAACATCAACCATTAAACCACTTCTACTGCTAAATACAGATCCACCGCTATTCTCCGATGTTTCATGTTCCCCCAGCTCAAGTGGGAGGAAATTCGCTTGCAACAACAAATTGCGATGGACAGTTTTCTCCTGAGCCGTTTTGGTGTTACAAATGCGGTAAATGTGGCACTAGGGGTTCATTGCAACTACCCTATAGGGCGTGGACTCCCACTTGTCTGCTAGTTTCCTCTTTCCGCGTTCACCTTAGTTAGCTAGCAGAACTTGATCACCCAACTCAATGTTACGACCCTTCGTCTTTTGGTTGTACAAATCAGTTTGACGCTGCTGACTGACATCGATGTTTTTCTGAGCGACAGAGAGCGCCTCCTTCAGGTCATCTCGTAACCTCTTTACATATTTGTCATAATCAACAACGTCACTGTCTCTCTCAATGTTACTGAACATGACATCCACAGGCAGCTTTGGAATCCTACCAAACATTAAGTAAAACGGGGCGTAGCCAGTGGATTCGTGCGCGGTACAATTATACGCAAATGTCAGTGTCTGAAGCAACTGCGACCACCTTTCCTTAGACCTCAGCGGGAGTGGCCTGATCATATTGCCCAAGGTTCTGTTGAACCTCTTAACACTCCCATTTCCCATTGGGTGATATGCAGTCGTTCGAGATTTTTTTACTCCAGCAACCTGACTCTCAAAGTTAGCCCCTTGATCCGAGTGAATCCTGTCAGGAAAACCGTATACACAGAAATAATGGTCCCACAACTGTCGCGCTACTTGTTTTGCTGACTGATCACGACATGGAAAAGCACGAGCCATCCGAGAAAAATGGTCAGTCACGACCAACACGTCCACACTACGACCCTTTGAATTTTCTGCAGTCCAAAAATCGATGCACACGAGCTCCATTGGACTTGACGTCTTCACGCTCTCCAATGGTGCTCTACCTTCAGGTTCAGGCGTTTTACTGACTACGCAGTGCTTGCAACACCTAACATACCTGCGAATGTCATGTTCCAACCCAACCCAAAAGAATCTTTGTCTTGCCAGATGCATTGTTCGACCTTGGCCCTGGTGCCCTGCCTCATCGTGTACCCCTGTCATGACCTGCATAATTAAGGAAGAAGGGACAACATATTGTAATCGCTTCTTCCCTGTCAAATTATCTTTGCTTACACGATACAGTACGCCATCGAGCATCTTCAATTTGTCCCACTGTTTCAAAACTCTGAGCACCTTATACGTCTTACCCGCACGTTCACGGCGTGAGGCTCTCTTGCCCCTAACAACATGGAACAGAACCCTGGACAGACAGGGATAATTTTGTTGTCTGTCTCGAAGTTTATCTAATGAGAAGACTGGCAGTGGGCACTGCCCCCGGGGCAACAACTGTTGGGTATCCTGGGCAATCCCAGAAATCGCTCTCGGCTCAACCCCTGCTTCCCAGTCACTGTGACTTTGTAACACTGCAGACACCTCGGCATTGGAAAGTGGATAATGGCTCAACACTGTGCAGGGAGAGTATTCAATGCTCTGAATATCAGCACTAAGCCTGAATGCATGCTGCACCGTCTCTTCGCCAAATTGTTCCCCTTCCTTGAGCAACACATTGTAAGGCTCATTCAACAGCCTCTGACTGACCTGACTATGGACGAAGGGTTGACGACTTAAAGCATCGGCCACCACGTTTTTACTGCCAGGTATGTACTTGATGCTAAATCGGTAGGGTGCTAACTTGGAAACCCACCTCTGCTCACACGCATCGAGTTTAGGCTTTATGAGGATGTAAGTCAAAGGATTGTTGTCCGTCCATACAACAAACTTGTGACCCTTCAGCCAGTGGCTGAATTTGTCACAAACGGACCACTTCAAAGCCAAGAACTCTAAACGGTGAGCAGGGTACCTTGCCTGAGCGCGCGTGAGTGCTTTGCTGGCAAAAGCAATTGGCTGGGCTCTAGTCTCACCCTCTGTAACCTGTGACAGTACAGCGCCCAAACCATCCATAGATGCGTCAGTGGACAAAATGAATGGACGGCTGAAATCAGGGTGCGTCAGTACTACAGAATTCATCAACGCAGCTTTTAACTGCTGGAAGGCCATACTGTGCTCCTCCTTCCAGGCATCAGGACTCAACTTCCTGAACGTAGCACCCCTCCCCGGAGGTTTCTTACCCCTGGGCGCAGCTGTCAAGGCAAACAGGGGTATTGCTATGGTAGAACAGTTCTGGATAAACCTCTGGTAATACAAAACCATCCCAAGGAACGATTTAATTTTCCTCTGGGATGGGGTAACTCCATCCTTCATCATTAAGTCAGACTCTACTACCGTTTCAATAGCACTAACCTTATCTGGGTCGGTCGCTACTCCTGAACTATCGATGACGTGCCCTAAAAAACGCACGCTCCTCCGGAGGAAATGACACTTCTTGGGGGCTAGCTTTAACCCATGCTCTCGGAGCCTACTGAACACCATCTCAAGCCTCTTGATGGCCTCACCTTCATCTGGGGCATACACAAGTAGGTCGTCCAGATAACAGAGGAAAGTCAAGAAATTTTGATCGCCCCAGATGTTCGTCATCAGGCGCATAAAGCTAGCAGGACTATTGCAGAGTCCTTGAGGTAAACGATTAAATTCAAAGAGCCCATCGGCGTTGCGAAGGCCGTAATCTTTTTGTCCTCCTCCGCCACTGTGATGTTATAAAAGCCAGAGGTAAGATCCATTGCACTAAAGATCGCGTTTCCACCTAAGGCTGCTAAGCAGTCTGCTTGGTGAGGTAAGGGATGAGCATCCTTGACAGTCCTGGCATTAAGCCAACGGTAATCAACACAAACACGAAGATCACCGCTTTTCTTCCATACCAAAGCTAACGGGGATGCCCACTCACTGCAAGACTTGCGGATAATCTCTTGCTCCTCCATTTCGGAGAGCACCTTTCTCAGTTTTTGATACTGAGCAGGGGGAACACGACGATACGGAAGCCTGAACGGCCGACTATCTGATAGGTGAATCCTGTGAACAAACTCTTTGGCTTTACCCCAATCTAACTTGTGTTTAGAAAACACATCTTGATATCTCTGAATCAACTGCAGAAGCTGGTCTTTCCAGTACGGAGTCGTCTCACAGGATTCAAGGTCAAGATCACAGAGTCCGAGCTTCTGCAGTGCGTCACGAATACCAGAAGGAGAACCAACCTCTGCATTTGCACTAGAGGAGATGGATTGACCCTGTATGTTCACAAATTCCCTGTCACCATGTCCAGACTGGGTGTCAAGGTCCTCTACCGCCAAAACAGGAGAAACATCTGCTATCTTAGCATTACGTCTCAAAGTGACAGGCTTACTAGATGGGTTGATCAACTTAACTGGTACCCATCTGTCACCAGGCAGCGTAGCTATAACTCGCCTAACAAGAACACCCTTCTTATGAGTTTGTGCCCTAGAAGATTCAATCATCACAGTACTACCTACAGAAACAGCGGAACTCATTGGGAGCCTACCCACACAAGGTACTCCTGCCGAGGTAACAGTGTGACTGCTTGAGTAAGCTTAGCAGTACCGGCGACTGTTGGAATATTACCACCCTCCCATCTATCGTGCCCAGACAGCATACTCAAGAATTGTTGAATCTCTGGTACTCCCGTGAAATTTGGCTGGCTCATGATACGCCAATAACTCTGCGACTGCTTAAGTTGACTTATGACATACTTAAGGATGTTAGTACCAACGATCAGCTGATCTTTTTGCCCTGGTACCACCAAAGTCAGTACGACAACTGAAAATCCATACACACACATTTTTAGCCGATAGATACACCTAGGTTTGACCCGAACACCGCCACAACCAACGAGCAAAACATCGGCATGGGCTGCTTGACCTCAAGAGTTTCACATGCACCCAGTAGCTTACGCTCTATTTCCTCATTAATAGTACATGCCATTGAACCGGTATCCAACAGGCCTTGACAAGTGACCGCATCATTTACCAACACCTCAGTGTATAACAAACTATCAGCTTTTTCCAGCTTCGCTATGTTTTGGAATAAAATGATGCTGCCGCTTGGTTCGGCCTGACAGTGGTTGCTGTAAATTAACATAGGATCATCCTCGCTGCTGAGAGGCTGACTCTCAACACTCACACTGCCCTCTCCCCAATGTGAGTGATCTAGTTTTCCTGATCGTTACTAATCTGGGCAACACCCTGTGCAACACCTCTGTGACACCCTTTGCGTTGATGCCCAAACTCTAGACACTCAAGGCATCTTTTTTCTCTCATGCAGTGTGAGCGAGTCGAGTGGGATCGGTCTCCGCACACTGCACATGGTGAAGCTCGATACCAAGGTGACGTTCGAGGGTTTTGTTCTGAACCCTGTAAAGTCGTGCGCTCCAACACCCTTTCTAGCATTTTCAGCACACGCTCTAAAGTGCCTAATTCTGCGGCCTCGCTTGTTGTAGTGTGCGGGCTTGTAGGACACGCAGCAGAAGTCATGACTGTACTTTCGCTTCCCACTGTTACCTGAGTGCTGACAGGCTTTTCAGCAACAACACCTTGATTTACAGCAACTTTAAGCACAGACGGAAGTGGCTTTCGAGACTTAAGATCTCTCTCATGCTCATCAATGGCCTCCTGGACCTCTTCAGCCGACCATTTGCTTAAAGGCTTACACCTAAAGACATTCGAAAGATCAGGTTCAGGACAGTTCGTAATGAACATCATTGCGATCTCCGAGCTGATGCTTTCCATCTTGCCGCCACTCCTTCGTAGGTGAGCATCTGCTAGCTCTGCTGCTTCATTTAACCTAACCCAATAGTCAACAGGGTGCTCATTAGGCTTTGGCTGAGTCGCGTAAAAATCAGCTAACGGCTGGCAAGAGCCACGGCTCTCGCTAAAGTAACGCTGTAGTACCTCATAAACTACTTCAGAACATAGTACTGCAACCGGGCTACTTTTTAGCTTAACCTTAACAATGCTTCTTGCCCGACCACTGAGATGATTCATTATTTCTTCTACACTAACAGCTTTGCTGCAACCCCTTTTGCTCAGATACACATTCATCTGTTCAATCCATTCCAAGATGGAGCATTTATCGCCATCATCCCCTCTAAACATTTGAGGTTCTTTAATGTCAGTCTTGACTACTAGGTTCACCTTGGAAAGATCAAGATTTGTAGACAGGGGCGTTGTGCTAAAGGTTTGCTGCTCAAATGACCGAGAAGAAAGAGGCAGTGCAGAACTGTGACTGGTTAACAACGGTGAGACAATTGAGTCACCAATCTGGCTTCCAAGCTCATTATCCCAACCAACATTAACCGGAGTGGAAGACTTTGGTTCACTTAGCTCGTTATTATGTGATGTGGTTTGAGCAGTCACAGAATCATAGACCAAAATACGTGGTTTACCAACTATAGGCTCTGATAACCCCCAAAAACCACGCCCCCTGCCAATGTGTGGCGTAGTTAAATTTTCATTCCACCTACCCTCTGCCATATTATGATAACTAGATAGTAGGTGGAAACATATGCAAGAAAATTAACTTCACAGTTACTGCACTGTCTACAACAGAATTAAGGAATCAAAAAAAAAACTACAGTTCAAAATACACAATGTGTGAAGCCCAATGTGTGCATAAGGTGAGTGAGGACTCAGTTACTCAGTTCAACTCGGTGTCCAGACACTGCCACTAGAATGTCAATAATGAAAAACCTTGATCCTTTGTTGATTTCAGGAGCGTTGTGATCCCGCGTTGTCGAACCCCAGTGATCAGCTGCAGCAGATCTGGTGCATCCGGGTCACGGCACCAAATTTATGTAGCATGTCTGAATTGTGAACAATCACCGAAGAACAAGAATTCGTGAAGTTCATTAAACTAATAAAACAAAATGGAAGAGAGTTAAGACATCATGGACAATAAAATAAAGGTGAAAGAAGAAAAATAAAAATAATAATCATACAAATAAGAAAGGGAAAAGCAAAACAAGAAAGATTAAATCAAAGTATTATTCACACCAGTTACATTAGCACCACACAGTTAGCTACAACTGCGAGTGTAGTTCAGCCAGAGGGAATTCAAATTCAAATTTTATTTGTCACATACACAGTCATACACAGTACGATATGCAGTGAAATGCTTAATTGAATTTGATCTCCTAAGTGTTTAGCAAAGGAGGCTAAGGCAAAGGTACCCACTGAATTGATGACAGAATTAGATGAACTTAAGACAGGTGTAGCTTCACTAAAAGGCCTTAGTGCAGAAATAGCTCAAATTAAAGAGACATTACAGCAGCCCATGTTCAAGTATCAGCCTCATGCCCATCTGCAGTTAGGAGGCCAGGCAGAGGACTCCAGCCACCTAGTTTACAGCAACAATATTACAGCCATCATGGCCCGCCCCCAGCCCCAGGTTTAGTGCAGCATCAGTACGCACCTCACCAAGACAACAACCCTTCATCCCACAGAGGTGTTTTGTCTGCCAACAGACAGGAACAGATGAACGATGTATACACTGCTATCGATGTGGGAGTGGAGAACATTTTCAGGCTGGCTGTAAAATCAGGGGGGTCAGACCAACAAGAGAGGACCGTTTAAACGGGAGATGGTTACCACAGCGGGACGAAAGTCCCAGAAGTGTGCCAATTGTGGCAATGTAGCCACATGGGAAAAGCTGAAACAGTGCTCATCCTGCAAAAAGACACTGTACTGTTCCATATCATGTCAAAAACAGCATTGGACTAAACATCAGAAGGACTGTATGCATCTGACAGATGCGAGTAAAAGCCTGCTCCGCAGAGAGAAATATGCTAATAGTCTGGAACAGTGGAAAGAGGAATTGATTCCAAGATGGCGCCGGTGAGGTCGGCTGCCGTCACGACTGCTCCGACCACCTTTTCTTTGTTTTTGTTCTTTAAGTTAGTTTTTACTGTTTTAAAACCAGTCAAATTACCACCATGGAGTACATTAGTTATGATAGAGACACTCTTGTTTCTATTGGTGTACAATGTACTCACAATTCGACGTTTTTAACCCCGGATCCGAGCTGGCCGAGTGAGATCCTGAGGGACAACAAAGGACCCGACGCGAAGCGGCGGCCCCAAGGGAAACGAGCCGGCGTCAGGAACAGGCTGAGAGCCCGTGCACACCACACACCTCTGCCTAGCATCCTGCTCGCCAGCGTCCAGTCACTGGAGAACAAGCTCGATGACCTCAGGGCCAGGATAAAGTTCCAGAGAGACATACGGGACTGCAATCTCCTCTGCCGGACCACGCCATCCAGCCGGCCGAGTTCTTCTCGGTTCACCGCATGGACAGGACACGGGACTCGGGGAAGTCAAGGGGAGGCGGCGTGTGTTTAATGGTGAACAGCAGCTGGTGCAACAGCGCGAGCGTTGTTCCTCTCACACGCTCCTGCACACCAAATCTGGAACTACTGTCCATCATGTGTCGTCCTTTTTACCTTCCTCGGGAGTTTACATCGGTCATAATCAGTGCCGTTTATATTCCACCACAAGCAGACACAGACACTGCCTTATGCGAGCTGCAACAAACACAACAACGGGACGCTGCGCTTATTGTGGCAGGGGACTTTAACAGTGCCAACCTCAAACGCGCAGCGCCAAACTTTTATCAGCATATCACCTGCCCCACCAGGGGCGAAAGGACACTGGACCACTGCTATACAACGGTCAAGGACGGCTACAAGGCACAATCTCGTCCACCGTTTGGTAAATCCGACCACGCCGCCATCTTCCTCACGCCAAAATACAAACAAAGGCTAAAACAGGAAGTTTCGGTTCAGAGGGAGGTCGCGCGCTGGACGGACCAATCGGTGGCCGCGTTACAGGACGCACTCGATGACGCAGACTGGGACATGTTCAGAAACAGCTCCGATGACGTCAGCGTGTTTACAAAAGCGGTTGTGGGATTCATCGGGAAACTAGCGGATGATACCTTGGAAAAAAAGACTATTAGAACGTTTCCCAACCAGAAGCCGTAGGTGGATAAAACCATCCGCGATGCTCTGAAATCTCGCACCGCTGCCTACAACACGGGACTCGCGTCGGGGGACATGGAACCGTACAAGGCTGCGTCATACAGCGTCCGGAAGGCGGTGAAAGAGGCGAAGCAGCGCTACGGGAGGAAACTAGAGTCACAACTCCAACAGAGTGACTCTAGGAGCCTGTGGCAGGGATTAAGGACAATTACTGATTATAAAGCAACAACATCCGGTATGACAAACGCAGACGTGACTCTGGCAGACGAGCTGAACACTTTCTATGCTCGCTTCGAGGCTGCAGCTAAAGACGCTAGCGATGCTAATGCTAGCGGCGCTAACGGCTGCAGACAGGAAGTCACTGCCAGCACCGGAAGCGCGTTCATCATCACCGAACATGACGTGAGGAGAGCCTTCAAGAGAGTGAACACCAGGAAAGCAGCAGGACCAGACGGCATCTCAGGCCGTATCCTCAGAGCCTGCGCAGACCAGCTAGCACCTGTGTTCACAGAGATATTCAACATCTCTTTATTTCAGTTGGTGATCCCCACATGCTTCAAAGAGTCCATTATTGTTCCTGTCCCAAAGAAACCACATCCTGCTTCTCTCAACGACTATCGCCCTGTAGCCCTCACTTCAGTAGTAATGAAGTGCTTTGAACGCCTGGTCAGAGACTTCATCATTTCTTCACTACCAGACACACTGGACCCACTACAGTTTGCATACCGTCCAAACCGTTCCACGGACGATGCAATCTCACATCTCCTCCATACATCTCTCACTCACCTGGACACTCGGAGGGGGAATTATGTGAAAATGCTCTTCATCGACTACAGCTCTGCATTTAATACCATAATTCCCTCCACACTCACCACTAAGCTGGAGCACCTGGGACTCAGCTCATCCATGTGTCAGTGGATCTCCAATTTTCTGACTGGCAGACCACAGGCAGTAAGGATGGGCGGGCATGTCTCAGCCTCCATCACTCTCAGTACTGGAGCCCCCCAGGGTTGTGTTCTGAGCCCCCTGCTGTACTCTCTGTACACCTCTGACTGCGTGGCCACTACCAACTCCACCACCGTCATCAAGTTTGCTGACGACACTTTCGTGGTGGGCCTCATCACCAACAACGATGAGACGGCCTACCTGAAGGAGGTTGGGAATCCGGAGAACTGGTGCCAGAGAAACAATCTCCTCCTGAACGTCAGCAAGACAAAGGAGCTGATAGTGGACTTCAGTACAAAGCAGGTGAGGAACTACCAGACCCCCATCATCAACAGGAGCCCAGTGGAGAGAGTGGACAGCTTCAGATACCTCGGTGTTCACATCACGCAGGACCTGACATGGTCCTGTCACATCAACACCGTGGTAAAAAAGGCCCGGCAGCGTCTGTACCACCTCAGACGCTTGAGAGACTTTAGACTGCCCTCCAAGGTGCTCAGGAATTTCTACTCCTGCACCATAGAGAGCATCCTGACGGGAAACATCACGACCTGGTCAGGAACAGCACCATGCAGGACAGACGAGCTCTACAGAGGGTGGTGCGATCAGCTGAGTGCATCATCCGCACCGAGCTCCCTGACCTGCACTCAATCTACACCAAGCGGTGCTGGATCGAGGCCAGGAAGGTCGTGAAGGACCTCAGCCACCCCAACAATGGACTGTTCACTCTGTTGCGGTCTGGGAAGCTCCCTGAGGGCCAACACAGAGAGACTGAGGAGGAGCTTCTTCCCGCAGGCGATAAGGTCTCTCAACCACACCACTATGCAAAACTAACACAATATTTTCACAATTTCCACAATCAATCAATCAATCTTTATACATCCATGGATACTATGGACAACTCCACGCACATCACATCGACACTGCCTGTTTACGTTTACATTCTGGACCATTGCACAAAGACACTTTAATAACCATTGCACAAAGTCACTTTTTCTATGCATATTTGCACACCATTATAGTTCTATGTGTACAGTATATTTCTATTTTCAGTTTCTATTTTTAGTTCTATTTTTTCTAGTTAAATTTTATTTAAATTTTTTTATTTAAATTTTCTATCATATTTCTTCTATTGATATTTATTACTTATTATAAGCTTTAATTCTCTTTTTAAGGTCACTGGCGGTCGTGTAAGCATTTCACTACATTTCATACTGTGTATGACTGTGTATGTGACAAATAAAATTTAAATTTGAATTTGATTTGATCTTAACAGAGACAAGGATGAGAGATGTTTCAGAGATCCTAGAACTGAATGTTCCAGTACTTGTGATGAAAGGTTGGCACCTGTCCCATTCCATCATAGATTTCAATGTTATTGAGCAAATCCTGACAAACACTGAGAAGGCTAGACAGTATATTACAGTAAGAAGAGCTTTTCCGAGTCTTAAAGGAAACAAGGTGAGAGCCTTTATACAGGCTATGAGCACAGATCAGACAGAGAAATATGAGGTGAAAATAAAGAAAGATGGGGTTGTGGTACCAAAACATAGTAACATCCATGTTAAATGTCGTGGGGTTAACCCCTTTAAAGAGGATAGGACTGTACTATTTGAGCCAGACCTGAACCCCCATTTGCCCGATTCTTTTAAATTTGTTGACACTTTAGTCAGGGTTAGGAAAGGGGTTCTTCCAGTCATCCCAATAGATGTCTCTAACCCAACTCGCCATGAAATTTTTCTGCAGGGGCGACACTAATTGGCACAGTGCAAACAATTATGACTGTATTACCTGCCCAAGCCTTTAAAAACGTAGTGACACCAGCCACTGCATATCACACTACTTCGCAAGTTCCATACAACCATGAACAGTGGGACCCACCAGTGGATTAAAGTCACCTAAATGAGAGCCAGAGGCAGGTAGTTGGACAGATGCTTAAGAAGAGTGTCACACTTTCTCGAGAGCACACAATGATATCGGCTGCATTGAAAAACTATAAATGACAATCTCCCTTGAAGACTCTGAGCCAGTCAAACGCACTTATATGTCAGTGCACCAGGAGATGAAGGGTTATCTCCATGACCTTATAGCACAGGGCTGGGTCAGGAGGTCACACTCCTCATACTCTTCTCCTGTTGTGTGTGTTAGGAAAAGGGCACCCTGCGGCTGTGCATAGATTACAGGGACCTCAACAAGAAAATCCGTCCTGACCGTCAACCTATCCTCCGAGTCCAAGACATCATGGACAGTTTAGGTGGCAACTCCTGGTTCTCTCTCCTAGATCAGGGAAAAGCTTACCACCAAAGGATTTATCTCTGAGGAAAGCAGGGCACTGACAGCTTTTGTTAATGAATGGATACGTATCCCTTTTGGCCTCATGAATGCCCCTGCGGCCTTCCAACGCTGTATGGAGGAATGTTTGAATGGGCTCCAGGATAACATCTGCATCCCTTATTTAGATGACACACTGGTTTTCAGTAAAGCCTTTGATCATCATGTGAGGGATGTAAGGACAGTGCTCCAACGCCTAAGAGAGTATGGTATTAAGATTAAACCCAAAGTGTGATCCATTTAAACCAGAGGTCCGCTACTTGGGTAGGATAGTATCTGCAGAGGGGAGTAGAGTTGATCCTGCTGATTTTGAAGCAGTTAGGGCACTGAAAGACAACAGACCACAGACTGTGGGCCAGCTCAGGAAAATGTTAGGCCTACTTACCTACTACAGGCAGTACATCAGAGACTTTTCTAGAAAAGCCAGTTGTCTTTATGACCTCCTTAAAGCTGATCCAAGTACCAGTCAATGTGGGCAAGACAAGAAAAAAAAAAACATCCCAGGGCACACACATAAACACACTCACATGCTCAATCACACACTACAGTCAATCTAAAAATGTGGATTAGCCTACCCACCAAGAACCCACCAAGAACCCACCAAGAAGATTTAATCTCCATGCACACAGATCCAAAACAGGAATTGAATCCAAACTCTGAACGTGCAAAACATCAGTGATAACAACTAAGCCACTGTGCTGTTTAGCAAGATGGTGCCTATGGTGCAATGAGCATTCTTCAATTACCAGTACAGTCAACATGTACACTGAGGCTTCACAAGTAGCTTGCTACCTGCTTTTCTCTAAAAAGTGCACAGTACACTACACAGATAGTATTACCAAGTTATTATGTAAGTATGTATTAAATGAATAAAATTAAATACATTAAATAACCATGTATTAGTTCTCTCTGTGACAGGTGACGTCACTAATCTGTTCAATTCTGGGTGAAGAGTTGTGTTAATTAAAATCAGCTGCTTTAGTTAATTTATGGAACAAATAAGTGGCAGGACTTTTACTTACTGAAATTGTGGTGTCCACCTCTGCAGAAAATCTTCAGGTTTAAAAGAAAATGACTTTCTGTATTCTGATGATCAGTGTTGGTTGTAATGTGTTACAAAGTAATGCGTTAGAGTACTTGGGTTACTTTTTTTGATGTAACAAGTAATCTAACACGTCCTTTAAGTACCCGGTTATTTAGGTATATTTTCAAAAATGTAATCCGTTATTCAGACAACATATGTAATCAGTGAGCCAGACAGCAGTCATTCCTAATCTGTGCGTGTGTGTGTGAAAGTCGTTTTACAAGCCCCGCTCCCAATAACCCGCCCCCTCTGTTATTCCTGCTGTTATACCCCTTTCTCACCTATGCGATTTGACTATGCTACGACTGACACACGGTAAGATGGAAACGTAATCACAGCACCAAAACATGCGGTGAATCATGATGAAGCGTACTTACGGCCACCACGCGAAACCGTGTAGGTGAGATAGGGGTATTAGTAGTTAACACATTATGGACCAAACTTCGTGAGTGATGGTGGGAGAATAATTATAAAGGTCTTGACTAAAACAACATGCATAAGGAATCACAAAGGAGTTTCCTGCAATGGAAAAGTACTCTAACTAGTTACTTTTCTCAGAAAGTAATGCTGTAATGTAACTGATTACTTTTTAAAGACAGTAATTTTGTAATGTAATTAGTTACTTTAAAAAGTAACATCCCCCAACACTGGTGTGGATTTAAATGTTTGAGATTGTCATGAAAACAGTGACTTTCACTTTTGTCCCAATACTTTTGTCCACCACTATTTATTTATTACAAAAGTAGATATAATGATGATGAACTTGTGTGTGTGAGTATATAATACTTTAGGACAAATTTATTTAGTCCTAATTTTTTTCATTGCATTCAATATGTGTTGTTCTCAGCACATCACCTGGCCTCACAATGGAGATGAGGATAATGTTTGTTTACTTGATGCAAAATGCTGTATGTCAGGCTATAATTCTCAGATTATTGTCAGATATCATGTGATATTTATGTAGATTTTTTTTCTTTTTTGGAATATATTATACTTTATGTAAATGTGTGTTAATATGACTTAAAAAGATTAAAAACATGTCCAGTAAACAGTTCCAGTGGTTGTTATTCATAAAAATTAACAGCATTAGATGGTGTCCAACTTAAAACAAAATTGCAAATAACTAAGTTTCACAGGCCAAAAGCAGAATTGACTTGCTTAGCATTGATTTATCCTAAATTAGTCTAGGTTATCTGATAAGCAGTGGTTATCAGATAACTGTTGTATTACAAATGCAGCCATTATATATATTTCACTATTACACATTTAGTACAAAATTTATAAATGGGATCATTGCCAACTAATAATTAGACACACATCCTAATGATCAAAAATATTATAAATTACCCATTCAGGAATTACAGACATGTTCATACACACATTCATTTTGAGGTTCATATAAAAGAGGAAAAAAGAAATAATTTTTTTTTTACTTAAGGACTGCCTTTTAATCCTTTGCAGTCAACAACTGAAAAGACTGTCAAGTCTGAAACCCATGGACATGACCGATGCCTACAGTAGTTTCCACCCTCAAGATTCTTTGCCAGACTTTCACTGCAACTTGTTCGTGGGTCTTTCTACCTTTGTCTTCACTTAGTGAAAAGCACGCTCTACTTTAATTTACTTGCATAGTCATGGTACACCTGGCCATGCAAATACTAGTCAGCCACTTGTTCCATTATTTATGAGCCTCAACCCAACGTTTGTGACAGTTTTAAAATTCCAGACAGAAATTTAACCTTAACGATTGCTGTAAGATTACAACTACTTTCCTTGCAGTTGCACACAGTCAGAGCACGCTGACAAACTCTGAAGTGTCATTTCATTCCCCAATCACAGAAAATTATTTTCTTTTTTTTTTTCAATTTCCCAGTGCCTTTTGGTGTTACTAAACATCGTTCGACTGTCCCTTAAAAACTTCCATTAGCCCTATACATGTGAAGGTAACTAATTTCAGAACTATTACTTTGATAAATTATCACCCTGGACATTTTCAGTAAAATAATGCTGGTACGTCACAGCCCTAGACTAATAATTACCTCACTGCTCAAGTTCCTTTTAAAACTCAGTAGTATAAAAACAGTTTTTAGACAATTTAGTAGCAGACTCACTATTTTTGCCAGACTACATTTATAACCTTTTTTACTTACTGTACTCTTTTTCTTTTACCGGAAAATTTAAAGGTAGGGAAAATTTGGCAGGATTTGTAGGAATCTGAAGATCATGTACACAAATTTACACCTCACTTGGGGATTCCTGAGTTTTATGCATTTTAGGCTTCAGAAAGTAAAAGTCCTTCTTGAATTTCTGACATAATTCAAATAATTATGATGCTATTTTGCTTCCATACAGGCTTCCCAGTTCTTTCTGACTGTATTTGTCATTTTAATTTTAAACAGCCCTCCTCCAAACACACACACACAAAGTTTTATTCCAGTATTAAACTCTGTGCTGTTGCTGACTGCCAGCTCATTATTTATTTTTTAACTGCGTAGTTCACAGAGCACAAAAAAGAGTGTTAGAGGATTTGGTGTATGTGGTGAAACACGGTATTGCACTTTTAGCATCATGTTCAAAGGAATGCCAGGCCGAGTTGCCTTCCCTTTCTGGAAAAAAAAAAACAAAAAAAACGATAGGATAACCAATCAGAAAATGCTTTCTTCCTGGCTATGCCAAACAGTTGTCTGGACGAGGAAGAGGGTGTCGGCTGCTGTATATAATGGCTGGTCCGTCCCTCTATGACTCACTTTCTGCTTCTCCCTGTTTATTTTTGCTGGTCTAGATCTCTGTGCAAACCTACGGTGAGTAGAAAAAGGTTTGTTGAGAATGTGGTCAATATGGGAAATGTTCTGAAGAGTCTATGTCATTCAGAGTATGAATTACAGTAGTTTTTATTATTATTTATTTGCAATGTTTGTTTTGCCTTTTTTATTGAAAATAGTATTGCTGCTAACTGACTGTGAAAAGTTTTTTTTTTTATGTTCCACACTCAGTACTTCTAATTGTGCCATTTGTACCATTCTTAGACTGAAATGTGAACTCTGTAAAAGATTTAAGTCCAAAAACAGAACCAGGTGAATAAGAATACAAGAGGCTGTACTTGCACTGGAGGATGCTATGCAGGGAAATATTTAGTTTTGTTGATTTTCGGCGGCTTTCTTTACTCAGTTTTGTTCATTAACCCACTGTCTTCATCATAAAGAGCAGCTAGGGCGTTGGTCATAATACGCTTCTGTCTAAACTGAATGGTTTACTTTACCACTCCTCTTTGGTCAATCCTCCTTCTTTTCCCCCTATTATTTCCTCTCTCCTCCCTCCTGGATTATTTGGTGATTCATCCAATCACAGCCCAGAAGGAAGCACTTTCTTACTCCCCTTAGGCAAAAGATAGGCAATAGCATGTTTTTCTTTTAGTGTGTGTTTGTGCTTCATTTAAGCACATCAGTTGTTGAACATTTGCTCTATAAAGGAAAATATTATAGTTTTTTTTAAATATATAGTAACAAGTTATTTTTCTAATCTTTTCTTTTTAAAGGACATCATGTCTAAACTGCCGCAAGCCATGACAATGCTCATCGATGTTTTTTATAAATACTCTGGCAAGGAGGGAGACAAATTCACACTTTCCAAGGGAGAGCTAAAAGATCTGCTCAACACTGAGTTGGGAAATCCAGCCAAGGTATGATATGTTCTTAGACCTTACAGAAGCGATTCATTAATTCTGGTGTGAAAAGATGAAATGTCATGCTGTTTCTTTGTGTGTTTTGGTTAAAAGAGTGCCTCAAACCAGGCGCAAGTTGAAAAAATTTTTAAGGACCTGGACGCTAATGCTGATGGTGTCGTGGACTTCCAAGAGTATGTCACCCTGGTGGCCTGCATTACCATGGCCTGCAACGAATTCTTTGATAAGAAGAAATAAATGGAGACTGGACCTTACCAGCCCTAATAGTGCTTAAACACACAGACCAAATATCTGTATTTTGTATTTGTTTATTTGTTTGGTTGATATGTTTGGCATCTCACTATGACAGGTGAATGGAGCAAATGAAACTTTAAAATAAAGTATTTTAAAAAGTTTGAAATAACACAAGCCTGTGTTGTAGTGTGTGTGTGCATGCGTGTGTGTGTGTATGTGCATGCGTGTGTGTGTTGATACAAACTATGATACACAAACACGTGGGGAGTTCAAGTCAACCCAGGACTTTTGATTGTGCAGAATAACAAAACACAATAAAAAGTAAAAACACCCTTTATTTCTTTATTTAATCCCCTAATACACTAATGCACTTATCACACTGATTCACTTGTATGTGGATACATACAGGTAGAACATTTTGTACACCTCAGCTATGATCAGACTGCCTGCTTCATGTCTGAAACCGTGGCCTCCTGTGAACTCCTTTAGTGGCCCAAACGTATAAATTGATTGCAGACTGTATGGGGCATGTGCTATTATCTCCCAGCCGAGTTCCTGTAATGTGAATGACTGTGTGTACAGTTCCCATAGACATATGCATCTCCTCCGTAAGTTGGCAACAAGCTTGTAACGACTCAGGTCTCGCATTGGGCAGAGCTGTGAGAGAACAGTGTGTGGCTAAAGCACATATAAATAACACATAAGCCATCAGAAGGGGTTGACTCTTCCAGAGAGGGCGAGAGTTTATTTTTGTTTCTTTTCAGTTCTCCAATTAATAATCCCATGCTATCTTTAAACGGGGACATCTTTAAACGTAAAGATAGTGTGTCTCTATATTAAAAGCATGGTGGTGTAGTGGTTAGCACTGTCGCCTTGCACTTCCAGGTTCTGGGTTTAATTTCTGCATCTGGTCTGTGTGCATGAGTTTGCGTGTTCTCCCCATACTTGGTGGGTTTCCTCTGGGTATTCCGGTTTCCTCCCACAGTCCCAAAACATGCAGATAAGTTCCTAAAATGCCCATAGTGTGTGAATGTTGACTGAAGGTCCTACCAGGGTCGTAAAATGGAAATAAATACAATGGTCAACATTGGCCTCCACGGCCCTCAGGTGGACTACAGAGGTTCCTAGATTGATGGATGGACGGATAGTCAAAGTAAACAAGTCACATTAAATAGCAAAAAAAAAAAAAAAAATGGCTGTTATTTGTTTCATGCACCATACCATGCAGTACAAATATTTTAATGACCGATTAAATGGCTTCACATCCAGCTTGCTTCCTGCTTTCTCCCAGAAAGTGCCTAGTGCACTACACAGACAGTTATAACAAGTAAAAAGACAAATACAACAACAAATAATAAGCACAGACTCTTTCCTGAAAACTCCTTTCCTGTTATGAATAATGTGCTTGATCAGGTCATAAGTG
Organism: Clarias gariepinus; assembly: GCF_024256425.1. Lineage (NCBI taxonomy): Eukaryota > Metazoa > Chordata > Actinopteri > Siluriformes > Clariidae > Clarias > Clarias gariepinus. The sequence goes on along the minus strand of NC_071103.1, from coordinate 9,540,072 downwards.
TTTATTAATTTGTATATATTCTGGGGTATGAACAGGTATGCTGTGTTAAATGTATAATTCATAAACATACAGGACTGTTCAGGACTTGATAAACTGGTCTTTGAGATGATGAAACAACTTTCGAGTTTAAAAATGAACTAATCCTCGTGATGTTTGTAGGAACTGTAAATATTTGTTCTTTCGAAACTTTAGAAATACATAAGAGGCACAATTAATATCTTAAAATATCTGTTCATAGATATTCTTTATTCTTTATTAACTCATCTTCTAGGTAAAAAGCAAAATATTACCATGCTGTTCCACAGATTCCAAGGCTGGTAAGAATAGATAATAGAATCTTGTGGTTTATTAAGAGGCACAATTAATATACTGCATGAACTCCTTGCTTATCTGTCAGAATGCGCACTTCTTCAATGGTTAATCTAAAGAATACAGACTTCTTGAGAAGATACAGTACATGTCTTGTTCACTTCTTTACTACAATGTTGCAATAATTTAATGAACCCTAGTGCAAAACCCAACATCTTACCAGATCTTCATAAGTCTTTATCTTTACACAAAGTCAGAGGGTTATGTGTATACTGTAGGCTACTTATGGCAGCATTTATTTTGAATTTAAATGCTATTTAAAAAAATATTGAATAATAATACAAATAATAATAATATGCAATATCTTAAAATATTTGTTCATAGATATTCTTTACTGATATATTGCTTGTTTTGAGGCTGGTGCAAATACAATAAAATAGTATTACAGAGCTACCGTTTATACCCTGTAACAAAAGAAAATAAAGTCAATAAATAAAACCCAATGTGTTTGTATTTTTACTGAACTGAAGGATTTTCATCTCTTCTAGAAGCCTGTGTTAGGAGAGTAAACGTTTCACATGGACCAGTCAGATAGTAAATGCCTCCATCTTGTGGTATTTTTAGTCATGAAATTAAATGCTCTAGAATTAACTGAACTGTGGCAGGAGACCCATCTGAATTACTAGCTGCACCAGAACACTCCCTCACTCATCTTCTATACCGCTATACAGCTTATGTACATGAAAAGAAATCATGTAACACGAAGATGCCTTTAAAAAATAAATAAAATGTTCACCTATATAAACTACTGTAAAGAATAGTTAAAATGCATAAACTGAAGTCACTATTTTGGTGCGCATCAGTTGTAAATAATAAATGAAATATGAAATGCATCAGTATCCTACAATACACTTTATGCATTTTAATTGACGTTACTGTTACTATAGATTTATATAGTGCTGTGAAAAAGTATTGTTTTTTTTATTTGCATATTTCTCACACTAAACAAATGTGAGATCATTAAACAAATTTTAATATTACACAAAGATAACCTGAGTGAATACAAAAAAAGCTGTCCAAACCTGTAAAAAAGTAATTGCCCATAAAATAAATACCTGGTTGTGCCAACAACTGCAGTCAAGCTTTTGCAATAGCTGGCAATGAGTCATTCACATCGCTGACATTTTGGCCAACTCTTCTTTGCAAAATTGTTTTAATTTAGCCAAATTTGAGGGGTTTTGAGCATGAACGGCCTGTTTGCTGTTCCACAGCATCTCAGATTTAAGTCCAGACTCACAAAATACTTTCTGGTATTCTGCTTCAGGAAATTTTTGTAGAGCGCAGAATTCATGGTTTCATTTATTATGGCAATTGCCCAGGTCCTGAAGCAGCACTAGACCATCACACTACCACCACCATGTTTTACTGTTGGTATGATGCCCCTTATTTCCTCCAAGGTTTCTGTTTTGGGAACTTTGTGTGGTCACCCAATCCACACACCTGTTAATGTGTTCCAGAAGAAAGTTGGTGTAAAAACTGATATTAATATTTGATTCAGTGGTGGCCTGAGCAGCTAAGAATTTAAGTTCTAAAATATGCCTGTGCTATCAGGGAATAAAAACGCCATACTGTAGAGGTGATAAGCTGGTCATTCAGTACTTTCAGGTCATTGACTGACAAGAAAAGAGTTTTAAAAGATACTTAACAGGTTGACCCTAATGACCCTAATGGCTTCCCATGATTGCAGCGTGGTTCCCCGGCTGTGTTTGATAATGGTTTATTTAATATGGATAATAAGATGACTGAGGAAACATCATCAGGTGTGCTGAACAGCCAGTTTCATTAGTCCAAGTATTCAAGAATACAGACACGTCTTAAGTCATTGTTTAAAGATTGCCAAAGACTCAGCTGTACGGACATCTAGAGGAAATTCATTCCACCATGTAGGTGCCAGAACAGAAAAGAGTCTTGATCTTGCTTGATCCCTGAGATATGGTGGGACCAGGCGAGCAGTCATGGAGGATTGGAGGAAATGTCGGCGCATATCGGGCAGAGCCCCGCCCCCACCTCGGCTACTCAGACCACATCTCTGTTATGCTAATTCCAGCATACAGACCACTCGTCAGGCGCTCAAAACCGGTTCTGAAGCAGGTGAAAACCTGGCCAGCAGGAGCCATCTCTGCTCTTCAGGACTGTTTCGAGAGCACTGACTGGAACATGTTTAGGGAGGCTGCAACTTACGGTGACTTCACTGACTTGGAGGAGTACACGTCATCAGTGACCAGCTACATTAACAAGTGCACCGATGACGTCACTGTCTCCAAGAACATCATCTCACGACCCAACCAGAAACCCTGGATTACTGCGGAGGTGCGTGCACTTCTGAGGACCCGAGACTGTGCCTTCAGAGCGGGAGACAAGGTGGCCCTCAGAACAGCAAGGGCCAAACTATCTCGGGCCATCAGAGAGGCAAAGCGCGCACACGCCCAGAGAATCCACAATCACTTCAGGGACAGCGGTGACACACGGCGCATGTGGCAGGGCTTACAAGCCATCACTCACTACAGGACGACATCACCTGCCTGTGACGGTGACGGCTCCCTCCCAGATGCGCTGAACAACTTCTACGCTCGGTTCGACAGGCAGAACGACGTGGCGGCGAGGAAGTCCACCCCTCCTCCGAACGACCAGGTGCTGTGTCTCACTACAGCTGAGGTGAGGAAAACTCTACGCAGAGTCAACCCACGTAAAGCTGCTGGACCAGACAACATCCCAGGCAGAGTGCTCAGAGAATGTGCTGAACAGCTGGCAGATGTTCTTACCGACATCTTCAACATCTCTTTGAGCAGCGCCGTCGTTCCCACGTGCTTCAAAGCCACCACCATCGTCCCCGTGCCCAAGAAGTCTACTGTGTCCTGTCTCAATGACTACCGTCCCGTTGCACTTACACCCACCATCATGAAGTGCTTCGAGCGGCTCGTCATGAGACACATCAAGACGCTGCTGCCCCCTTCACTGGACCCACTGCAATTTGCGTATCGTCCTAACCGCTCAACGGACGATGCCATCTCCACTACACTCCATCTTGCCCTCACACACTTGGACAAGAAGGACGCATACGTTCGAATGCTGTACATAGACTTCAGCTCAGCATTCAACACTATCATCCCCCAACAACTGATCGGGAAGCTGAGCCTGTTGGGCCTGAACACCTCCCTCTGCAACTGGATCCTAGACTTTCTGACCGGAAGGCCTCAGTCAGTACGGATCGGGAACTGCACCTCCAGCACCACCACACTGAGCACTGGGGCCCCACAAGGCTGTGTGCTCAGTCCCCTGCTGTTCACACTGCTGACTCACGACTGTGTAGCAACACACAGTTCAAATCACATCATTAAGTTCGCTGATGACACGACCGTGGTGGGTCTCATTAGCAAGAACGACGAGTCAGCGTACAGAGAGGAAGTGCAGAGGCTAACGGACTGGTGCAACAACAACAACCTGTCTCTGAATGTCGACAAGACAAAAGAGATGGTTGTTGACTTCAGGAGGACACGAGGCGACCATTCTCCGCTGAGCATCAACGGCTCCTCTGTGGAGATTGTCGAAAACACTAAATTCCTGGGTGTCCACCTGGAGAAGGACCTCAACTGGTCCCTCAACACCAGCTCCCTACACAAGAAAGCCCAACAGCGTCTCTTCTTTCTGAGAAGACTGAGAAAGGCCCAGCTTCCACCACCGATCCTGATCACCTTCTATAGAGGGACTATCGAGAGCATTCTGAGCAGCTGCATCACTGTCTGGTTTGGGAATTGTGCCATATCGGACCGCAAAACCCTACAGCGGATAGTAAGGACAGCGGAGAAGATCATTGGGGTCTCTCTTCCCTCCATTGAAGACATCTACACCACACGCTGCATCCGCAAAGCCAACAGCATTGTGGCTGATCGGACACACCCCTCTCACACACACTTCACACTCCTGCCATCTGGAAAAAGGTACCGAAGCATTCGGGCACACACATCCAGACTGTGCAACAGCTTTTTTCCACAAGCCATCCGTCTCCTCAACAAAAAGGGACTGAACTGATAAACACACACACACACACACACACACACACACACACAAACATTATCACTCAGCTTAACTACTACAACTCAACTACATTAATACATCAAAACACTGTGACTGGACTGACAAATCAACACAAGCGCAGACACACTGACCCACACAAACTATCCTACACACATCTGTAAATGCCTCACTGTTTATCTCTTCTGCACAATATTCATTACTTTTTGCACAAATACCAATTCTTGCTGCTATGTTTTTTACTACCTCAACACCATATTTTATGTCTTATGTTTTTTTTGTTCTGATATGCCGTTGTCGTCGCACTGTCACTTTGTTGTTGCTCGTTTTGCACATTTGCACGTGCACTTTATGTTGTTGTCTGTTGTCTGGGAAGAAGAAACCTGTAGATAGTCTTTTAGTTAGTTTTTTTTTTTTTTTTTTGTTAATTTAATTTATGTTGTAATTTATGTTAGGAATATCTGTCTTGTCTCTGCTAGCCAGCTAACTAGGCCTCCTAGCTAGCTAGTTTAGCTTCTTTGTTAATTTATGTTGTAAGTTTATGTTGCATGTGGCACCTTGGTCCTGGAGGAACGTTGTTTCGTTTCACTGTGTACTAACTGTATATGGTTGAAGTGACAATAAAGCCTACTTGAACTTGAACTTGAACTTGAAATGTGATGCAGTGTGTGGTGTGATTAAGGCTGAGAGTTGTGATTAGGGCTGAGTTGGCAAGCGTCAGGGTTTTGAATTTAATGCAGGCAGCTACAGAAACCAGTGCAGGGAGCAGAGAAGTGGGTGGTGCGGGAGAACTTGGAAAGGGTCAAAACGAGACGTGGAGCTACATTCTAGATGAGCTGCAGAGGACGAATGGTGGACAGAGGCAAACCTGCCAGGAGTGAATTGCAGTAGTCCTGTCTTGAAATAACAAGGGACTGAACAAGTACCTGAGTAGCCTGTGAAAAAAAAAATGGGTGGATTCTTCTGTTGTAAAGAAGAAATCGACAATTAAGTTTGGTTTTACTCAGATTGAGCTTCCGGTGATGAGCTACCAGCCAGAATGAGATGTCCGCCAGACATGTTGAGATTTGGGTGGAAACCTGAGTGTCTGAGGGAGGAAAGTAGAGAATAAGTTGTGTGTCATCTGCATAGCAATGGTATAAAAAGCCATGCGATGATATGAACTTACCAAGAGACTAGGTATAGAGGAAGAACAGGAGAGGACCTGACAAGTACTCACCCCACTGGTATTGAGTCTCCCACCAATAGAGAGTCTGCGTGGGGCAGATGTGGATCCCCTCCATGTCACCTCATACAACCTATCTTCTAGGTAAGAAGCAAAACATTACCACGCTGTTCCACAGATTCCAAGGCAGGTAAAAATAGATAATAGAATCTTGTGGTTTATCGTGTCAAATGCATCTGACAGGTCCAGGAGGATGAGGACAGATAATACTGTAGTTAAGTTGATCTAGCAGCATGGAGTCTGACAGAAGGGCAATCCCATTTTGAATCCGGATTGGTTGGGATCATTAAGGTTGTTCTGTGAGAGATAGAGAGATATTTGGTTGTAAACAGTCTTTTCAATAGAAATAAAAGTGTGAGGCGATACGGGGCGACAGTTGCTGACATCTGCTGGATCCAGACAGAGTTTCTTGAGGAATAACCTTTGCCTTTCTTAAAAAATGATATGGAATGGTTGTGATGAAGGGAATGGAGTCTTGTGAGATGGCCTGGGGCATTGTGAGTCTAATAAACAGGTAGTGGAATTGGAGGATGAGATGATTTTTAACATCTCGTCAGTTGACAAGTTGAAGAATTCTGCTAAGGGAAAAGAGAGAAGGTCCTGAACTTCTGGTGTATGGGGTTGGATAGGGAACAAAGGTCTGGTGTTGGCTGCAATTTTCCTCGTCGTAGAATGTGGCGAAGTCATCAACAGCCATAGAGGATGGGGCAGGAGGAACTGGTGGTTTGAATAGTGAGGAGAAGATATTGACAAGAAATCTTCCTTGGATTAGATGACAGAGGGGATAGGAGGTCCATGGATGAAGAGAGAGAGGAGAGAAAAGTATGTTACAGTCTCTAATGGTAGAGGGAAAAAGGATTATGGATTTGGGAGGGATGATAGGGTACAGGAGGGGGAGATAAAGTGAAGGTTTCTGTGGGTAAGATATAAGATGCAGGGAAAATGTAAGATGTGGGAGTTGTGTCTGAGGCTGCTAAGGCCATGTCCACACATAGCTGGAAATTTTTTGAAACTGTGAATCTATATAACTCATTGTTTCAATTATATTATTACATCTCATACATTGGAGGACACAAAACGTATCCCAGAGAGTTTTCGGTCTGTATGTCTGTCCAGCCAGATTATGTCACAGCATCACGCAAAACTAGCTGAACAGAATTTAATGGAACCTTTACAGTATTTAGATATCTGCCTGAAGTTCAACCTGCGTCATAAGTGAAATTAAAATGTTGAATAAAAAAAAAAGACACTTTCTCAATGTAAACAAACACCTGCAACAATTAATTTGAAAAGATAACCTGAATATTTTTACTGGCATTAGTTTCATCAGAGGCGGACAGAGTACACAGGTTCATTACTTGAGTAAAAGTACAGGTCCTTGCTAAATTTTACTCAAGTACAAGTAAAAGTTCTACAATTAGATGTCTACTTAAGTAAAAGTACTGAAGTACTTGTTTTTGAAAGTACTTGAGTATCAAGAGTACAAGAGTACATTTTCTAAATATTGCATTACTACTGCCACAGTTCTTACATTTATGTACAGAAACATCCTACGTGGAGTACATCTAGTTAGGCCAGTGTAAGTATGTATCCAATGATGTAAACATTAAAGCACTTTTTATAAGTCGCTCTGGATAAGAGCGTCTGCCAAATGCCTAAATGTAAATGTAAATGTACATCTGAGAGGCTAGCTACAGCTGGCCAACTGGCGGGTGTATGTGGCTTCGACCACCCAAACATAACCGGGAATGTAAAAAGCTGCATTATCGCAGCTAGCCAATCATTTAGTGCACTTTTGTGTAGCTATAATCTAGCTTAGAAATGTAAGGAAGTTTATTTCAATGTACGTAACTTGACATTTTTGTAGGCAGTGATGAAGTTCTGTTTCGGTAAACACAGCAAACACTTGAAGCGAAAAACTATCATTAACTTGTTCAGAAAATTGAAATAGTTTCGCGAGGTGGGGCCACGGCTTGGCACATTCCCGGGATGGACCTGCCAACTGGATCTTCATCCATTGTTTCGTCCATGGTTTTGTCTCTTGTCTAAATCATTATCTGACCATGGAGTTGACTTTGGCGGAAAGTTGAAGGTGATTGCTGATAGCCTGTGGTAGAATCAGTGGTGCCCGCACAATCAATCGCATTTGAGAGGGAAACAACAAATTGAGGGTTTCTGAGATTTTTCTTTTTTTTCCCTTTTTTTTTAGAAGAAGTAATGGGTACTCACGCTTATGGATGGAAATGTAGCAGAGTAAAGAGTACAATATTTGCCTCTCAAATGTACTTGAGTAAAGTCATGAAAACTCCCCTAAAAAGGTTCTCAAATAAAGTACAGATCCCTCAAAATTGTACTTAAGTACTGTACTCGGTTACTGTCCGGCTCTGAGTTTCACCACTAAAATATTTTTACCATTGAAATAACAGCGCTGAACAGAGCTTTGGCTGATGACGAAGGACATAAAACTTAGTGTAACCAAGGCATATACTCAAGCTTACAAAAAATATATATATATTTTTTAACTCTTTTCCCTTTAACGACAGGTCCTTTAACTAATAAATCTATACTATAAGATTAATTATTGATGAATGAACATGCTCGAGCTTTATTCGTTACCTAATTACTACATTTCCCATAATGCGCAGATTTTTTTTTTAATTACGTAATAAGAAAAACAGAAGAAGCGCCTGGTGACGGAGCGGCGGGGGGGCGTGGCTTCGTTTCTCTGGGCAGCTGATAATCTAATGTATGACGGCGGAGTGTGAGAGAGCAGAGTCCTAACGGGGATTGTTTTTATTTTTTTTTCCCGGGATTTTTAACAACATGGCAGACGTAGTGGAGGGAGAGGATGTGCGCTCGGTTGTGCCCTCAGCTCTGCGCTCGTCACGGCACGGCTCCGGCGGGAACGTTACCGCGGGCCCGCGGCTCGTCCGCATCATCAAGTCGGACTCGGGCTACGGCTTCAACGTCCGCGGACAGGTGAGCGAAGGAGGCCAGCTGCGGAGCATCAACGGTGAGCTGTACGCGCCGCTGCAGCATGTCAGCGCCGTGCTCCCGGGCGGTGCAGCGGACAGAGCCGGCATCTCCAAGGGCGACCGCATCCTCGAAGTGTGAGTCCCGCTAAGCTGCTCCAGCCTGCGACTTAGCCTGCTGTGGGAAGCTAGCCTGCTCTAGACGCTGTCATCTATCTATCTAGCACAATATGATATATCCTAAGCTCGACTTTCATCCTTCAGTAACTGATATATGCTTGAAAATCTATCATTACATATTTATTTCATCTGACATTCTTCATAAGCTAGCCAAATGACAGCAAAAACTAGCTTTAGCCCTTATTTTTTTTCTCCTACGCATATTCCGGCAAGTCCCACTTCCTGCACCGGATTGGTTAATTCGTGTGTGTGCTGCGTCGGGATTGGTGGACAAGCTATTCTTGGGTGTTGAGCCAACCAATCCGAACCCTAAAGCCGGAATATGTGTGTGGGGGAACGTTACAGCTTTCTGTTATCCTTCCTATGCTAGCCAATCCACTAGACAGTGTTGATATTTTTATTTTTTATGTTTAGAGTCACGCGTGTGATGGTTATTAGTGAGTATCCCGAGGTTTTGGTGCATGCAATACATATCTGAGCTGCCATTTAATTTCCTGCTTTGGCGTTTAGCTGAATGTTAATTAGCTGTAAGTAGACACAGGTAGCTAATATGTAGCGAGCTCGCGGTGTCACGTGATGTAACGTCACATTTTTTTTGATTGAGAGATCAATCGCTCATGTTTCCAGCACCTGGATGGAGAGGATGAATGTGTTATACTGGACAGGAGTTACAAAACAGGCAAAAAACAACAACAAAACACTTAAATCATGATTATTATCGTTATTATTCTTTAGTTAAATCTTGGCTTGCAGGTTAAAAGCTTTTGAGCTCTCTTTGAGGAGTCTTGTCACTTTTACATTCTGAATATAATGCAGGCTTTGCAGCTGCCTCCTTTTGGAAGAAAAGGAGGTTTGTGTTGAAGGGCCTGCCTTCATTATACATTCTGATCACACACATCAGCAGAGTGCACACACACACACACACAGCCACACACAGCCTCTCTCTTTCTTCAGCATCCTGCAAAGCCAGTGCAGCTGTTAGCACCGTTGTGATGATTTACAAAAAACATTGTGGACATTGCAGTGAGATAAGCGTCAAGTAGGAAATGCTTACAGAATGGTTTGCATGATTTTTTCCCCCCCAGGGGTCTGTCAATCCAGATCCATGTTAGAGTAAAGGTACTTTAGACTTTGCAGTCATGATCCACCTACTTGGCATTGCTCTGTGTCAGACGAGCACGCATTTGCATTTGGTCTACATGTTGATATTCACAAGGGCATGTCAGTGATGCTGGACTCGGTTGCCATGGCAAGGGATGCGTCTCTCTCTCTCTTTCTCTCTCTATACCGTCAGAGGCAGGAAAGCTCAGCTTCAGCACCAGTTTATGGCAAATAGATGGGAAAAAATGAAGGGTGCTGTGCGACATACTAAAAGAGATTTTTATTTTGTTTAGGTCATGCCTATTTGACCCTGGAATCACTAGATCTGCTTGAACTTGAGCACATGTCCTTAAAACAGATATTTTTGTTTTCACTTTAATTTTAATATCAATTCAGGAAAAACAGCAAAAAAATTAAATAAAATCTTGACAGCGCGCTGGCTTGTTGTTTAGCACTGTGGCCACGCTCCTCCAGGGTCGAGGATCTTATTCCAGTCTCTGGTCTGTGGGTTAAGTCCAGGCACTCCGGTTACCTCCCACCGTCTAAAGACATGCAGATTAGGTTAATTGGCGTTCCCAAATTAACCATAGTATGTAAATGAGTATTTTATTCCCCAAGTCTCCTGGGAAAGGCTCCAGGCCCCCTAGTGCACTAGTACAGCATATGCAATGGTAGAGGATGAATGAATATGCAGAATCCCGACACGTTCTGTACTTCTGCAATTTAGACAAACTGCATGAATTGATGTAAGAATGTTGGTGTTTATGTACTTGTGTCTGATTTCCGTTTCTGCTTGAAAAGGTCGAGAAAGAGGTTTAAGCATATATGATGTCACTCTGAAATCATCACGATATGATGATGACAAGTACGCAAGCAGCTAATGTGTGTAAGATATGGCGAAGAAGCAAGCATTGGGAGATGTGGATGCGTCTTAGTGTGTTATCCAGTATTACATATTTTATACAGTTTTAGTTTTAGAGCGTAAGTCTTTTTTTCTCTCCTTCTCCAAGCTGAGCCTTATGCCCTTATTACCACAGGAAAGATAGGGAAGAAAAAAAAACTGGTAACAAATGACTCACAGCTTGGGACCAGTCTGGGGCGCGGTGTTTAGAAACCACTGCTTAAGGATACTGAACATGACTAAGTTGCATCAGAGAGAAAACCTACACAGCTGAAAATAAACTGTAAGCTCTCGGGTGCTCTTGGATGCTGTGGAAATCAGTCAAAACCTTCAACGTGTTCCAGTCCTGTTTCGGAATACAGAAGAGCAAACCAATCCTGAGCAAACCAATCCTGCGTGTCCTAAACCTATCCTGCATACCGAGTATCCTAGAGATGCCTTAGAGAATTGTGTTATTGCAAAAAAAGTTTATTTTTAAATCACTCACCCACCTTATATAAGTGAGTGTGTTAAATTCTTTTTAAAAGAAAAAAGCATTGCATTGCATTGTGGTGTATTTCAGACAATCGCTGAAAGAGAGAAAGAAAAAAAAGTCTCTACCGATCGACTGCATTCCGCAACACAAACAGACTGACGTAAAGAGTGATGCAAATCCAGCAGCAGTAAAGATAGTGCACGTTTGTAAGTTAACGCAAACCCGTGTCCTAACACCGCTGTCCGCAGGTCAGCGCTCACCATTGCACCAAGACCTGAAAGACAAGAGATCATTGTTCATGAAAAACAAACATTCCCTTAGAAGACAAATGAATTGAAAAGGAGATTAATAATATCCACTTAGAAGAGTCTCTGAACAGAAGAGGATGTTTGCGACATCTCCAGAGCGTCAGGCTCGTGACGACACATGCGTGACTCACGCGCAGGCCCTTTCAACGTCAAGGAATTTTAACTCCATTCACAAGAACTAACACTCTAGCCCGTCTATTAATTTATTCCTGGAGCTCGAGTCAGTTATTAAGATGCCTCGGGTGCCAATGGACAAACGAACCGCTATCTAGCCAGAGCTGTCGCTCGTTGTGTCAGATTTAAAAAAAAAAAAGAAAAAAAAAGCTTCTAAGCTGTTGGTCTGAATAGATAGTCTGAGAGGAGAACAAGGTTTCTTTGCATTGGGGTGGGCAATATAGACCAAGAATTATGTCTCTGTATTTGTTTCGTGAGTCTTTCGGTTGCTCCCGTTGAGGGGTCGCCACTGTGGACGCAACCCTTCCATTTTATCCGGGTTTGGGACCGGTGCTGCATCCAGTGACTGGGGTTTTGGACATTGGCTCGAGTCCTTGGTAGATGAGAACCCTGCCACTAAGCCATTAAAGCCCATACATACTGTATATTTAATCACTATTAAGTGTGAGAGCCACGTGTGAGAGGTCATAAGCACTTTTATTATTCGACTGTGATTGTCTAGTAACGTGGTAATAAAAATACATGTAAAAATACTAATCACGATAATAATAAGCCTACGTTAAATAAAAATGACGATGTTCCTTCAGTTGTCCTCAACAACAATAACAGACTGATTAAAATCTAATTAAATATAACAATAAAAAAGTAAACATAACAATAATAACATTGACTTGTCTTGGGTAATTAGTGTCAGGTGCAGACCTGACAGAGCATCATGGAGGAAAAAATAAATCCACCTGATAAGGTCAGATTTACCCTGTTCCAGAGTGATGGGCGCATCAGGGTAACAAGATAGGCGGGTGAAGCGATGCACCCATCATGCCTAGGTAGTGCCTACCGTACAAGCCTGTGGAGGCAGTGTTATGATCTGGGGTTGGGGTTTTTGATATGTGCCCCTAAAAAATGAGGTTACCTGACTACCTGAATATACTGAATGACCAGGTTGGTCAGTTTAGGGATGCAGCATAACATTGGACATGGGATCTGGACATGTAATGATGGAAGAAGTGTTGTTCTGTACTAAAGCTCTTTGTGATTTGATATATGGGGAGGATATCAGTGACGTGACAGCTGAACCCCATGGCTGTAGTGTGTAGTGAAGTATATGGTGTATGTGAGTAGAGATGGCAGCAGTCCAAGCTCCACTGTCAGTAAGAGGTTGTCTCGTCTGAAAATGCTGGATTGGATACCGGAGCGGAGACAAAAAAAAAAAACTAATATTAATATATTTGCTTGTAATGATCTGCTTCCCATCAACTTTCGCGGAGTACCATTTACTATTTTTAAATATACCATAAAAATTAATAATTAAATAATATTACTGAAGTATATTTACATGCCTGTAAAGAAAGCAACGCATTATGTGACAGTTTTCAAAGGGAAACCCCTTCCTGAAATTAAGCTCCTTGGTTTTACTTAAAAGTAGAAAGGAGCAAGTGTGGCAAAGTTACCAGGAGAACTTCCCAGCATATTTATAGTTTTAAGGTTTTTCACATCAAACAATTGACCGTTTATTTTTATTCTCTTTTACTGCCCTTCATATAGGTTTATTTTATGTAGAAATGTTTTCAAGTGCATCTTTGCTTATGGCATTTTTGTATGTTCCCAAGATGTTTGCACTGAGCTGTTAGGTTTTACTGAGTGTGCTGGAGAATGGTAGTTCTGTCCCACTTTACTCACATTAGGTTTTTTGTTTCTATCTGAAAACTGGTATGTCATGTGATATGTTCCATTCTTTAAAGGCATGAACTTTGTCACACTTGCTCCTTTCTATTCTAGTCAGTTAGGTTTTAAGCCAATGAAAAACGTGGAAGTAGAAAGCACTTTAGATTTTTTTGCTTGCCTCATAAGCTATATTGTTTAATTATTTATAAACTTATCATTGTTTACCGTTGCATCTGAAAATGAAATGTTCTTTAAACAGTTAGTAGCTGTGTATGTTGAAGAGGGCACATTATGCAAAGTTTGATTTTTTTTTTTTTTTTTTTTGTCGGTTTTAGACATTCAGGTGGATCTAAGAGTGAAATAAGTGTATAATGAAATAAAATGCATTATTGCATAAGGGGTTTTTCAGCTGCAGCATTAACACACACTTTGGTGGAGCTCTGAGACCTTTAAAATATGGGACATTTTAAGTGAAGAGTTTTAGTACCTTTTGTGCATAAATCAAGTAAATTAGCGCCATGCATGTTTTTTTTTTTGTTTGTTTGTTTTTTCTCTTCTTAAATAGAGATTTTGGGCATTCACATCAGATAAACACTTACCAATTGTGTCTCTCTCACATTTATATGAAGGAAAAGACAAATTTCTTGAATCTTTTTGTGTCATGGTTCAGTACACCTTGGACAGTAAATCTATTTGTAACACGAGCACTTAATTTAAATGCACTCATTTTGTTATGTTACTGTTTCTATAGTAACATAGATAATTTAGTGTAATTACAGTTTCCCGTTGGGATAAATGAATTACCGTCTATTTATCTGTCTATCTATTGTTAAATATTGGCAAATCGCTACACTGTAGTATAAGCAGAGTAGCAGATTCCAGATCATCCATCCGTCTGGCCTTGTCAATATCTCAGATATTCCAGGAACAAGTTGAATGTTGGGAGGATTTATATAGAATGATCACTGTAGCCGGCAGACGAACTGATTAGATCTTGGAATCGATCCAAACCTGTTCAAGGTCATACATCTGAACATAAATGTCTCCCAAAGCTTCTTTCCTGCTTGCCATAGGGAGGAGGACCTACAAGCTCATGCTTAGTGACTTTAGGCTCATTTTCTGACTATCTTAAGATTTGTCCAACGGTTTATCTGTGTGTCCGGATATCCTTCCTTTCATTCCATGTGTCTATCTGAGACGATTTCAACGTCTTAGTATTTATATGTTATTATAGTTGTAACCAGCAGATAAATAGGACTTTGGAATTGATCCAAACAGAGTAAGTCAGTGTCACCATGAATAAGCCCTCACAAACCGCACACACACAACTCCATGAGCTCCACGCACATTTGAAACAAGATAGCTTTTTGTTGGTTGTATCCCCATTTCAGTCACCACCATTCGACTCGATCGTAATGTTGATTGAACTCCACGTCTTTTTCTATGTGGCCATAGAAAGAATATAAATATATATAAAAAAAAAAAAAAAGTAGAAATAGTTAAACAGTTAAAGCTAAAAAAATAAACTGATCAGCATCTGACACATAACTGCTCATAACGTCCCTACTACTTAACATTTTGAAATAATTTAAGAGTAAGGTTCAGTTTTCATAGTGTTCGAACCATTTGTTTTGGAGTAAGCCATGCTGTGTCAAGCTCTTGTTTCTTTTTTCACCTGTACATTCATAAATCTCTTTAAAGCAAAGTTTCATAAAATTCCGTCCAGACTTTTTTATTTTCGTGATGCTTTGACGAACTCATGGATGGACAGACATACAGATATACAGACACAAATACAGAAATTCTTCAGAGACCGGTTTTGGGTACTCCAATGTATGAAACGTAAAAAGATATCATTGAAAGAGCGAGTTTTGGACAATGTACAGACAAAACCTTTAGTGAATATGGTTCAGAGTATCTTGAAATGTTGTGATCCACGTCTGCATTTACAAACTACAAAAATTCCAGCTCTTAATGACGCATTATACTGTATAAGTCATAATATTGTGAAGCCCCGATGATGTGTGTCGGCATTTGTTTTGTGTGCGTGTGTGACTAATGTAGCTGATTTACACAGAGTGTGTGAAGGACACACTGTGATTTACATGCTTCCCTTTCTCTGTTACTGTATTGCATAACAACGAGGACAACATGAAACATTAACTGTTCTCGATGGATACTAAATGAGGAAGCGCAAGGCCGTTTCGCTCACTCAGCCTTTTCGAAGCTGTGCATACAGTATGTGAGTGGAGGAGTGTGTGTGTGTGAGGGAGAGAGAGAGAGTTTGCTGATGTATGTGTATTAGTTGACTTCTCTGTAGGTTGCTCTTTGCCCTGCCCCGAGGAGAACACAGAACAATGTTCTATGCCCTAACATAAACTTGTAAGCGGAAGTTTGAAAATGTCACTCTTTGATGTGGGGTAGGTAGACAGCAACACAGTGAACCACAGCAACACTTTCTAACATTAGTATGCTTTCATTCAGCCGCAAGAAGAAAAAAGAAAACTGTTAACTGGCATACTTTAGGAATCTTAAACACCAACTCAGGCAGGTCTCTTATAGCTAATACTCCTGTGTTGTGTACTGGCAGTATTACAGTAGGACAGCCATAAACCACAAACACATAGAGTCATGTGGACTGCCGATTTAATTTGGGTCTATAGCACTAAAGTTTATTGTCTGATTTGTCTCAAGCAAATGTATTTCGTACAGATGTTAACTTATTATGACCTTATAAAGTGTCTAATATGCAGTGAAATGGTAGCGTTTTTGCACCAACTGCCCATTAACTCCAAAGCAGAAAAAGCCATATTCTTGTAAGGATCATTCTTAGGGAATTTAACATTTGAAAGTTTACCTCGATACTGATCGAAAGTTTATTCGATACTGAATTAATAAAAAGATTGATTATACTCAAAATTTTCGCCTTCACCTGTGGATATGTCCTCGTTGCTTCTTTAATTAGCGCCATGGTTTAGGACCATATGAAATAAGTCGGTTTTAAACTTCCTGCAGAAATAATAAACATATTTGATCTTTAAAGATGTATGGACAGATTTAACTTAAAATACTGAGAGCATTCATGCCAGTTTTCTTTGAGTGACAGACAGGTTTCAGGGCCTTTGATGTATGAAACATAAAGATATCATTGAAAATGCAAGTTTTGACCAACGTAAACACAAAACCTCTCTTTTATTTATAGATTTACTTTCAAAGTTAGCAAATAATTAGCTTTTACCACACGGCATGCTAGGATATGTGAATAGTGGCAATGTATAAATTGCCACACAAAAAAAGTAACTAAATAAATTTTTCCCCCAATCTTTAATTCATATTAGAATTTTGAATTAAATTATCTAGTTCTGCTGGAAACTCAGCTTTATTAACCAGATAATTACCACCCACAGCCTGTTCTACTCCCAAGCCATTATAATCATCTGACAGACGAATTAGGAGACCGGACGCCCACGTGTCCGTGTTGTTTACAATGCGCTCGGATGAGTGATGTTAATTTCTTTTCCTAGACAGCTAGCGTTATTGTCTGTGTTTTATGTTTAACAAATGTACATGTTGAATGATCTGAAGCTAAGAGACATGTATATAGTACAACTTGTTTAACTTTAATTCTGATTGGAAGAGAATAGACTTTTCAGTTGTTGTGGCGTTTCATTTCACAAGATACACCCTGTTTACTCTGTCGAAAAAGATGGGTTTCTCGGGTTGTGCTAAAATAGTAACTGTGCCATTTATATCAAATAGTGCAAATAATATTATCAGTTTCAGTTGATCATTTACAGACTAATAGTTATAAGTTATACATACTGTATCTCCTCACATTTTTTAAAAATTATTGCCACAATTCTTTTTATTCTGTAAACCTGCTTTGTGGCAATGGTCATTGTTAAAATGTACATTTAAACAAAATAGAATTAAATTGAAATAATATTTTTTTACATTTTTACTTATTTAATTCAATTCTTTTTTTCTTATTAAATTGTTTTTTCATTATCCCGTGTGGTAGGAGCAAATTATTTGTCAGGTATGTTTAGGATTATAAACAAAAAATTGAAAAATAGAAATAAATATTGAATTGGGATATTCATAAATTCATGCTACAGGTAGTCCCCGACATATGAACAAGTTCCGTTCCGGGAGCATGTACATAAGTCAGATTTTTTCGACGAAGTGAGTCTTGTACATCTTTGACACAATTATACAACGCATACCAGTCCACTTGATTAAAACCCAATCCCAATTCTATCTTCTACCCCTTCCCCTACCCCTCGCCCTTTCTCCTTGTCCCTTGAAACCAAGTGGAAAGGGGAAGGGTTAAAATATTTCTCCTAAGGAATGGGACACCACTACAACACTGTTATACGTCATCATACGTGTCCGTTCATTTACATGTACACATGGCCGTAAGCAAAACAAACAATGCGTTATCAAATGCTCGGCAAACTGCCGTGCTACTGAACTTTCATATTTGTTTGTAGCATGCAGTAAAGTGTCTATGACATAAAATATATTTGTAATATCATGCAATCGGTGCTATCCGCTAGCAAACTTTAGCGATTTGTTTGCAAACGTTTTTTTTACAGAACATCACCATAAACACAAACACAAGACTAATATACATATAATGAAAACTTGTCATAAAGATCCTTATTAATGGCAAAAATTACTTACATTTACGGGTCTGCTTGCTCGAGTGACAGCAATGTTGAAAATTTCGCTTAGCCCTTCGTCTGAAGTGAGGTCCCGAAAAATCTTTGTTTGGAGGGCTATCTGGCCCTTCCCCTTACCCCTAACCCTCCAACCAAAAGAGAAATGAGACACCCCTACCCCTTCACGTGAACGCGCCAAACGGAGGGGTAGGGCTAAGTGTAGGGGTAAGGGGTAGAATTGGGATTGGGCTTTAGTCTGTCCCCTTTCCCTAAACTGCTATAATGTGGCCAAAATCCATAATCACGTCTAAGGAAATTAATTCCACACGCTGCGCCTTAAATCACAAGGGATATCCCGGATGCCAGTTGATTTCAGCTGTTTTCCAATGTTTCTGGCTGTGATTTCTGTTTTGTTGAGGACTTTTTCGAAATTAGCATTATTCACAATCAGGACAGCTTTACAAATTTTTCCATTTTCTATCATCCCGGATTGATTCATTGAACCCGAGTCATTTTTTCTGCATCCCCACACACACATACAACATACCGAACATTAGACATTTTTCACTTACACACTGAAAATATTGTATATAACTGAAAATGTTGGTGTCTGATGCACTGTCTATTTTTACATGTGAGCTACCTCCGTGATTTAATTGGAACTAAAACGGCAGTCCGTCCATATCTGCGGAAATTCGTAACTCAAATGTTCGTAAGTTGGGGAATACTGTACCTGTACTTACAAAATTGCAATACACATTAAAACGCCAACTACAGTAGGTATTCTGATAGTTTTGTAACAGGTGCTCCCTGACCGTATTTCCATCCCTGATAATAAGTATATCACATCTTAGTTAACATAAACCTTGAATATTGAAAATAAAATCATCTTCCTAAAGGGTGAGCAGTCAATAGTTAATCAATTGGTCAGGCAGAGGGTGTGGCTAATGCAGTGCTTTCACCCAGGAGAGCAGCTCTACACTATGATGTCAGAATTTAGAGATAGAAATGATGCAGCGCATCCCTAAAGTATGCCTGTTTTTAACAATGCACTAAAAGTGAGAAAGTCTCTAGACAGTGTGTTTGATGATGTTTGTTGTTATTCCCTACCCCAATCCATTCACACAACTCTTAATGAGTTACTCCAGACAGAGCAGTTGGTAGAATTATTAGTCCGTTTTAATTCTGAGATCTAACACTTTAGCCATAAACTTACAACTTTCTTCCTCTATCTATGCGTCTCTCTTTTCTATTTGTAGGAATGGTGTAAATGTGGAAGGAGCCACACACAAACAAGTTGTGGATCTGATCCGAGCTGGAGAAAGGGAACTCGTCCTCGCCGTCCTTTCAGTCCCCCAACCAGAGACAGACAGCCTGGACCCAGGAGACGATGGCTCGTCCCAGTCTTGCTATGACTACAGTGACAAGCAGGCTGTACCCATCTCTGTGCCCACCTATAAACACGTGGAGCAGAATAGCGAGAAGTTTGTGGTGAGTTTCTAGGCGTCTAAATTATTTGCAAGGTTTGCTTAAATCCCATTATTAAGTGCAGCTTTTTTTTATTTGTGGGTGCTTTAGGTGTATAATGTGTATATGGCCGGCAGACAGCTCTGCTCTAAACGCTACAGGGAGTTTGCTATCCTGCATCAAAACCTTAAGAGGGAGTTTGCTACCTTCACGTTCCCTAAACTGCCTGGGAAATGGCCCTTCTCTCTGTCCGAGCAGCAGCTGGACGCCCGAAGGAGGGGGCTTGAGGAATACCTTGAAAGAGGTTAGACATGCAGAGAGAATGTGACGTTAAATAAATACAATTTCTTTTATCTTTGATGTTTTTTTCTTATTATTCTTTAAATATTTACTATTTACAAGACAAACCTTTTTTTTGTGCTGTTGTTTGTAAAGTGTAAAAAAAAGATTTTTCATACTAGAGGATGGATGGAGTCATGTGTAGATTAACCTTAGAGATGAGCCTGATTTAGCCTGCAGGAGACTTCAGACTAGAGGGAGTGTTTGTATGTAATTTTCTCAAGAAAGCCGTAACATGCTGTGTTGCCAGCCTGGTCGAAAAAGCATTTTCACAGGAAGAATAAAGGTGTCCTGTAGGGTATACGATGTCCCCGTTTCTGTTCATGGTGCAGGTGAAATTGCCAGTTTCACAGCAAATGCGAAAGCTGAAACATTTTAAATATACCAGTACAATACAGATTTCATTAGTGAATGTTTTAAACATGTTATTGCAGTTTACAGATGAAATGCAGGGTAAGGTTTCGGTATGACCGATGAGGCCAGTGCGCAAAGGGACAAAAGCAGAGGCTTATTTTAGAAGATGAGAGCTTTTTATTCCACACTCATGTTTTCCATTTTGCTTTCTTCTGTTCTTTTCTCTTTTCACAGTGTGTTCTGTGCGAGTCATTGGTGAGAGCGATATAATGCAGGAATTCTTGTCGGAATCAGATGAGGTAAGTCAAATAAAACAAAATATACAATATTTTCGATGTTAGTAATCTGGTTAGTGCACAGACAGGCCCTTTTTAAATAGTTTAAATAGTCATTGGTTTTCCGCGAAGAATACCCAAATGTTCTTTATATCGCTAGTCTTAAAAACAATTGAATAATTTTTGTAATAAACCACAGTTCACGTCTATGTTAAATACAATATATTACCAAAAGTATTCGCTCACCTGCCTTCACATGCATATGAACTTGAGTAACAAGGCTTAATCCATAGGGTTTAATATGATGTTGGCCCCACCCCCTTTACAGCTATCACAGCTTCAACTCTTCTGGGAAGGCTTTCCACAAGGTTTAGGAGTGTGTTTATGGGCCTTTTTTTTTTTTTTTTCACCGTTCTGTCAAAAGCGCATTTGTGTGGTCAGACACTGATGTTGGAAGTGCACTCCAGGGCCATCCCCAGACTATTCCCACAAAGTTGGGAGCATGAAATTGTCCAAAATGTTTTACTATGCTGGATTAAGAATTGGGTGTTACTCAAGTTCATATGCATGTAAAAGCCGGTGAGCGAATACTTTTGGCAGTATAGTGTACAGTACGTCAGGTGTTGTGCACAACTTAGAGCTTAAATAGACTTTTCAAAATATGGCTGTTGCAGCACTGCGAAGCATACTGTAACTCTGAAAGAGCTGAAGAAGTCCTCCGATGGGAAAAGCTTTTCATATCATAGGCTGGAAAATCCCTGAACCAAGAACAAATCCATTATTAAAAAAAATTATACATGAAATCCCATTTGGAGTTGACCAAAGGCAATACATAGAGACTCGGCTAATGTGGAAAAAGATTTGTTTGTCTCATGAGACCAAAGCTGAAAATAGGAAGTCTTTTCTTGTCTTTTGGGATGGTGCCATCATTTGTACCATTTGATATGTATCATTTAACTAGAAAAAAGCCTTTATCCACGTTTCCATTAAAAATGTACCTATTAAAGGTGCACAAGTTATGGGACAAGAACAGACACAGCTTAGTGCTAATGTTTCTGAGAGTGAGATCACCATACCTGCAGTGACGCATGCTGCTGCTGGTCTCACGTTGTGCCAGTGTTTTTCATTAGCTGGGAGTGAGAAACTGGTCAGGGATAAGAGCAAGATGAATGGAGACGTAAGTGTGTGTGTATTCTTCAGATCAGTCCTAGAAGAAAACCTGATTAAGTCTGTATGAGACTTCCTACTGGGACGAGTGTTTGTCTTTTCCAGAGACAACAAATCTAAGCATAAGTGCATAACATGTAAATACGAGAAGGTTCATCCGGTAGGGAATAATATGGGTAATGTTCTAGGTGGCCAGTGAATGGGGAATGGGAAGTGGGGAGCTTGCGTACCAAGGCACGGTACAAAGCAGTCCTGAACTTAAATTCATTTTTCACCTATTTTTTTAATTTATTGTCATTACCTCTCTCTCTCTTTTTCTCTCTCTCTCTCTCTCTCTCTCTCTCTCTCTCTCTCTCAGAACTATAACGGTGTCTCTGATGTGGAGTTGAGGATAGCCATGCCAGATAAAACCACAGTAACCGTCCGAGTTCGGAAGAACTGCACTACAGACCAGGTGTACCAGGTACTACATACAGCACCACTACACTGTCCTGTAGTCCAAACATGAATTCATTCAGCTATAAATATATTTTTTCTACACTATGATAACTGAAACATAAGCAAAAGATTGTTAGGGAGTGTACACACTCTGCTTTAAATAGTACTACCGCTAAACGTTATTAAATCAGTCTTGTCTGTCAAGCAGAAATGCACACCTCTTGCCTACTTCTTTTTTGTTTTGTTTTTTTTGACACTACTATTTACATAAACAAAAATAATGTATTTTAGTATTACTAGTGCTCCTTACAGAAGGTCTGCTTTATAGTGAGACTGTAATAAAAGCAAACCCTGGATATTACATTTTCTTGAGCCAACCAAAACATTCATATACTGTACTGTGTTGATATTGATTATTGTGAGGATTGGATGATCTTGATGAACTACCAGACAATACCTGTTCTATATTTAACCTCATAATGTTTTTGTCTGTCTGTCTATTTATCCCTCTGCGTCTCAGGCTGTGGTGATAAAGGTTGGGATGGACAGTATTACCGCCAGTTATTTTGCTCTCTTCGAAGTTATTAATCATTCATTTGGTAAGTGTGGCTTCTTCAGACTTTTCTGTTTTAGAGCAACGCTTTGAGACGGGGTAATGCGCTTGACATGACTTTTATTATCTATATAAAAAAAAAAGAAATGTTTTGTCTGTACATTGGTTAGATTTCACGCTTTCAATAATATGTTTCTTTATATTTCATACATTGGAGTCAAAAAATTTTCTGTCTGTATGTCTGTTCAGCCAGTTTTGCGTGATGCTGTGACCAAATCTAGCTGGACAGACAAACAGACAGGAAAATTTCTGAGCAATGTACGGACAAAACCTTTCTTTTATTTATATGCAGATAATCATCTAATCGAAGTCATGTCAAGCGTAGCATGCCGTCTTAAAGTGTCTCAGAATTTTTTCTGAAACTTTGGCAGTACTTGGGTAATTGCCTGAAGTTAAACCTGTGCACAAATAAAATAAAAAATGTAAATAGAGGTGAAGTTATGAGCAGGGATGTGCCAGATTAGAAACCGCAAGTTTTGACAGCGTATTGCGCATGCTCCAAGCTGTGGGCGCATCTTAAATCGACCGCTAGATATCTGCATCATAAGTGAAATCAAAATGTTGAATAAAAGCACTGTTATTTATAGTAGTGTGCAGGATCTAATAATCTACTTTAAAATGAATTACTAATGGGCTACTTGCACAATGTAAACAAACAGCTGTACCAATAGATATTGATTAGAAAAGTTAAATATTTTTACTGGAAAGACAAAACTTAATTTTTATCCGATCTACTTTTTCTATTTTCTCATCTGTGTTTTACCCTCTGATTACGGAACAGGGAATGTATTTGGCTGACGACAAAAAAAGGACTATTTAGCTCGAACAAGGCGTAAGATACTCAACCTTGCAAGATTTTATTTCCCTGTATTAATAAGTTAGGCAGAGAGCTGTGCTGTAGAGAAAGACAAGCAGACGTACGTGGGCTTTATTATTTTTAGCTGTAACCCTTTAACTATTTCTAAAAACTCTTTTCTAGTCAACAATGGGTACTTTGGGAACTAGTTTCTAACATTTCATCAGCTGACATTTTAGACACATTCCTAATAATTGAGCAACGGTGTCCAGACAACACCCAGAATACCTCTGTTCATGCCACAGTAATAGTTCTGCACATTTGTCTTTTTTTTTGTATTACATGCTGTAATCCAGAACAGTTTTCCGTGTAACAAGTGTTTTTTTTTCCTTTCTTATCAAGTAAAAAAAAAAAAAAAAAAGACAAACCACTTTGCTAGTTGTGATCTGTTTACACATTTACACACCAGCTGCTCCATCTGTAACTAAACTCCTATGGTGTTTTACTATTATTTAGCACTAGAGGCTAGGCTTTCAACTCTAACAATGAAAGACAACAAGGTCACAGACAGTTCATTGACTGTAAAAAAAAAAAAAAAAAAAAAAACATAGCAAGGAACTGTGGGGACAGGGGTTTGTGGCTGAGGCTGTTTTTTAAATTTCCTTCTGAATGTCACAGCACTGGTTCCTGCTTAAAAGTATGTTGGTACATTTTTATATATATATACTGTGTGTGTGTATATATATATACTGTGTGTGTATATAAGAAAAGAGAAAGATTTTTATATATATATTGAACTGGACAGGAGGTCACAGTGCTGAGGAATCATCAATCATTTTTGACGCAGCTTGAGAATGTACAGTACATGACACTGATTAGATCAGCCCTCGTGATGGTGACAGTCCCTTGGCTCGCAGAATAATCACGTGGTGTAAGCGGAGTAGCAGGCTGGACAAGCAGACGGTTTAGTTTTCACAGTTTCAGTGTTGAAATCTCCTCATTGGTTCTGATTTAGTTTGTAAATAAACCTCATATGAGTAAAGAGATTCCTTGCAGCTTATCCGTTTTTGATGTAATGTCAAATTAATACATATATATGTAAAATTAATGTGACATAATGTACCTAAGGAAAACTAAATAAATTACACTATTGGTCCAGGAAAGTCTGTACCACTTTACTTTCTTTACTCATGAACTCATGAAACACCCTCATTGTCTCCTTCTGTATTTACCAGCTACACTGATCGCAACCCGCTAGCAATCCAGCTGGTCTTTGTCATTGCCTTTGTTGTTTATTTATTTACTTATTTAATTTTTTTGTCATTTTTTTGCAAAACAAACAACTGGCACACATTTGGGTGTCAGTACGAGTTCATATACAAATGTTATGTGGCCTGGTTTTTATTTGACTGAGAAGATTTCAGGTAAGAGAAAGTGTTTAATGAGGTGAAAATACAATTTATTACTGCGCTCCAAAGAGACTTTGAGTGAGTGAAAATTTCATTTGTAAGCACGTGCAACTTTTTACTAAGTAATGGGTCCAAACATAATGCCGTACAGCAGCAGTAACATTTAATTTCACACTACGATGGTTGAACCTTGCAGCGAACCCATGGTTTACATGCCGTGCGAAGCGATCCGTAGAGATCAGGGATCGATTCCGATTTGTTACACCGCTGGAAAGTACTCACGAATATTATTCTATCGAAACATGCAGTCACCTTGCAAATAAAACATACAGTGTC
Organism: Clarias gariepinus; assembly: GCF_024256425.1. Taxonomy (NCBI): domain Eukaryota; kingdom Metazoa; phylum Chordata; class Actinopteri; order Siluriformes; family Clariidae; genus Clarias; species Clarias gariepinus. Next base: position 9,514,812 of record NC_071103.1, on the reverse strand, counting down.
TCAGATGATAATGTGATTACCTCCTGTGCTCTTCATATCAGTGCGGAAGTTGGCGCCGAACGAGTTTCCTCATAAGCTCTACGTGCAGAATTACACGTCGGCCGTTCCCGGGACCTGCCTCACCCTGCGCAAGTGGCTCTTCACCACCGAGGAGGAGATTCTCCTGAACGACAACGAGCTCGCCATCAACTACTGCTTTCACCAGGTATGTGTTTTGTTCGAGTTTTTGAGTGTCTGTATGTGACTTTCTGTTGTATTGTGTCTGTCTAAGACTTCTCTCTCTCTCTCTCTCTCTCTCTCTCTCTCTCTCTCAGGCCCTGGATGATGTGAAGAGGGGGTTTATTAAAGCAGAGGAGAAATCATACCAGCTCCAGAAACTGGCTGAACAGAGGAAGGTTTCCATGGTGAGTCTCATTGAGTGTGTGTTTGTGTGTGTGTTGAGGAGAATTATTACACAATCCTACTTCCCAGTGCTTCTGTGAATGTGATGCAAGACGGAAGAATTGTAGACAGACTGATGCACTAATATAAATTATTATAGTAATAAATAACATCTCTTTACAGTAAGGCTTATTATTTCAATCACAGTTGACATGCTGCTTTCTTCGTTTTTTTTTTCTAAAAGCGCCATTGAAATTCATCATGTTAACCATGAAACGTTGGCGAAGGGATGACCTTGTACATTATGCTGATTGCGAAGAGCCATTACATCTATAAAAAAATTATTTTTCTTAACCCAATGCTTATTGATCATAGGAGAAAATCATGTCCATGAAAAATCCATGTTTTAAAATTATCTTTTTTATAATTACAAAAAAGTAATTTTTATAGGTTTGCATTTGAGATTGTAAAATGTTGCAGTTCCACAATAATCCTGCAGATATAAACTAATTACTAATTGGTAGACAGCGATCTGTATGGTAGGAGCAAATTACAGTATTGGCTTTAGGTTTGTTTATAATTGTAACAAAATCTGAAAAACATACGGTGGTACCTCGGGATACGAATACCACGCCACACAAATTTTCGCCTTAAGAACTGAAATTTTGCAAGAAATTTGCCTTTCGGGAAACACCTGGGTGCCGCTTACAGCTTGTTTTTGTCAGTGCAAAGCCAAACGAAGCGAGTTTACTTTTAGTTTTGTGTTTTTTTAATTTTTTTTTTATTAAAGACATAACACCATGGAAAAGCAATTTCCCTCTGGGATTAATAAAGTTCTTTGATTCTTGAAAATACGTTACGCTAAATTTTCACCTCAAGAACTCACCTCAAGGAACGGATCAAATTCATATGAACAGACCACGGTTATACTCCCGCTCCAATCATGGAATTAGCTCACGTGTATCGTACAAATAAACACTGCAGTGCACCAGATAACATATTTACAATAATATTATTCTTAAATTATTCTCTAATTATAACTATTTTCAGTGTGTAAGTGAATGTATAAAATGTCATAAGTCCGGTATACCGTATGTGTGTGTGCGCGCACGTGTGGGGGTGCGGGAGAAATGATTTAGCCTCACCAGTGTCAATGAATCAGTCCGGAAGCATGATGATGAAGCTGTCCTGATATTACAAAATCCTCAACAGAACGCAGTGTGAGTTCACAGTCCAATACAGTGGAAAACAACTTAATAAAATGTAGGTAATAACAGAGCAGGGCAATACAAATCGAATCGGCTCCTAGGTATCATAATAAAATCGTATCAGTTGGTTCCTCGTGATTTCCATCTCCAATTTAATGGATTTCCTACCAAACCTGGTCAACGCTGGAGCGATTCGCCAAATCACTTGTCTGTGACGTTGTTTTTCTTTAAGAATGACAAACCAAATGTAATTCCTGTGTAACCAGCAGATGGTAAAGGAATGTCAAATTTAATTAGCTCTTGATTCAGAGATAAGTAAATGAGTATTTAAACCATGAATATAGGATAGAGAAAATATGGATTGAACCAAGGTTGTAAAAAAAAAAATCCTCTCTCCCTCTCTCTCTGTCACCCTGTCTGTAGTACCTGAGTATGGTGAGGTCATGCGAAGGCTACAATGAGATCATCTTTCCTCACTGTGCTTGTGACTCACGCCGCAAGGGTCACGTCATCACAGCCATTAGCATCCGACACTTCAAACTGCACGCCTGCACTGAAGAGGGCACTCTGGAGGTGAGAGCGAGCAAGTACTAGTGCGGGCGGAATTTCTGCATATAATTTGTTAATTTACATTAATGGTAATAAATAAGTATTTGCCCGTAATGCTCTTTTTTTTTTTTTTACAGAAAAAAGTATTAAATAGAAAAGTTGAAGATAAATTAAGATTTTTAGGCACAATAGATGCACACACTGCACATAGAACCTAATGTTTCACTAATAATTACTAATAAAAAGGCATAATGTACAGTAAGCACCTATATCGGAACAGTCTGACCCGATCCAGTCCGAGCTCAATGTATTTTTAACGGGAACAAGAGCGGCGGTGCAAACCTTTCGATAATCCATTCAGTAGTTAAGTATTAACCATGTAAACACTTGATCCGATTGTTTCTTTTCTTCTCGGAAGAGAGAATTTTGCTTTTATTCCTGTTCAGGAAACTCCATAAGAACAAACAACCATAGATAGATAGATAGATCAATCGATTGGTGGATAGATCGATCAATCGATCGATCGATCTCAAAGAAAATTGTGTATTCAAAAAAAAAGAGGATAAGTAGTGCTAGAGGGGGACCATCTAAACAAGAATCCCAATTATATCCTCGGGCCCGTGAAAAGGTGGTAAAGCAGTGTGTAGTGGCCCCCGAGTGACGCAGCAGTAACAAAACTCAAATCCTGGGTGATGCTGTCGCCTCCCGCAGCCGGGATCCTAGAGAGCTGATTGGCCGAGGAGGGAAGGCACTCTGAGCTCAAGCATGCTGAAGGAGTCGGTAGCACTATTCTCAGAGTGTGTTACGCTGCTGGTCGGCCGGTGTCACATGGTTGGTAGTTGTAGTGGCCTTGATAAGGGAGTGCCCTATCGACAGGTAGGAATTGGCTATGAATAAATTAGAGAGAAAATCTGGAAAAATCCCAAGAAAAATACATGTTAAAAAAGGAGCGTATGGCTCTGTGAATAAAGGATTTCCTGAGTCTGTCAGTAGAGCAGCTCCGTGATGGAAGACTGCCACTGAACATTGGCCTCTTCTTTCATACATCTTCAAGCATCTAACTAATCAGAGATAAGACTGATTACGTCTAATTAATCATAAAGCAGAAGGCTGATTTGTTGGAAAAAATGGGAAGCCTTACTTAACCTCAAAGTTGGAGAAAAAGGCATTATCTTATTTTTTAGATAAAACATTGTCCATGTAAGTGTCCATGCAAACAGTTATGATGGAATCTCCAAGCAGAATGTTTTCAACTGGATTGAAGGAATATTGTCAGCGTAAACGTAGCTGATGAATAAAAGATAATGTAGACAGAACAGAACTCTACAGCACATCTATACACACAGGTTCACTCCTCACCTCTGCTTATGCAAGTCCACTCTCGTGGAAACGTTTGTCTCGTCAGGTAGACTACAAAATTAACATTCAAAGCTCTTAGCAATCTCACCAACCACATACCTTACAGAAATTCTCCAGTCTTTTACACTCTCCTGCTGTGTCTGCTGTCTGTACCTATCTTCAGCCTCACCCCTGGAACTCGCTTCCCCTTCACCTTCGCTCACTGGACACCACTATCAAAATTAAAACGGCTCTTCTCCACTAAACTAGTCATTTTGAACTGCATTTAAGCATGTATTAATCAGTGTTTTATATATATATGTTATTTTTATTTTGTGACGTTGAGTATTATTATTATTCCGCACACCCTCCCCACCTCCAGAATCAGGTGATAGCGTTTGAATGGGCTGAGATGCAGAGGTGGGACACTGACGAGGAGGGAATGGCTTTCTGCTTCGAGTACGCACGAGGCGAGAAGAAGCCACGCTGGGTCAAAATCTTCACTCCATACGTATGTGTTACACAACCCGTCACTCCTCTCACACTCCCACCAACATGTGCTATATGTGCTCCCTTTTTAACATTAACCGCTTCTTTCATTCCCAGTTTAACTACATGCACGAGTGCTTCGAGCGGGTCTTCTGTGAGCTCAAATGGCGAAAAGAGGTACGTTGCGTTGCTTTCCACAGTTTTAGTGTTTCCGCTCATGTAGAGTGTGCATTAATTAGTGGTGCTGTGTTTTCAGGTCGAAGAGGAAGCGACGGACAAGGACAATAAGAACTGTAGTAAAGATGGTATGTGTAGTAAGGTAAGGCTCAGCCTGCCTTTGTTTTTCTCATCAAGTCGAACTCCAGATGTGTTTTTTCATGTCCAGCCCCATGTTTTGGTTACCATCTATCCATACATCCATCCGTCTAGGAACCTTTGTAGTCCTACTAGGGACAGTGGAGATCAGTGGTGGGTACCATTGTATTTATTCCCATTTTATGAATGTGTTAGGACCTCTGATGAACATTCACACATGCATTCACACACTACGGGCAATTTGGGAGCGCCAAGTAGCCTAATCTACATGTCTTTGGACATGTGGGACGGAACAGGTGTACTTTGAGGAAACCTACCAAACACAAAGGGAACATGCAAACTTGGACCCTGTCTCGGGAATCGAACTTGGACACTGGGGGTGCAAGGTGACATAAGCCAGGGGTTCTTACCTTTTTTTGCCCAGTGACCCATTAATTTTGAAGATCGTTTCTATTTTAAGCAATTTCTGCCTACAACCTATGTACAGGGCTTATTATTCAGAACTAATAGTCACTGTGATCCATTTTTGTTTCAGATCACAGACAATGGTTTTTAAATTATAAATTATATTTGTTCGCATTAAGCTTAGTGATTCCAGTGATAAAGTATAGAAAACAGTGGATCTCAAAGATATTTGTAAATAAAACTATAACTAGATTTTAAAACTGAATATTTTATAGAGTAACAAAATATAATCTATAATTGAGGTTAAATCCTGTTCTCCAACACAGTTTGTCCCAAATACAGACTAAGCAATCTAATGCTACAGCAACCTCAGGTGTCTGTTTACCTATCGAAGTGTCCCAAAAACCTCTCCAAGCAGGATTCCAGGTTTTTATGTATTTTTATTATAATTTTTTTTTTATCTAAACTGACAAGACACAAAAAATAATATATATATATATATATATATATATATATATATATATATATAATACTTTAAAAAGCTCCCAAAAATATGCCACATCCAATATCATAGTGTAACCCTTAGTGTAAAAATATGAATTACAGTAATTGTTATAAGTACTACTATAATCATAGATATTGCTGCAGTAATCAAGTCATATCTTTACTTAATAAATAATATTAATACTAATATTAATAATAATATAAAAAAGCGGTTGTGGACAGTAAATAATTCTGAATTTTTTCAACATCTTAAATGTAATACAACAATGCCCCCTTGTGGCTAAGTCATTGTATGCAGGTTTTTCCCCTCACCAGTTTCTTTTTTTAAACCTGCATGTCAATGATTAAAAGCCTAAACTAGACAGTGTCAAAGAGATTTTATGTCTTTTGTTGAGATCATTGGCTGCTTGTAATCTTATTGTTAAAATAAGTAGAACTGACGAGAATGACTCCACCACCACTTCTTTGTATATATTTAATATACGCTTAATATACACTTTATATATCCAGAGGTTTGTAAATACCGGATCATCGTAAGCATATACTGTATGGTTCTTTCCCAAATTGTTATCTTAAAGTTGTACGCAGGATGCATTGGTATGTTGTAGCCTAGAATTTTCTCGAGTAAAATTAAGTTTAAAAAAATTAATAGGCCCAGATCTATAGGTTCATCTGCCTGTTACACTATTATTACATACAAATTTCCAAACAAATAAACCAGACCAAAACCTAGTGACTCAGTGTAAGGATCTATCCAATGATGGAAACTCAAGCACTTTTCTAAGTCGCTCTGGATGAGAGCATCTTCCAAATGCCTGAATTTAAATAAACATTCAACCACTTCATTTAAGGATGGACACTTGGACAATCTGAATGGTTGGAACCTCTCCCATCTAGTGGCAAAGGCATAACCTTTTATAGCAGAATGGATGATCGATATTCTTTTTAAAGGTTTAAATTGATCAATCATAACCATGATCAATAAAACATTTAATCATATATACTACAACATTTAGTTATGAACAAAAGAAATGTGCACACTTATTACTTATACCATTTTCATTATTTATATTTACACATATACCAGGGGATTCATAAATCACTTTGTGTAAAAGCCCACTACTTCTGTCGCTCTGCTTACACATACTGTACAGTAGCTACACAAAAAAAAAGAAATTTGAATTGCCAGTGTAACCCGTAGATGAACTTATTTAATTTCGGAATTGCTCCAAATAGGTTCATGGTCACAGCAAGGTCGCGTTTCTGAAAGTTTTCCTTCGACAGCTTCCCTCCTGTTTTATTACCATCTACGATTTTTGCCATTGATCCATCCTTCCATTAATCCATCCGTGCATCTGTGGATCTGTTTGAGACTTTCCAGAAGATGAAACGATATTGATTTTTGATATTGATCCAAATAGGGTTAAGGTCACAGTAGGGTCAGATGTCCCAAAAGCTATATATAAATGGAGTGCATTTTAAACATATTTCCGGCATGAAAAATTAATAACGAGAGAGCCTGGACTTGTTTGTAGCAGTAGAATGCCTGTTACGTTTTAACTTATTTTTCACTTTTCACGTTTGTCAAATATGTTTCCCTACCAGGTAAGTATGAATAAAAAGCTAATTAGTCCGAGCAAGAAAGCTGCCTCAACTAATGCGCTGTGTGCCTTGTTACAATTTGTTTTCATTATATATTAATAGCATCTAACCATTTATGGATGAGATAGAATTCTTGTAAGCAGTCTTAATGCAGATGGCAGATTTATGGGAAACAATGGGAAACCTAACCTACTTCCGAAGTTGGAGAAATTTTTTTTTTTTTTTTTTTTTTTGTCAGATTAGATGCTCACAGCTTTGAAATTAGGTTGAGATCTCTAATCAGAATAATTTCACTTACTATTGTCCATCTAAATGGGAATGTAATGTATTACCTTGCACATCATGCGGTTTGGCGTATACAGCAAGCGTGTTATGATTATCTGTAAGGATTAAACGTTTTTATAAGGATACACCAATTTAATATCAAGTATTGGCATCATGAGTAAGATTTGCCTTAGTTAGTGGGTAAGATGTTGCATATTTTTCAATCCAGTCCTCTGATTTTTGTAATTAGATTCAGTGCAAGCTCTTAGTGTAAACTGACAAATTTCCTCTTTTCATACAATCATGTACTTTGTCTAGGATCTTTTTCCTCCTTTTGTCTTAAGTGCATTATCATCATCATCATCCTAATATCTTCATAATGTAGTGCTGTTGCTGTGATGTACTTACCTGCTGCTTGTTCATGGTTTTTATTATGCTTGTACAACAGAACAGGTTAAATAAGGACAAAATCTCATCCAGAGCAGGTTCCTGGGGGTTTTCTCGATCACATTGTTCCTGCTGGAATACTGCAACATGTACCATGCTGGTGTACACATCAGTTCGGGTTTTCCCCTTACAAGTGTTGTTTTTATTTTTTGCAGAATATCTTCCAGCTGTTGAGGCACAGAAGGGATGGAGGCACCTGAGACAGGAGATCGTCACTCCCTGAACAAAAATACTACACACAAATATATACACACAACACACACAAACACACACACAGACACACGAGACTTAAAACAGGAACATAATGGGTCCCATCCAATGCAGTCTGTCCACTAACATACACGCGTGCTCACACACACACTCACACACTTGGTGGACAACCAGAACTAAAGAACCCATTCTCGGACTCACAACACAATAGAAATAAGCAAACTAAAATACGAGACTTTTACTCACATTTCATCCATCCCATCAGCTCGTCATGGGGACTCAACTCATTTCAGTCGTTCTTGTTGGAGGACATTTCTGAGGGAACTGTTTGCTTGTGAAGGAGAAAGCGACGAGGCTTTACGTTAACACTCCAGGTAACTGGCTTTATTCTTTGTAAGGACACTACCTACAGTGAACCAGACACTGCCGGCCGCACCGGCTCTCAGCTCTCACTGTGATCGGTCCTGGTGACTCGTGCATGCGAAGGAGAGCCGTGCACGTTGGTCAGGTTCGCCGGCGTCTTGTGAAGATTTTAACCCCGAGTTACCAAGCAAAAGCAAAGGAACAGGAATGTCGGAAAAGAGGAGCGCACTTGCAGCCAGGAAGCCTCACTTGTAAACGTTCCTCCTGACACTAACACTCAGATGCGTGCATTCTGTGACGTGACGCGAGACGATTTCCTTAAAATGTATCAGCACAAAAGTTTGGGGGGAGAGGGGGAAGGAAAAAAACCACCGTGACATTATTCATGTGTGTAAATATCTTGAAACTCAGCCAATCACCCGAACAAGCAGAGCAGATAAGCAAGAACTTATCGAGTAGAAATTTGAGAAAGCAGACAAATAGTGTCACATTTATAAATGAATATATATATATGATAGTTTTATTTTTCCTTATTATCCCCATCCCCCCCCATCATGTTTAAACTTTCAGAACATTTTTGTTTCTTTTTATTTTTAATACATAGTTTGTTTTAAATTTTATCCACTAGGGTTAAGCTAACCTTTAACCTGAATACTTTGCAAAGTTTGAAAAAATAATTAGCAGTATTATGGAAGATTCTGATTTAGAGATTTGCCGGGGAATCGAAAGAATTTTTATGGATTTTTACCAGTCTGTCTTAAATCAGAATTGAGGTGCGTGTAAGTAAATTCCAGTAAGTCTTGGTCGTTGAAAACGTTTCTGCTCTGCACATCGACCGTGAAGGTTGTCACCTGGAACGAGAGTACAATTGGGCCCAAATTCCACAACCCTCGTTCTATACAAAAGTGCACAACTTTTTAAGATAACTCACTGAACTTTTCTTTCACAGATCTAGCTGTTCAGCTAACCAGAACTAGCCATACAACTGTTTTTGGGAAAGAAAAGATTAACATTTGTGCAAAAAATACACAGTAACTTTAAAAATTGCCAGCTCAGGTAACTTGGTGTGATTGCAGGTGCTTTATTGAGTCTCAGCTGAACTTGGGAACGCATTTTGTGACAAACATTACAGTTAGTGTGAAGAGTAGAGACATTTATAACAATCAAAACCTACAGTACTGTGATGTACTTATATGCACCTCAGTTTTGATACAAGATAAACTTTGTACTATTCCTTTAAATTAACCGTTTTGGGGTTTTTTATGCTAGTATGCAGTCCAGCAGGATGAATTGTAAGTAATTATTGAGCTATAAAACAGTTCTTATATGTACAGTACCAGTCAAAAGGACACGCCTAATTCAGTGTTTTTTGTTTAGTGATTTATCTTCTACATTCGAGGACAATACTATGAAACAAATGGATTTATGGTCAGCTGTTCTGGAAGAGTTCTTGCAAGAACAATATTTTCATGTGCAGTTACAAAAAACATCAAGTACAATGATGAAACTGGCTCTCTAAAGACCTTCCCGGGAAAGAAAGACTAAAACTTAGTATCCCCTTTTTGGGATCAATTTGCCACTTTGGGGTCCTTGAGCAACACCCTTAACTTATCCTGGCTGATGCTGTGCTCTGTCCCCAGCTTTCTTACCTGGGGAACAATTATTCCAACATGCTGTAAGTTACAGTACATGTGACAAATAACTATTTTAATCAGCCTCAGAAATCATCAATTAACAGCATCTCCTATTATGGAGCTGTTATTAAGGCTTTACAGAGCATAAGTAGCAGACACAAAACAATCAAGATCAAAGACACAAGATCTCAAAATTTCAAAGGAGATTATTGCATATTTTGGATGCGTTTAGCATTATTTTACAATGTAGAAAGAAATAACTATCCGGAAGCACCAGGGAAATCAAAGGTGTGTCCTAACTTTTGACTGGTATTGTGTATATAAACCCAGTTTTATACGTCTTTTAAGAAACGGGTAGCTGGAAGCCTGGAAAAATCTGTGTCAGGGTTGAACACGACCAGCAAGTACTGTATTCTAACATGCAAGCACAGGCCATGTGGCACTGGTTCAGCAGGAGGGTTGCTAGGCTTGCTTTATTCCAGTTCAAATATTCACAAAAGCTTTTTTTTTATGAGTAAATGTGTAGGCATGTCTGTTGCTTTTACTGTTGTGAGATGATTGTTTGACCATAACTGATTTTGTTAATTATCACCAAAAAAAAAAATCTGCTGTTCAAAAGATGTTTTGTATTTGGATGGAACCAGGATTTGGATCATCACTCTTGAATACATGTCAGGAAAGGGGTGAGAGTGCGCACACAGCAGATTATTTGTCTAAATGAATTAAGCATGTAGCTGACGATAAAGTTACAAGGGGTCATTGAGGTGGTCTTTTTAGTGAATAACTAAATAAATAAAAAAGCAATAGTTAACATTTATTAGATTGAGAGGTTACTTATTGGCGGCAGCTCAAATAAGAATGTTTTGCTCCAATGGCTCTGCTGTGCACTATTCTCCCTCATGTGCACACACAAACACAAATAGTTATGGGTTTGTGTCTGTACATGTTCTAGTATTCAAGAGTCAGTGAAGGAAATGGCTGACTATCTCCCGGTCTTATTAGAAACTGTTGAAATGCTTTTTCTGACAACGTATCGAAAGACGTTAGATCTTACATGCAGCTGTAATATTTCATGGCTGTATGGGATATTTGTGTGTGTGTGTGTTTAAAACATTTTATGTGAGTCTGACGTTCTGTTATGGTTTTGACATTCTTTTTTTTTTGTTTCAAACACCATGAATCCTATGAACAGAGAGATTATTTGTTCACCATTCAGGAAACATCTGCAAATATTGTATTTAAAGGGTAAAAAATGTTTTATTGTTAAATGAGTATTCTGGTTTGGCATTTTGTTGCTTTTTACCATTACTGCCCCCCCTTTATTTTAATGATTGCTTTTATTGGTTTGTTCTGGGGTCAGTTTTAAAAGTCAATCTCCTTTAGCGCAGGCGCATAAAAGCTTTTGTTGCACTTTTACTATTATTCATGTGATTTAATGCGTGACATGACATTTCAGTGCCCCTGTTGTTATTTTTCCTCTCTCATCATTTCAAGGTATTGGTTGTGCATGTTTACTTAATATATTTCCCGTTTTAAACATTGTGTTTTTCGCTGTATGTCAGCCGTGTTTGTTTTTCAACGCTTTGCTTAAACTCTATGCATGACAGAGCCAGTGTCCATATGTAAGCTAGTATTGAATTCCCAAAAAGTTTAATCCTTGTGTTTGTATGTATATTCATTATACCTACAGGTGGGTGACATATAAAAGCTAAACGTAAAAAGTCATGACGAACAGCGTTTTCCAGTTAGGAGTGTGATCTGTCGTCTTGACATAGTTTTTGCATGTGGTTTACATAATTTTCATACTCCCTAAATACACCTCCTGTGGATGTGGGTGGAGTTATCCTTAGAATGCACGTCCACCAGTAAAGGAGCATTTCAGTAAGAAGATTTGATTTTGGAAATATTTTCAGTAACTTCGCTCTCAAATAGAGCAAGGGGTTCAACAGAATCATGGTTTTTCCTTTTATATGTCGCCCATCTGTAAACCCATTTGTATCACCATAAGCCTAACTCTGCTCTGAAAGGTGTGGATCTGCCAGACGTTTGGATTTCACTGGTAGACAATTACAAAATCTATGAGCAGGGAAGCACTAGATACTTTAAAAAAAAAAACAAAGAAAAAAAACAGTGGGTCTCTAGGACTGTGGTCAAGAACCACTGGCGTAACTATTCTCTAAATAAATCATCACTGAGGGGCCCCTTTATACGTCAAAATTGTATGACATGTACTACCAGAATGCCAAGGGCCATAAACAAATCTTAATATTTTTTGAATTTGTGTCCACTTCTTGTTCAGGTTCTTCTCTTCAATCATCATCATCAGCACACACACACACACAAACACACACACACATATTGTTTGCATTTGCTGTGTTTGCCCTGGATGGATCACCTCATTAATTTATTGTAATAAGGTATCAAACGGAATTTCTCTACATACATTTCAGTAGCATTTGTTTTCAAACAAGGTGCATAGATATTGATAATAGCCACAGAGCCACCTGAAATGACAGAGGGGTATCGAAGGAAGTCGCGTGGAGCCACTTCGGCAAACGAATCAAAATGGATTGCGTTTTAAAAACGAGCCGATGAAATGAAATAACATGAAAATGTTTGTTGAAACTTGGTCATATAGCATTATAAATAAATTGTAACATATTCTTTTAAATAAATAAATTTAATGAGAAAATATTTGGGGTGTTCGCTTTTCTTTGACTTATATTTGATGAGTGTGTTTGGATAAGTAAAAAGATCTGAGGAATCCTAAAAAACTATCAACTCACCCATGCAGACCATAATTCCTTCTTAGAACTTGTTTTGCTTGGCATTAAGTCATTAAAATCAAACTTTAAGTTTTAAACTTATGTATGTGATGTCGTACTGTTACATGCATGGATATACAGAGCATAACCCATTTTATCCTAGCGTTTTAGGGCTTGTGTGCAAGTAAGCGTGTGTATTAAAAGGGGAGATACTGTATAAGCCGAAAGAGCTCTATCATGTATCACATCAGGGATTAAATGTAAGAAGGGAGGCGTCAACTCAGAAAAAAGCAATGTTGTAGCGACCAGCCTTATAAATAGTGAAGGGGATTAGTTACAGCAGTATTGCTTTCTTCAGTTCACATGTCACTGACCCTAACCTGGAGAATTGTATCAGGCTGTTAACAATTAACGAACAAATGGGACTTGAAATCCAAGAGTAGTTAATCAGAAGAGTAGATAATAAGGATAATAAGTTTGTCAGTGCATTTTGATTATTTGGTTCATTTTAAGAAGAAGACTGAGGTTCGAGGCTGCGAAACATTTATAGCGTTGAGATTGTAATGTAAAATAAGCACAGCTATTTTTCTTTTTATTTCTCTCTATCTAGATTAGATTAGATGGTAGATAAGATGTACATTATGTATGGACACTACCAGTCAAAAGTTTGGACACCACCTAATTCCATGTTTTTTTCTGATTTTTATTTCTTTCTACATTGTTAAACAATACAGAAGGCATCCAAAATATGCAATAATCGATCTCTACAGTTGATATTGAGATGTGTCTGCTACTTACAGTATGCTCTGTAAAACTTTCAGAATCTGATGTTTTGTTAATTGTTGATTTCTGATGCTGGTGACTTAAAATGAACTTCTCTGCAGCAGAGGTAAATTTTGGTCTTGCTTTCCTGGGTTGGTCTTCATGAGAGCCACTTTCATCATGGTGCTTGATGGGATTTGCAAATGCACCTGACACAACACTGTTCTTGCTAAATTAATCACTAAACAAAAAACAGGTGTGTCTAAACTTTTGATTGGCTCTGTATATGTACATTAAAATAGTTGCCAGGTGAAGTGAATGCCATTAATTATCGTGGCACTTGTCAATGGTTATGATATATTAGGCAGCAACCCTAGCACTCATTTCTCAGAGTTGATGTATTGGAAACAAAAAGCTCTGGGCACTTTGACGAATTGTGGTGGCTAAACAGATGGGTTACCGCATCTCCGAAACGCCATTTCATGCGGGGTGTTTTTGGTATGCAGTGGTTATTACTTTCCCAAAGTGGTCCAAGGCAGGACAACTGGGGAACTTGTGATAGGACCATACAGTAGATGGCCAAAATACACAGTGCATTATTGAAGCTTGTTGCGTATAGAACTGCATAGCTTTCTTCAGTTCACATGTCACTGACCATAACCTGGAGAATTGTATCAGGCTGTTAACAATTAATTAACAAATGGAACTAGTTAATCAGAAGAGTAGATAATAAGGATAATAAGTTTGTCAGTGCATTTTGATTATAAGGTTTACTTTAAGGAGTAGACTGAGGTTCTAGGCAGCATGATGTTTATAGTGTTGGGTTTGCAAACTTGAAAATAAGCACCGCTATTTTTTTTATTTCTCCATTTCTAGATTAGATTAGATAGATTAGGTAGCTAGATTAGTAGACACTACCCATCAAAGTTTTGGACACCTTATAAATAGTTATGATTTTTCTCTAAATTGTCATTGGTGTTACCGTTATCAGTATTACCAGGATACCAGTTATTCAATGTATTTTTTTAAAAAATGCATAAAGCTCTAATTGTTGGGGATTCATAAAGTGTAAGAAGTAAGTTATTGCTATTAAAGAAGTTCTAGATGTGAAAGAAGAAATACATTTCAGGAGATATTTATCACCCAAATTCCACCATTTCTTTAGAATGACCTGTTTAATAATGTTAGATATTTTTTTTAATCTTACATAATTACACAAGATTCAATTCCCTAAATACATTTACTTTATTCCTAGCTTTTTAAACCATTAAACCTAAGACTACCTCAACACAAACACTGCAGAGACGTTGTCTCGGACTATGTGGCGTCATTAGAAAGCGTCGGAGGATGTGTCGCACAAACATGACGCTCCTCTGCTGTCCTGGCTTGGCGCGTTGTGTTCTCGCGAGTGGCTTGTGAGCTTGTCCGCTGTTTAAGGTCGGTAAGTAATGCGCTAAAGCCTGTTCGGTGCTAATGCTTGGCTGGCGGGTTAATGTCGCGGAACGATAACTGTTTGTTACGGCGAGTGAAATAAGGACTCCGGGAAGGAGAAACAGAAGGAGGATGCTGCTGCTGCTGCAGTGGCGCATTAGAGGCTAAACAGGACCCAGGAGCAGGGAATAAAAACGCGGTTAGCAGATGCACATCGGCTAGCATTATGACGTTAGTGCCAGGAGTTTGTCTTCTAGTTTGACAGTTGTCAATATTATTATAGCTTATACTAACTGATTGCAGGGTGTGTGGGGAAGGTAGCTGTGCAGCTTCTTTTAAATCACGGTAAAGCTAAAGGCATGTCAAATTCAGATGCGCGGCTTTTAAACACTTAGCGGTAACAGAGCTGAAGGATAAAAACAAAGAGAAAGCAAGCCTCCAGCACAACCTCATTATATAATGTGTCTTATAGCTGTAGCTACAGTTTAAACACACAACACACACACACACACACACACACACACACACACACACTAGAGATATGAATCAGCAGTCACCAAGCGATGGGATTAAAAATCAGATAAAGATTGAGATTCTATAAGTATCACGATTTTATAAAAATCCTGATTCTATATTACCCTTATTTTGTTACAATTAAACCTTAAAAAAACGTTTATTGGTGAATTAAATGCAGCCAGTTACATTTAACATTAGTTTTCTCACTTAAAACACAACGTAGCATTTAAACAATAAAAACTAACTTCTAATACAAGAGTTTAACATTTAACTGAGCAGCATCCGCCATAATTATTATTTCTAATAATAATTGAAACTTAACAAATAATTCACTCCTACCACGCGGGATGAAAATAAGTAAAAAAAAGAAAATGCAACGTTTTACAGCGTCAAATGTCTTCAAGGTCTCAAAACCCAACTTGACAGCGAGCAGCCACCCAACCCACACAGCCAGGTTTTGAGACTGGTCTAAGGTTGTGTATTGTGTGGATTTGAGACTAATTCGCTCACAGCATTTGGAGAAAAAGGCTCACACACGATTTTTAATAATGTAAACAATGTGTTTCTGTTGCGCCACTCTGAGCCTTCCTGTACGGAATTGTTTATATCTGAGGCTGTCAGGCCAATCACCGATCATGGCAAATCTCACTGAAACAACAGCCAGTTCTGTCCACTGGCCAGTCAACCGGTTCATCTCTATTATACATGTAAAAATAGTTTTTACAGAAATTGATTTTGGAGTCTGTGTGGCGAAACGTGAATCACAAAAAAATTATAACGATTATCTCTAATTATATAACTAGAGATTGAGTTCTCATTAATAGTTATCTATTGCGATTCTTTGGTGTTACGAAACATGTTTGACACCAAAATCTAATTTTTTAAAATACATTTTACATCTATATATGATTGCATTTGAAGTAGTAAAATGTTTCCATTCCGCAATTCTATCCGGCAAACGTTGTGCTGTAAAATATCATGGACACTTTTGGACACCTGCACATTCACACAACTTACATATTTATATTACATTTCTTAGCTCATTGCACACAAGTCCCTTTAAATAAGACACTTTCATTCATATTTGCACACCCCCATGTCATTTTTTTATCTTTATTTTTACACAAAAATTTCAATATTATTTTATATTGTACAGAATCTTTTCTTTTCCATATTTGTATTTCTATCCTCGCTAAATTTATTTTTTATTAATATATATTTTATATATTTATTTCATATTGATAATCTTTTATTTTTAAAGTCACTGGCGCTCGTATAAGCATTTTACTGCATATTGTACTGTGTACGACTGTGTACAGTATGTGATAAATACAATTTTAGTTTGAATTTATTAATGCAACACAGCATCCTGTGTGGTAGGAGAAAATTATTTGGCAAGTTTGTTTAGCATTGTAACAATATCTGAATAAATTAAGCAAATTAAGATATTTATAAAACTGTGATATTAACGGAATTTCAATACAAATTAAATCAGCACATGGGTATCGTGATATCGTATCGGGAGGTCCCTGGCAAATCCTATCCCATAAACAGTATATAAAAATTGACACACTTGTACATTATAAAATACATAGCATCTCTTTGCATTTATGATTCTTGTCAACTGTTTAATTATGAGATGCTCCAAAGCCCTTATCTCAATTAAATCTAATTGCTTAAAATTAATTTGGTAAAAATGGCCTGTTTAAATTGTATCATAAATCAATTTCAAGACACAATTATACCCAAGTAAAATATTAATTTAGCTGCATTATTACTTCTAAGAGTTAAATTTAAGGCATGATAAACATGTTTATGATCTCAATATCAACCATATTGCAGAATTGTCCGTAAGATCAGTTAGTCCAGGACTAAAAGTTGAAGTTTAATCCAATGTAAAAACGCTTAATTTAAATTTGTAGACCAACACTGGTCAGTTCAATGTGTGTATGATTATGTACTGTATATGTAATACACACTGAATTGTTTTGCATCAATCTTAGGGATCTGATTTGCCTGCGAGTTGTAGTGCTGTTAATCCTGTATTTGTCTCGGACAGCCCTGACGCTGATCGGCACGACAGTCAAAATGCGAACGCGTCTTGTGTCTTGGTAGACAAATTTGACCCAGTTGCGCACTTAAACGTGTCTAAGAGTCACAAACATGGACATGTGGAACCAAATTTATTAAGAGATAATGCATGCATGTTCTGGCTTGGCTACATAAGCTGGGATTTCTTTATATCTGGACAGGGATCTGTGTTTCTAAAAAAAAAAAAAACACACACACACTGACAACACAGAAAACATTAAACTGCTCTGTGTTAAAATGAAGTAAAGTGTTGAAGATGACAGTACGAAGGTAGCAGTGTGTATGTTGTTTTGGTTGAATTTGGAGGAATGTCGTTGTGAGCCATGATAGGGGTCTTTGTTGAAGAAAATTGCTGTACTGTCCTGGGAAACATGACAAGCCTGATTTCTTAACTTAAATGTTTAAATAAATAAATATTTTTGCTTAAACATTTCTATAACCAGACTTTTCTTAGCAGGCAAATAGCTTTTGACATGCTATAGTAGTGTTATGAAGGGAAAAATAATGCTAAATGAACTGCAGCGGGGTGTGAAGTAAGCAAAGGTGTGTAATGTAAATAAAACTTTCAGTGGATGCAAAGGTGACAGTTTATCTCTGCTTTATGCAACCTGTGTTCTAAAGCATATAACAAATTATAGATTGTTATATCATATTTTAATAATAATGCAATCATAGTTGGTAAGGTGGAAGTATGTGGTGTGTGATGTACAGTGCGGTTGATGATATGTAATGTTTCAATACATGTTTGTATAAGTTGTACAAGTAGTATTATGTAAAATTCACATTTCTGTGATTTTTTTTGTTAGTTCTTTTCTTTTGCTTGCTCTGTCTTCTTTTCTTTTCTGTCTCAGACCCATTTCCACCTAGCTCTGGTGTTGTTAATTAGCTGATAAGCCAATGAGCAGAGTAAACACCAATATATGCAGAAGCAGGGCTGAGAAACATAAGCTTCAGTAAACCCTGTGCTGTCCAGACCATAAGTGAGTGAGTTAACACCGTTTCTGGCATGAGAAAAGCATCACTTCCCCCTGCCATGTCCCTCATAGTGGCCGTGTCTTCATCTTTTATGCATTGGAGAGAGTCGCAGGTGGCGGAGTTTTGTTTCAGGTTGGCTGCTCGCGATACCAAAGATGCTTTATTGGACGGATTTTGGTGACACTTGTGGAGACGCGAAATATGACTCCAACCAGACGGCACAAAAATCCAGCATGAAATTAAATAGATGGCATTCTGAAGTATTTATAAACTGTAGTATCACTTAGGGTTTTCTTCTCGTGCGCGAGGGGAGAACTGGCACAAGCGTTTTTTTTTCTTTCTTTTTTCTAAAAGCATGCATGTGACTGGGTTTCCCTCACATTCATATGCAAGCACTTCACTTCTCCATGGCTGTCTGGGAAAACTAAATTTGATGAGTCTTTCTGAAGATAGTTATAAAAAGCACACTTTGTTCCAGGTAAGCTGAAGGTAAACTTAATGGGATAATTATCATCTTTTTTTGTAAATTCTTTACATTTCGAAAGGTTGCACAGATTTGTACACTTTTGTTTTACTATAACTGTCAGCATAGATTTCCAGTGTGTTTATCCTTGCTGCTTCTGTTTGCAAGATCGTGTTGAAAAAAAGCACAGGTGTGACCTGCAGGACAGTTATAAAACCTGTTATAAATGTGCAGCATCTTGCTTTACTGTAATGTCTAGCAGAAGCTGGAGTGCTGAGACTCAATAGATGCATGCTTGTAAGGATGAATGCAGGCCTCAAAGGTTCCTTAGACTTCACAGGAATTTAATGTGGTGAAAAAGGTTAAGAAAATATAACTTATTTTTTATCATTGCTGCATCATTAATCAAGTATCGACCTTTTTAATTGGGCCGTTGTTTTGCGTGCATTCTCCACAGATGCATATTAGATATATTTAGATATATAAGGATTTTTTTTATTGCTTTTCGTGAGTAACCATGCATTGGAGGAACGGAAACAAATGCTATGTGGATAAGTCTGTAATTAATTCAGTAATTGAATTCAAACTACCCAGTAAAAAAGTACACATGTGCCGGCTCTCCGCTTCTCTTTATACAGCTTCTCTTCATAGAGCTTGTACGGTGCAGTAATAGCACTGCAACAACACTTTAATAAAATATTTATTAACAGCAAGTCGCTTAGTGGACGCCGTGTGTAACTCTATCATCTTTTTACTGTCTCTAACAGTGTACACATTTGAAATAAAAATGTAATAGTAGTAGTAATAATAAAACAAGTTGAATATAATTGTGCTTTATTTATTTATATATATATATATATAAAGCACATTTATTTATAAAATTTTATATATATATATATATATATATATATATATATATATATATATAGTGTGTGTGTGTGTGTGTGTGTATCCAGTACTTGACTGACAGAATTGACATGGAGTTTGCAACTTGAACGTTTTGGCGACCCCTAGCGGCAGCCGTGATATAAACGCGACAGTTGGGAGGAATGGAAAGTGAAACTCTGAGGCGCCGATGTCTTTCACAATACAGCAGCTGCCGGGTTTCGTTTATCAAGAATAGCACGAATTAACTGTTTTGTGTTGTTTTTTTCCCTCCTAAACGCCATCAAGTTGTGATGTAGTTGGTTTAAGACTGCTAGTATGCTGTAATTTCTTGTATTGAATGCGTGCTGTATGTGTGTTTGCAGTTGAGGATTAAAGCAGCTAGCATTTTAGGTTTGATTTGCTAGTTCACTTCATAGTAAAGGACGCGCGCGAAGTGTGTGTATTCTCTCTCTCTCTCTCTCTCTCTCTCTCTCTATCTTTGTTTGTTTCTTTTATTTTTTTTACGTCCTGCATTCTCGATAGGTAAGTGTGTAATTAATCCAAACCTGAAACACGTATTTGTCAACAGGGAAAGATCTGATTGATTGTGGCAGTATTCGAACCCTGGAGGTGTGAGGCAGTAGTGTAGTGTCCACCGCTAAGCCTTCATGCAACCTAATAATGTATTGCTTAATAATAATAATAATCATTTAAGCATTTGAGGGTTTTTTTTTCTTCCAATTTTGCATTACATCAGCTGCTTCTTATTTGAGTGGACAAATTTGTTGTTTAAAAAGAAAAAAACTTTTTTTGAAAGTGTACCGTGGAATAATTTATTAGAGATAAGAGAAATTTGATTCTGTTTAGTATTGCGATACTTTTGTAGGGCTTTTTAACAGTGTTGTCAAAAGTATTCACATTTATTACTTGAGTAGAAGTATAAATACTAGGGTTTAAAAAGACTTCTACAGAAGTTGAAGTGTCAACTCAAGCTTTTTGCTCAAGTAAAAGTGTAAAAGTACTGGTTTCAAAACTACTTAACGTATAAAAGTAACATAAGGGGGAAAAAAGCATTAAGGATAAAAGCTTAGGCTGTGCCACGGGCCTGCAGTATATGCTGCACTAACACCTCATAAAAAAAAAAAAGAAAAATGTGGTGGTGTTTTTTTTTTTTTTTTTTTTTTTGTATTTTTTAACGGCCATAGTGATTTGGGATACTGTATATGGCAATTGAAAAAGAATGCATTTTAGTACAATGCAAATACATTAAAGAACCATATATGTGTACTACTGAGCATTAACATGTTTAATTTAGTTTTTTATTGGTGCAAAAAGTCAAACTTCAGAGGCATGTCATCGGTAACCTTTATTGGAATGTAAATGTACATCCAAGCTTAGCTGCAGAAATCTGTGAGGGCAACATACAAGAAAATTAGTGTATATATATATATATATATATATATATATATATATATATATATACTAATTAATACTATATATATATATATGGTCTTCCTGCTGCCAACCTCCTCGCTGGTGCTTGGTTGTGACATTTTGCTCGAATCTTGAGGAAAACGGAAAATGCTAATTTATTTAAACGTCCTTGCTGGGGTGTGTGACGTCATGTGCAGGTGCGATGGATCGCGTACCAACCAATGTCGGAATGGTGTTTATACTTCTCATCCAACCACAATCAAATTTGCTTCATCCGGCAGGCACGATTTATCTGGATGTTTTTTTTGTTTGTTTGTTTGTTTTTTAAATGACAAGCTGAAATAAACAAGCTGAGTAACAAGGCTATTTGTAAAATGTAAGGAGTAGAAGGAAAAAAAGCCGGCTGAAAAATAATTACTCCAGTAAAGTATAGATACCCCAAATTTTTACTTAAGTAAGGTAACGAAGTATTTGTACTTCGTTACTTGACACCTCTGCTTTTCAAGTATCACCACGCCTACAGATGGCACACTCCAAACTATTCACACATTGGCAGACAGCACAAGATTCTGTGGAGTAGGAGCAAGTTCTTTGCTGAGTTTGTTTTGAATTATAACAAAGTCTGAAAAAATGAGGTTATTTATAAAATGTTATAAATAGTTAATCGCAATACTTTTTGAATCTGCACTTTGGTTTCGTGAATAATATCGTACAAGGAGGTGATTACTGTCCCTATAATTTATCATAATTATATATCTCCTCATATACCCATCATATTGCCCAGCCTTAGTCTTAGCTTTTTAGGGGGATATATGGGAGATGGGTTGCACTGATAAACCCCTCTGGAAATATTTTATTGCCATCTCAAAAGATGTGCAAGTGAAAAATATAAATTGTAGACTTTGCTTCTTGTTCACAGTAAAGTGCCTTATGGATGTCCATCAACAAATTATTTATAGTCACTGTTTTATCATAGCTCATCTCATTTTGTTTACAATGGGACAGCATGTCCTTGTGTGTGTGTCCTCTTGTCCTTTCCCGTTCTCTGCATCTTTTTTTGACAGACTGTCTTACTTGTCCACCACATAAGAATATGTGTAATATTTACTAAGGGCGAAAAAATATGAATAATTTATCAAAAGACCTTTTGCCATGTTATTTAAATGCTGTAGTCTGGGAATTAAATAGAAATTTGCAGCAAGATTGCTCTAGAGTTCATTGAGTTTATGTATTGAGCAAAAAATAGCACAAGACAAACCATGTGGTAATGCAACAAAAAAAGGACATCCTTATTTTATTGATGTTTGATTATTAATAAGTGACACTGTCCATAATTTAATCACCTATTAGATCCTGTCTACGAGCTGCAACAGGAGACAGCAACTTATAAGTCCCTGTCTACCAACAACAATGTATTAGAACAAGCACATTAATATTAAACCTGTCATTCATATTTCAGCTAGGCCTACTGTATGAGCCATGCAGTTATACAGAAATGATGCAGACCTTGTAACAGATAAAAAAATTTAACCGTTTAAGGATTTTGTCCATTCTTGGCTTCTTTTTTTGTGCTTACATCTGCTTTTTTTCTTTCTTACCAGGTAAAGCTGTGCTGCAAACATATCCATATAACACACATCACAATCTATTTTGTTGCTGTCTTGCTCCCAGTGTGGACTCTTACCCAAAGCCAGTAGGCAGTGAGCTTCTGTGTCCTCCACCCCTGCGCTATGAGCAGAGGTAGAGGAGGGCACTCTAAAGAGTACCAGCGATTCACCCCCTCATCCCATGAGAGAAAATCCAATCAAGGAGTTTACTCCCAAACTTACCCAGCCTACCCCAGATCCCCTCAAGTCCCAGACCCCTTGAGGAGGTTTACAGATCCCCCTCCTTACTCACCCACCAGTCCTCCTAGGGCTTCTTCAAGCCGTTCTTCGTGGCCTTTTACGTCTCAGTTCCCTGGACCCTCGCCGATTCAAGCTCAAAGGTCATCATCACATAGAGGGTTTTTTGGTGACGAAACAGAAGACTTTCGCCAACAGCAGATCTTGTTCCTAAGGGGGCAGAGTGCTGAGGCACCCAGGTTTGTACCACGCCAGTCCGAGCATCTCAGCAGTCCTCCCCAGCGTCAAACAGAATACTTTAGTTTCCAAAAGCCCAGCAGCTACGCAAGAAGAGGGGGTTATTTTCGAAGCAGATCAAGCTGGGAGGAAGGGTCTAACACCAGATACCATTCAGGACCCAAGTCTGGCTGGGAGCAACATCACTTAAGAAGCCCGAATAATCAGTATCAGCGTGACAACTGGGTGAACTGTGACACCTCTGGACTGTCTTCAGCCTTTCGTTCCCTGTCACTAGAGAACTTCAGTAGTGGCTCCTCCTCTGAAAGTTCTGGGACGAAGGCTTCCTGTTTCCTTTCTTCAGGTATACATGTGTATCTGACATCAGAAATCCAAGAGCAAGTCCTCAATTCTTTGGCCTCGTTAGATACAGGTGAAACTGTCCAGGCCAAGGCCTTGGCTAAAAGGTTTAGATTGCCTAAGAAGATTGTTAATCAGGCGCTCTACAGTTTATACAACCTAAACCGAGTAGTGAAGGTAGAAGGGCCCCCTCCTCTCTGGAGACTGTGGAAGGAAGGGGACGCTGAGTCCACCAACGAGAGAACCCAATTTAGAGCGAAACCTGACAAGTTTGCTCAGGATACATTTACGGAGCAAAACCAGGTGATTATAGAGGACGTAAATCTAGGCAGCATCTTGACCAGTGCAACATCAACCACTACAGAGGCGAGCAGTGATTCCGGTGAGGAATCTGAAGACTCTGAAAAAGAAAGTACCTCTGAAGGTCTGTACTCTGACCAGGCGGTAGATACATTTTTAGCCACTGAAGCGGAATCAGGTCTTTCCACCACAATGGATGGAAACCACAACAAGGAGCAGATCTTTCAGTACCTCTATGATGCTAACCAAGCCAGTGCAATAATGATTGCCAAAAATCTGGGTTTGCGATATGCCAAGCAGGTTAATCCTACACTGTATGCCATGGAAAAGCAAGGTGACATTTGTTGTATCTCGGGCAGTAAAGCACCCACTTGGAAGCTGACTGCTCACCGCTATGAGAAGATGGAAAGACACAGGAAAGCCGCTGTTGCTGCCTCTATGATACCTGATGCATCGGGCCCAGTAAAAGCTGCACAAACAACCCCAAACATGTTGTGTGGATCTGCGATGTTGGAGGAAATGGTGAACTGGGAGAACCTTTCAGCAGGTCAGAAATGTGACAGCAAGGACGGCATGTTCGGGAATGGAATGCTTGACAAACAGTCACATTCTGAAATTGACTCTGTTTTTCCTCTTAAAAAAATGCTTTTTGATGAAAATGACATTTTGCCATCTGTTCATATCTCATCTCGTGATGCCTCGTACTACCAGACAGAAGAAGAGAACGGGGGACATTCGGAGTGGTCTTCAGACGACATACCGGAATTCCTGAACACAATCCGATCTGAGGTGGCCGTGTCTCTGGCGGCACCTCTGTCCACAGCCCAGAATTCAGAGACCAGCAGGTTGCAAAAGCTTAGACTGGCACTCAACAAGAACCCAGTCAGTGGCCTCATGGAGTACGCGCAGTACCTTGGATACAACTGTGAATTCCTCCTGCTTGAACAGTCAGGACCCTCACATAACCCCAGGTTAGCTAAGGTTTTTTTTTGTTGTTGTCTATTCAGTTGACTGTGTATTTTTTGTGCATAACCATCATAACACACACTTACTAATCGTCTATACCGCTTAATCCTGTATACTGGGTCGCGGGGGGGCTGGGGCCTATCCCAGGAGACTTGGGGCACGAGTCGGGGTACTCCCTGGACAGGGTGCCAATCCATCGCTGGGTACACTCACATACCCACACATACTTATCCACACAATACAGGCAGTTTGGGAACACCAGTTAAACTAGTGTGCATGACTTTGGACTGTGGGAGGAAACCAGTGGACCCGGAGGAAACCACCAAGCCAGAGAAGAACATTTAAACTACACGCACACAGACGAGGGAATCAAGAGGTGCCAAGCCCACAGTGCTAACCGCTAAGCCACTGTTGGTTGTTTTTTCCTCAGGTTTCGAATGCAAGTAATGCTTGATGGACGTAGGTTCCCACCAGCTGAAGGTTCGAACAAAAAAGTGGCAAAGAAGGTCGCAGCTGCAGAGACCCTTCGGGCTCTCTACAGGGAACTGGAGGGAAGTGCTAGTGTGGAGGATGAACCAGAGCAGCCTGCACTGCCATTAGCAGAGTTGAATGATTCGGTTGAGGATTCTTTTGTGAGTTCTTTCTCTTTGTGTTTTACCTTAATAATGATGTGCTAAAATTTAGTGTATTTTACATAACCGTTGACTAAACATCTTTATTCATTGTATTCAGATGGAGAGTTCGGAGGAGCCACCGAAGGCCTTGTCCCGCTCCCTCCCAGGTGGCAAGAACCCTGTTTCTGTTCTAATGGAGCACAGCCAACGTAGCGGCTACCCCATTGAATTTATTAATACTGGGCAGGAGGGTCCGGCACATGACCCACGGTAAGAGGTTTTGTAAAAGGAAGTATACATGGTTGGCCAGAAATAATCTACTACAGCTAAACCTTGGATTGTGAGTAACTTGGATTGTAAAACGAGCAAATATCATTACGTAATTTCAACTCGATAAACGTGTGAGGTCTTGAAATATGAGTAGTGCGTATACGCTTTGTTTGCCAATCGTCAAGTCATCACAACTGAGCCGATGTTCGTTCTTTCCCTCGCGCTGTGGGATTGTGGGTAATTATCTCCCATGCTCTGTCGCAGTGCGCATGCGTCACTCGTATAGTACAAGCACGTTTCTGGAACGAATAATGCTTGTAGTCCAAGGTTTTACTGTAATTGTATTGTAGTGATTCACTACATTTTATAAACTAGGCATCACTTGAAACACAGAGATATTGTCATGCTGACATGATAAGCAAAGATCCTAGCGTCTCTTAGCGTCTATTGGACCACTTGCTTTGGGAATACAGAGGCCACTTGATGACTACACTTTCTGCTTTTTCATTTAAAGCAGCGGTGAGGTTAAATGTAGATTAACTTAATCTGACAGAAAAGCCAGTGAAATGGAAAAAACCCAAGAATGAGGTTTAAAGAAAAACAAAACCTCTTGGCACATGCCTTAAAACTTGGCCGTTACATCTCATTTGACGATTAGATTAATACGTTACTGTAAATATTCTGACATGAACTAGTTTTACCGAAGAACTAGATTTGCTGCTAATAACCGGAATTTTTTTTTGTCCTTTCTCTTTTTTTTTGCCATTAGTTTCATGTTCCAAGTGAAAGTCGGAGACAGACTTTACCCGGAGGCGCACGCACCTAGTAAGAAGGCAGCACGGCAACTGGCAGCAGAGGAAGCTGTGAAGGTTCTCCTGGCAGAAGGACAACTGCAGCTCAGCAAGGTAAGAGCAATGTCTGACAGTTCTTTATGTGGAAACACACGAGTTAGAGAAGATAAACTAGAGTGATAAAATCAACTGAATAGGTGTTGAATGAAGTTAGGATTTCTACACTGTGTATACTAACTTTGGAAGAACACGAAGATATTAAAATATAAATATAGATTTTTAGTTCAGTTGCCTAGCAATGCAAATTGCATTCAGTTTAATTCTGCATGTGAGGCAAGGATTAGTGGTTTAAACTCAATAAAACAATTTAGGAAGAGTTGGAGAAACAAAATTAAAAATAAATAGAATTTTGGTCTTTAGAGGTTTTAGTCTGTACAGTGTTTTTTAAAAATTTCAGAATAGTAGAAAAGCACATTCATTTACCCCCGGCGGGAGTCTTACTCTGCTCTGTTTATGCTAGCCGCAGCACACGTTTTGTCCACTCGGCGAGGGTGATCTGTCCGAGGCAGTGCCCCCGTGCCCATCGTTGCCCCCGCTGACAGCAGCTGAGCTCCAGGCAGCACACGAGGCCGGGGTTGGCGACCTGATCAACCATCTAAACAACAACGCTGTCTCTGGTCTGCTGGAATACGCACGCTCGCGAGGCTTTGCTGCTGAGATCCGTCTTGTGGGCCAGTCAGGACCAGCACACGAGCCACGGTACACATCCACATGTACAGCAGATACTCACACTTGGCTCCTAGTTCTTTAGATAGATTTGTGCACTTTGTAGGTATTTTGTTTCTGCTGTGGATGCTCCCGTTAGAGGTTGCTGCAGTGAATCAACCGATCTGCACATTTTGATTTTGACACGGATGTTTATGCCTGTCCTTCCCTATGGCAGGCTCAGCATCGTATTGAATACTTGTACATTAGTTTCTGTGGAAAAAAAGCTTCTTCTATTATCAAGAGCACTGATTTCAGATCATATACGTTGGCCAATTTTTGTATTTAAACCTAAATAAAAAAGCAGAGCTGTAATTTTGCATGCACTTTTTTTATTTTTCCTATATATTTGGGATTAGTAGAAGGACCCAATTGTCTTTGAACAGAAACCCGAGTTAGATACTCTCTTGTGTTTCTACTAATTAGTGTATTGTGCTTTTGCTGCCATTAGATGATGCTATAAAGTGTCTACTAATGAGGACTACAGGTCTAAGTTAGACAGAATGAAGTATAAAGTGAACCCAAAAAAAGTGATGTCTCCATTTGAGGATGCAGGGATCCAGGAGGTTAACTCGGCTCTAACTTTTTTTTTTCTTCTTTCTTTGCAATGCCCCTTTCCCTGGCTCTGTCTCACAGCTTCACCTATCAGGCAAAGCTGGGAGGTCGCTGGTTTCCAGCAGTTTGTGCCAGCAATAAAAAGCAGGGCAAGCAGGAGGCCGCTGACGCAGCGCTCCGAGTGTTGATTGGAGAGGCGGAAAAGGCGGCACGCACCGGAGAGCTTACGGCAGAGGTATCTATCTCACTCATCCCCTTTCAAAACTAATTACAGTAACATTGATGAGTAGTTTTTGAAAGGTAGTTTAATTGTTTGTTTGTTTGTTTGTTTGCGTATGTGGTACAGCTGCCGGTGTCAGGTAGCACACTGCACGACCAGTTCGCCATGCTAAGTCATCAGCGTTTCAATGCGCTCACCTCTCGTATTCAGCACAGCCTGTTGGGTAGGAAAATCCTTGCCACCATCATCATGAAGAGAGGTGCTGACAGCCTGGGCACAGTTGTCAGCCTTGGGACGGGTATGAATCGCAAACACACACACGCATAACTTTTATAACATGGGCTGACAGACAGGCCACATGCTTCCTCTAAGGTATGCTCCGAAAGATACAGTACTGAAACAGCACTTTTAACAATTGTCATTGTCGCAAAGCAGCTTTACACAATAAAAAAAAAATTATGGAAGTTTATATGAAATGTGGAAAACGAGGTAAAAACTCCCTGAGAAGGCAATAGAGAGGAAGAAACCTTAAGAGGAACCAGACTCAACAAGGAAATCTATCATTTGGGTGATACCAGATATCAGGGATTGATCTACCGTCATACTGTGTTAGGAGGCTGGATGTTCAGTCTAACAGTCAATGTTCTTAAGTTAATATAAAGTTCAGTTTGTTATTGGAGGCTTAGGTAGACTGTAGGAAATTCCAGTCCTAAACTATCGAGCGACTGCAGTCCTCAGAGAACAGCTGTCTGCGTCAGCCGAGGCCAGAACCGTCGTAAGTAACAGTTATTCTGTCTTATTCTGAAATTTCACCCTTTTGGGAGTGATCTGTGTCAGCGCTACATGAGCAAATAGTCTCTTTTCGCGGGGGTCTGTAGCAGCAACCTTCATTTCCCGGAAATCCGGGTTGAGAATCTATGTGAGGCGTGAGCATGGTAGCGTGGTATATCAACATGCTAATAGTGTGTATGTTAAATCCTTTCATGAGAAACTCACGGATGACAAAAAATAAAAGTAATATTGTTCGTCTTTTCATTTCAGTACTGTTTATTTTGGTGCATACTGTACTTTAATGTAATAGGTTTGTAATGAAACCATTTCCAAAGCAGATCTTTGACCGAAACCCTAGATTGTTTTTTCCAGTTTTGCAACATGTGCACTAGTAAAATAAATAGCATGATAGAAAGACCTGGTCTGAATTGTAGTCCAGTAGCACAGCATTTACAGCTGATGCCTGAAGTGACAACATACTGTAGAGTTATCCAGTTTCCCTACTGCCTGTACATCTTGCCATTAAAAATTCATGCAGTCGTTGAGCATTGTTGGTTGAGTTTTGGCATTGTGTTTATTGTATCTTTCATTGCCAAATCTCTCTTCGAACTAAATGCATACTGCCCTCTAGTGTTATAGTGTAATAATTAACTCATCTCAATTAAAGTAAAACTAAAGGCAGTTAATTACACGCTTATCGATAGTTAGTGGAACAGCATTTAATTTAGAATGTTAAGAAATCAACCCTAATACTGTAACACTGTGCTGATTTTACTTCTGCTCTACTGTACCACTGCAGGGAATCGCTGCGTTAAAGGAGAGGAGTTGAGTCTTAAGGGTGATACCGTTAACGACTGCCATGCTGAAATTATTTCCAGAAGAGGCTTCATCCGGTATCACTTTACATCGGCACTCTTGCCAAGATGCATTTTGTCCATTGCAATATTGGCCTTGATGGTGTCTTATTTCATTCTCATAAATATATTAACAAGTGAAGTAAATTTATATGTGCTGCGGCTTCAGCTCAGAGCCGTCTGAGATTCTATAACCTGTCTGCCCTCAGCACTAGCAGCCACTCATCTCTCTTTTTTTTCCCTTTTAATTTCTCCTTCTCTCCCTTTCTCTTTTCCTTCATCCCACTTCTCTGTCCCTTGCACAGGTTTTTGTACAGCGAGTTAATGAAGTGTTGGGATAGTCCCGATGAAGACAACATTTTCACGGCCGCAGAGGATGGTTTGCTCAAACTAAAAGATGACATCACGTTCCATTTGTACATCAGGTAGGATGTGTATTTAAAACACAGCGTATACAACCTGGCACATGAGCTTTCTCGTTAAAAGATACCAATCGGGTCATGTTTACAGATAATAGCCTCTGCATCACAGTTACAGATAATTGTCCAAAATAGGCTGTAATTACTAGTCATTACATGCTGTCTGTCTGTCTGTCTGTCTGTGTATCTCTTACAGCACTGCTCCTTGTGGCGATGGTGCACTGTTCGATAAATCGTGCAGCGATATAGCGGAGGTCACAGGCTCAGGTCACATGCCCCTGTTTGAGAATGTTAAACAGGGCAAGCTCAGGACCAAAGTGGAAAATGGTGAGCCCTTCTTTCTTTTGTACAGACTGTTAGGTCACGCCCCATAACTGCATAAACACTAATGCAGTTACATATGAGCCTTAGGAGTGTAATGGTTGTCTATCAGGCTTACTTAAGGGCTGATTAGTTTGTGCTGAGGTCATAAATCTGGTCTAGGTTTTTATGGAATTAGTTGAAATAAGTAAATAAAATCACATTGAGATTTTTGAAACATATTGCGATATGTAACTATTAAATATACCATTTTAATTCTCTAGATTAACAGCAGATAATGGCACAAATGACCTCATAATTTCCTTATCACCTCACTTTTAAAAGTATTTAAATAATGGGGGTAAAATTATTTAATTATGCATCACGATTCTTTTCTTGTGGTATAATTTTTTTATGCATCACCAAACAGACTCCAAAGTAGATTTTTTTTTTAATTATATACACACAAATATAAATATATAAATTAAACTTTTATAGGTTTGCATTTGAGTTGGAAAATGTTGCCATTCTTCTGTAATCCTGCAGATGGCGCACTCTAAACTATGCATATATTGGCAGGCAGCACAGCATCTTGTGTGGTAGAAGCGTTCACAAGCATTTCAATTATTTATCAAAAATAAGTTAGTTATAATTAAATCTTTTTATAAAAATTCATACCGAATCAGGATATTTATTAAATTAAGAAACTTGTCTTAATATACGGCACCCACGTACTGTGATGAAATAAACATAATATAAAAAAGTTTGGATTTATTTTTCTACATTCTAGAACAATACTGTTTTTCTTTTTTTTTCTTTTTTTTAACTATGCAACAACAACTTACGAAGAAGTTAGGTTAAGTTCATTTAGAGTAACCAACCTTAAAAAAAACACATCCTGTATTAACAAACAGCACCTCAGATTAGAGCTGCTATGAAGGTTTTACAGAGCATAAGTAGCAAACACGTCTCATTATCAACTGTTCAAAGGAGATTATTGCATATTTTGATCGCTTTCAGCATTGTTTTAGAGTGTAGACAGAAATTTAAAAATCAGGATAGACCACGGAATTGGACGGTGTGTCCAGCCTTTTGACTGTTAATATACAGAGTCAGCACAAAAAAAATGATAGACATTCAGGAACAGAAAAATAGTATGATGTATATTTTTATTTTATCTTATAGCAGGACTTGGCTTCTTTTATTTATTTTATTTTTACTAGTCCTATACTCTCTTTTTTTTCTAATGCTCTGTTCTATAACGTTTTGTTTTCTCTCCTCCATCCCAGGAGAGGGTACCATCCCGGTGGAGTCGAGTGCTATCGTTCCCACTTGGGATGGAATCCAGCATGGTGAGCGCCTCAGAACCATGAGCTGCAGTGACAAAATCCTGCGTTGGAACGTGCTGGGCCTGCAGGGGGCGCTGCTCAGCCACTTTATACACCCTGTCTACCTTCAGTCTATCACCTTGGGTATAGCAGAGCTGCACACAGACTCAAAACCTCCTCAGACTCATTCTGAAAATTTTCTAACTGTCTTCATATGTTTTTTTTTAAGGGTATCTGTACAACCACGGTCATTTGACTCGAGCAGTGTGCTGCCGATTGGCCAGGGATGGCAGCGAGTTAACTAAAAACTTACCTCCTCACTTCACACTTTGCCACCCTGAGGTATGTATACACACACACACACACACACACACACACATATATATATATATATATATATATATATATATATATATATATATATATACACATATACATACATATATATATATATATATATATATACACAACACACCATATACATACATACTCAGACAGACAAAGGAAGCATTTGAGTGAAGATTTGTGTAAGAATTCAGAATTCTGTATCTGTAGACGTAAAGAGAAACATCTCAATAATTAAACAAATGTTCTCATTGTGTGTGTGTGTGTGTCTGTGTGTAGGTTGGCAGAGTGAGTGTGTATGACTCAACACGTCAAACAGGAAAGACCAAAGAATCCAGTGTGAACTGGAGCCTACCAGACCAGCTCAAAGTAGAAGTACTGGATGGCACCAAGGGCAAAGTGGACAGGTAAGAGACCAGCCATTCACACAGTCTGATCTGTTTTGCAGCCAATAGGGTGTCGAGGATATAAGAGAGCCATCTGTCCAGACAGCTTAGCTATGTAAAATGAACCCGGAAAACTTTACAAACTCTTCCTGTGGTGCTATTATCATAATAATGTCTCGCCTTCTCAATTCCATCTCAAATATACTTTTTTTTTCTCTCTCTCTTTTTACCATTTGTGTCTCTGCAAAGTCCAAAGATGGAGGTGTCCCGAGTCTCCAAGTCCAACATGTTCCGTCTTTTCCGGGACGTGTGCAGACGGGCCGGCCGGAGCGACCTGCTAACACTGACATCATACTCCCATGCCAAGATGGCCGCCACTCCTTTCCAGCGCGCCAAAGAGCAGTTCTTTAAGGCTCTGGGTCAGCTGGGTTATGGAACCTGGATCGGCAGACCGCAGGAGGAGAAGAGCTTTGAAGCGGAGCAAACTGAGGCTCAGAACTTACTTTTAGCTCCATAAGGACGAAAGGAAGGAGAGTGTGAGAAAGGAAGTGAAGAGTGCAGGGAAATCACAGCCGGTCATGCTTTTAGGCGGTTGAAAGATGACTGATGAGGGTGAATAAATAAGAGAGAGAGAGACAATTTTGGATGAAGGAACGAGTAAGGGCTGATGATCTGGTATGAAACGATCCACTTCAGGCTGGGATGGAAAGGGAAAGAAAACTGAGCCAGAAGAAAGCCAGCTCATGTATAGCGTTCTGTGGAATCCTCTTTAAACCCTGTTATGCACCAAGACCTATCTGAAGCTCTGCTCTCTCTTTGTCTCTCTTTCTTGTGCTCTCTCTATTTCATGGGTGGGGGGGTGTATATGAAGTGATTGAATTAGAGGCCGTTATACAATCTTTTTATTTATGATCAACTTCGCCTGCTGATAAAAGCTGCAGTAATTGTGTACCATTATAGATATTATATTACAAACCAAGACAAAAGAATGCTGTTAGTGCCACATCTCCCCTCACAGCAATTAATGGGCTTCCTCACAGTTCTCTCTCTCTCTCTCGCACCCTCTCACCTACAGAAGACTTGTTTCTGGCTGAAACTACAGACCAAGGAGCTTCATTATTTTCTTTTAGAAAACCCCATGTCTTCTGTGCATTTCATTCACATTCCTTGGAGAACTGAAAGTGACTTGACTAGGTCACTAGTCAGTTTGACCTGATATGTCCAGCGTACATACACACATTATATATATATATATATATATATATATATATATATATATATATATATTCCCATAGTATGTTTATTTCTGCCTATGGGTCAGCACTGCTTAACTACTTTAAACAACTTGTACACACAGATTTGACGAAATGTATACATAATGTACATACAGATACATACACTCACAAATGTATATAAGGTCTCTTCACACCGCGTGCGAGTTTATATACATGTGTGTGTTTATGTATATGTATATATTGTATGTATATATTTTATAAAGTTTCCTAAATTTGTGTCGCATTTGACCAGCGTCGATGGATGCAGATATTTTTTGTGACGGATTAATCGTCCCTCCATACATATCACGCATCATATTCCATATTATGTTTTGTGAGAAACGCAGGTCAAAAGTTCTTTCATAAGTTCTGTGAATGAGTATATGTGTGTTTATTGTGTATTATGTCTGGATTATTTTTTTTTTTTTGTAAGAGGACACATTTGTGCTGTCACTGTGACATACTTAAGTGGAGATCATTTTAACTTTGGATATGTTCAATCCCAAATTCATAGCTGTATAAAATCACTTTTAATTTGGACATTTTTGTTTTTACATTGACTGATCTGTTATCTCCTGTCTTTTGTTCCAAAATAAATAGTTAAATCTTAGTATGTGGGAGTTTTGTTTTCTCTTTGGAGAAATGCATTGTTGTTAAAGCACTCCACGATGCCCCAAATTCCTGTGTCCTCTTTATGCCCATTTGTATTTTTTTAGCACCTATCAATTATAAGATATGATCTGTAGTTTAGAGCAACTGGTTATAGCTAACAGCTGCATTGGGTGTGGGTGCAAAGCCTTGGCAGACAATATAAAGATTCAAATTACAGCACAATTAAAGTCTCTGGTTTAAAAATGGGTTTACAATAAATCACCCACAGCAGGAATTAAAATGCTATTTTATCATATGTTCTGCTTTCCAAGTGCCATTTGTTTTTATTTGGTTAATACTAATTTATGTACTGCACTTTATTTATGCGCCATACTGTTTCACTGCTGACTGAAAAAAAGAACAAGGGGGGAAAAAAGCAATTTCCCTTTTTAGATCAATAAAGCATTCATACATACAGGCTAGTTAAGACTAGTGAGTGGATGAGGTTTCCCACTTTTCTCTAAATATCGACCCTTTTTTAACCCCTATAAGAAGCTCTGGCTTGTGAATGATGATGAGGAAAACAGCCTGCTGATATGAATGTCCGGGCTGAGTTAGTGCAAAATGGCTGAACTTCAAACTCACTTAGCCTGCACACACTTAGCAGTTTTCCTGCAGATGCATTATGATGTTCACTTTATCTCGCTCGGAGCAGAAAGACTGATAAAGAGAGTGAAATATGAAATATTGGTCTGGTCCAGGGGCTGTGTAAAAGGGTCAATCAATGCCTCAAAATGAGGATAAATGGGCTTGTTTGTGTAGTCTCTCATTCCCTTTTGCCTGTTCCTTCAGTGTGGGCAGAGCAGAAAGCAAAGATGGACGGGAGGAAAGGAAAGATGGATGTGTGCGAATACTGCAACGAGCTGTGCTCTGTGTTCATTGGTGGGAAACGACTAACAGTTTGCCGTCTGGCTGAAGATGAAGCCGGACGCAGCACTGAGACGAAAACAATTGGTTTTACACGAACACACCCGTTTACGGTGTCTTTTTGTTTTTCATTCTCAGCCCGGTTCAGCGAACAGTTTCGAATGTCAAGCGGAATGACAAGTGCATAAATATGATGTGACGTGTGCGTTCATGTGAGAGACATGCACACATCCTGACTTCTATGGGCTTTCCCATGAAAACCTCCTCCTACACACCAACTGTCACTGCACAAGTGTTATGCTGTATTTATAACTCTGTGAATATTCAGTATACATAACAGGATTAAGGACGTGCATCTATTGCAAGCATAAATAGTACTTTCATAAATATAACTTTTTTAAAAATGTAGGTTATTTGTGCTAGTTTGGGGGATTCTAGGAAAGTGAAAGTTATACGGCTGAAACGTTAAATATATTTATCACTACTACTAGCAAAAAAAAAAAAAAAAACATCACTCAGGAAAAAAATATCCAGCTTTTTAAACGAGTCAAAACAAAAGTATAACCACCATTTTCCTAATTTCCAAATTCCTAACAGTTTCCTTCAGTTTTGAAATGAGATTCTGATATTTCCTGCTAATTTGTCTTATAACAAGCGTGTTCAAATCAACCCGGGACTTTTGATTGCACAGAATAATAATGCTTGAATACCATCCAGTTTCATCACACCTACCAAAACGTCAGAAGAGTGGAGTGGATTGGATTTGGATCGGATTGGCTGTTAAACCCATAGGTGTAAAGAGTACATGAATGTCTCTGTGTATGGTGCCAAGCAATGGATTTGCATCCCATCCCACCCAGTGTTCCTAGGATGATCTCCTTATCCACTGCAAGCCTGCCAACGCGTACTGACGTATGAGAAACCGTTCCAGGGGACATTTTATTAATGCATTTATTTATTTTTCTTACCATTAAGTTAGTGCTACAAGGGCAGCATGACTACTAAGCGACTACTCTTACACCTGATTGGGCATACTGTCCATTCAATCAATACCGTGATGTGATCTGTCTAGTTCATGCTGCCAGAGTCAGTTTGTAAGACCCATGGCTTAAGATAGCTGCGATGAAAATGTTACTCCATTTTTGCCTCCCACATGTTTAACTGGAGGTGCAGTAGCTAGACCCAATACTATGTACAGTAGATTCAATTCATTTGTACTGTCATTATTTTGCTTCCTGGTGGCCACTTCCTGGAATAAAACTATAATACACTTTAATTTACTCACACACTCGTCGTCTATACGGCTTCGCATATCTCAGGAGACTTAGGGCACGAAGCGAGGTACACCCTGAACAGGGTGCCAATCCATCGCAGGGCACACACACACACACACACCCCGTCAATCACACACTATGGATAATTAGGGAACGGCAATTAGCCTAGCTTGCATGTCTTTGGGCTGTGGGAGGAAACCCATCAAGCCCAGGGAGAACATGCAAACTCCATGCACACAGACCTGGACCTGGAATCGAACCCAGACCCTGAAGGTGCGAGGCAACTAAGCCACATGCTGGTACAGGAAAATTAATTCCAAATTAAACAATAAGGTGTTGGCAGCCTGAAGTGGATTATTTTCCTATAACTGAATTTTCCATTGTGTATTGTGTACCTTAACCATTACGTCTGCTTGTGCTGACGCTGCTGCAATAGAAATCTAATCAACAACCCCTGACCAATCAGATTTCAGATTTACGTTTCTGGCTTTTATAAGTAATACTTTTTGCAAATAAAACAAAGGCACTATTCTCATTGCAGAGATACAACCTGCTACTAAGATTCAGTCATTAAAGTTGTGGTATGCGGACGATTTCCT
Organism: Clarias gariepinus; assembly: GCF_024256425.1. Taxonomy (NCBI): domain Eukaryota; kingdom Metazoa; phylum Chordata; class Actinopteri; order Siluriformes; family Clariidae; genus Clarias; species Clarias gariepinus. The sequence goes on along the minus strand of NC_071103.1, from coordinate 9,477,830 downwards.
CTGTCCCACTTCAGTGCTCCAGCATCTGCTTTGCCACATTCGAATCCAAATAAGTATCAGTGCGGTCCAGGCAAGATATTACTTACGAGGAATTTGCCTTGGCAGTTGCTGAGTGCCACATGGCATGAGCTTTGTGTACTCTTCAGAGCATGTTGAGGCACTGTGGTATGGCTGGTAGTTTGAGCAGATGGCAGGTTTCTGATATGATGGGCATTCTTGTGTGATAAAAGCACTCATGTAAGACTGAGGTTTCCCCAGAATCTCAAGTAGCATGTAGTCATTTAGATTCATCGTATTCCTTTTCCAGAGATGTTGAGAATCTGTTCATGTCCAGCATATTAATGCTACACACTACAGCTCTCTAAGCTTACATAATATTCCACAGAATAGCCTATAATGTGCAACACACATGCCTGTCTCTACATGTACATATTCAGGGTTGACCCCATTCCAGAGCGATGGGTGCGCCAGGGTAAAAAGGGAAGCACGTGAAGCGATCCACCCATCAGGCATATAGTGGCCACAGTACAAGCCTCTGGAGGCAGTGTTCTGATCTAAGGTTGCTTCATTTGATCAAGTCTAGACAGGTCTTTAACATTAACTTCAACAGGATGAGGCAATAAAATGAAGTCTGCTGATGACCTGAAGATAGTGAATGATCAGGTTATCCCATTGATGCATTGTTTCCTTCCCACAGGCATAGGCATATTGCTCAAATTGTGAATAAGTTGTCCTGTGAGTATAAGGAATCATTTGTACACAATAATTTTAAAAGTCTTTGGAATGGGCTGGCGAAGACTTTGAATAGTGGCCCGAGTTATCATTTCAAGGTCTCATCCAAAAATGAATGCAACTCTGCATTGGAAATAGATGTGATGGTTTCACAGGGTAATGTGCAATGCAATCAATGGTAAAGGCGGCCCAAGGAAGTATTAGAGTGTGTGACTGGACTGACAGTGTAGTAGAGTATTGTACATTAAAACTGGAATTGGCTGGATTATTGGGCCAGTCAGGGTAAAACTAGATATGAAGAAAAAAGGAAGAAGGCAGGAGGTCGAGAGGACGATAACTTGATGAAGTCAGAAATTCCACTGGTGTGCCAAAAGTAATAAAATAATAGGTCTTGTGAGGATAGTAAATAATTTGTGGGTATAGTGTTTAGAAGGCGAAATGAAAAAAAAATGGGCACTGGGAGATGAGACTCCACATAGGAAGATATATTAGAAATGGAGAATGACTTACACTTTTAACCCCTTAAACTCCGAGAATCAGTGGCACATTTAGACATAGAGTACCATGCAATCTTCAATCTTACAAAATTTATCCTGTATACAGGTTCGCGGGGGGCATGGAGCCTATCCTAGTACACTTTCCTAGGGCATGAGGAGGGGTACACCCTGAAGGGGGTGCCAATCCATCACAGGGCACATACACATACACACTTAATCACACACTAGGCAATTTGGAAAATGCCAGTCAGCACTAACCTGCAAGGCCTTGGATGGTTGGTGGAAAAAGGAGTACCTGGAGAAAACCCACCAAGTACTGGGAGAACACGCTCACAGACCCCATGTGTACTATGGAAAATGCTGATACACCCAAAGTTATTCATCAGTCACAATACATACACTATGGCCAAAAGCCCTTAGACACCTGAGCATTATACAGTACATGCAGTGTTTTGCCAAACTGGTGCCGTTGGAAGCACACAATTATAAAAAGGTTTAATGTGCTATGCCATTATAATTTTTTTTAACAGGAAGTAAGGGACCCACAACTTTTCCAGCGTGATAATGCCCCATGAACAAAACGACCTCAAGTGTGCCAAGGTTGGAGTGAAAACATCAACCATGACATCAACCCGGTGACGATATTTCAAGACGCGTCACCCAACATCACCGACTGACCTCACTAATACTCGTGTGGCTGAATGCTCAAATTCCCACAGCTATGCTCCAAACTCCTTTCCAGAAGAATGAAAGTTAGTATAACAGTAAAGATGAACTAAACCCTGAATGCGATTTATTAAAAAGCATCTACGGCTATAGTGGTCTCATGTTTTATACAGTAAAGCCATGTTTGTGCCACTGTATAATGTTTAACCATCTGGTGATTTTTTACTGTGAAAAGCTTGACCTAAAAGTCTAAAAGGAATAAAGATTTGGAATGCATGCTGTTTCTTTTACGTTTGGTTTTTATTGTATGTACAGATTAATTCATTATTGTTCACCTTGCACTTAGTTACTTGGTTCGATTCCCAGCCAGGTTTGATTCCTGCTTAAGTGTGCATGGAGTTTGCATGTTCTCCCGTGGTGAAGGTGAAGTGTTATAGACAATAAGTGAGTGTTCATTCATCTATTCATCCGCTTATTCTATATAGGGTCGCAGGGACCCTGATGATGATCATATGAACTTAAAATACAAATGTACAGAAACTCGGGGGGACATTTGAACCCCTAACACTTGAAGTGCTATCTACTAAGCCACCATGCTGCCCATTTGCATTATCCTGGTCAAAGCCTTGGTGGATTGAGGGCCTACCCCTGGAATATACACTTGGCTTAAAACCAGGGATGCTGGACATTACCTTCTGCCCTTCGTTATGGTTAATAAATAAATAGAATAATTGATAGGTTAATAAGGATTTTGTTTTATTAAAGCCTATTACTCCTAAATATGGACTTTATAAAATAATTGCATTTAAATGAAATATTTTGGTGTTGACACATCGTTGAGCACTGTGGCCCCGCACCTCCAGGGTCAAGCCTCGGAGTTTGCACGTTCTCCTCGTCCTTGATGAGTTTCCTCTGGGTATTCCGGTTTCCTCCCACAGTCCAGAGACATGCAGGGTAGGCTAATTGGCAATCCCAAATTCCCTGTGGTGGAAGCATGAGTGTGTGTGTGTGTGTGTGTGTGTGTGTGTATGTGTGTGAGAGAGTGACTATAGAACTGATAAACCACAACACATGCAATCTGCACACAATGGCAATATAACACAAATGCTATATCAGTGTCAGAAACCAAGTAACAAATCCTTTTTTTAAAACTCAAAAAAGAAAAAAAGAGGGAAAGAGAGAGAAAAAAAACTCTAGTCTTTCCCAGTTCGAGCACTCAGCTGTCTGCTTAGTAACCAGCCATCTCAGCACACCATACCAACCCTTAATGTCTTTAATCACCAACACTTTAGTAACATAAGAGGCCAGGAAAACTGCATTTGGTCTCATCTTAGTGCTCCAAGGCACTGGCAGGATTCACTCTCTGCTTTATTACCCTTTTATAACTCCTCTTATTATATCATTCAAAAAATCTCCGGCATCCAGGGAACACAGTTTGGGTTACTGTGAAGCAGCATGTTTTTTTATTTATTAATTTATTGTTATATTTCCAGAGCCGGAGCGGCTTGTGAATTTTAATGTGCTGTCAGAGCATTGTAAAGATGGGCAGGGTGGAGTGGGGTGCTGATGAAGCAGAGAAAGTGTGTGAGTGCGTGGGCAGCTGGGGAGTCCATTAGTGAATGTGAAAAGTGCAGATTGTTCTTATGGGAGAGGAAGTGAATGAGTGTGTATGTGTGTGTGTGTATGTGTGTGTGTGTGTGTGTGTGTGTGTGTGTGTGTGTGTTATACTGTAAAGCACTGACTGTGTTTGTAGATGTGTGAATGTGGATATATTTGGGGGGGGGGGGTGGTGGTGGAGAGTTTATGTGCTTGGAGTACAGCTGTGACAGTTGCATTAGTATAGCTCATAAAACGTGTGTTTTATTAGCATCTTTTCATCAAAGGTCTCATTTGTTTGCAGGAGGGAGAGTTCGTTCCGCACGACTGCCTTTTCGGGTTTAATGGGATCTGCTGGAGACCCTTTGAGTTCAATGCCTGTCTTTCTTTCCTCCTTTTCTCTCGGCTTTTTATACAGTATAAGTAAACACATTTTTTTTGTATAGAACTTATAGCGACTGTCTCTTACATAAGGGGGTTTGATTTTTACTCCAGAACAAATAAGGCAGACGTTGACTTTTGACAATGTTTCATTTAAAACTAATTCTGGGACATAAATATGCATGCACACATACAGCGACAAAAATGGTTTCAATTAGATTTAAACACCAAATTAATTTATATAAAGGCAGCACAGTGGCTTAGTGGTTAGCAATGTCACCTTGCATCTCCAGGGTCTGGGTTCAATGCTCCGCCTCGGTGTCTGTGTGCATGGAGTTTGTACGTTCTCCCTGTGCTTGGTGGGATTTCTCCAGGTACTCTGGTTTTCTCTCACAGTCCAAAGACATACAAATTAGAATAATCGGCGTTTGTCCGTAGTGAATGTTGACCAGAGGTCCTACCACTATTGTGAAAACTGGAATAAATACAATGGTCACTGCTGGTCTCCACGGTCGCTAGCAAGACTACAGAGGTTCCTATATGGATGGATGGAATTTGTATAAGTTTGTTGTATTACTACCCATGATTTGTCAATTTGATGACCAGATTGAATGATTGCAAAACAAAAACTCTCTTGCTGCAACAGGAACCAAGCTAAAGAAAAAGGAATCATATGGACAAGGAAAGGAATAATATCAGTTGGCACACTTTTCCAGGTTTTCCAAATTTTGACCATTTTATGTCAATTTAAATAAAAGGGTGGTAGCATTTTGGTAAAAATAACATTTTAAGGGGGAAAAGAGAACTAGGTTTAATTTGCAGGGCTTTTCTTTCAAGTCTGAAGAGTTATGCCTGATATCAGGGTGTCCAGGGCAGGGCATCAATAGTCTTTAACTGGTCCATCAACTTGGGTCAAGGGTCTCATGATGTGTAGAATGCACTAGAGTTAAGCAGGTAAAGTGTTGCTAGAATGAATAAAAAAGAAATCCAGCTGTTGGATCAGTGATCTGAAAAGACATATTTTCCCAATCAGTCTCGTTATTGACACATGGAGGCCTTGACCACCATGTTGACCGGATACTTTTATCCTTTTATCCCTACAGCAGGCATCTATCACGGTGCAGAATATTTTATAGGGACACATTTGATTCATGCTGCACCCTTGGGATGTCACTTACGTGGCTTATAAAAATGTCCTCCAGAATGAATAGCTTTGTAAATCATCGCTTGATTGTCTTTAAAATATAAATCTATTGTAGGCTTTCTAATCTCAGCAGGACATAATACTACTGCTTCCCAAATAGCGGCACACATTATTCCTCTTTCTAATGGGTCTGAAGATCCGATAAAGCAAAATTAGTATTTAATGGTGCGTCCCTGTATAGCCACTAGTGGTGGTGGTGGTGGCACACATTAATTAGGTGCACACGGGGGAAAAAACAACATTTAAATGCTAATTCCTGATGCTTATCGACAGAAACATTTATTAATGTTACGTTCACAATTGCAATGAAGCCTCTAGCTTTCCTGCAAGCGCAGCACAAGGAGGAGATTCTGCTACAAGGAGGATAAACTGCTACAATATACAGTTCCAGGTCAAAAGTTAGGTCACCAAGAAATGTTTTGTTGATATTTACTACAGTATTATATAATAATTGTAAAGATATGCCGTCACACTAGTAGTACAGTATTATTGATCAGTGGTGGTTCACCTTCCACCATGTTTGTGGCAGGTTGGAGGAAACCGGAGAACCTGAATGAAACCCATACTGACACTGACAAAACATGTGACAGTAAGCCCGGATCACAATGAAAGCACTCACCCTGGGCTGTGAGGCTACAACACTACTCGCCACACCACTACACATCCCACACACACTGTTAAAAACAAAAATAGTAATGTAAATTCTGAATAATAATCAGATTTGTCCACTGTTGGCATTTTTCCAGCCAGTTTCATAAGGGAGTTTCACTCAGGAGTTTTTTTTTTTTTTTTTTTTTACATTTAATAAGTATTTGTTGGCTAACCCTATTTATTAAGAAACTAAAACTATTTTTAAAAATACATTATGATTTATAATGAAATGTACACATAGGCAGGAACACATTTCAAACAGAAGCCTTAAAAAAGAGTATGAAAAATATATTTGGTCCAAACATTTGAATGGTAATTTTCCAGATTTTAAATTCCCTAATATGTACAGTATACGATGAGCTCATACCTAGATTATTTGGCCATGATTAACCCTTAAAGGGGAAATGTGAACATTCTGTCATTGCTCGATGTATTATGAAAAATAATAAAACATCCAGTCTTATTTACATTTATGGCATTTGCTAGACACCCTTATCCAGAGGAAATTACATTTTACCTCATTACACACCTGAGCAGTTGAGGGATAAGGACCTTCCTCAAGGACTCACTGTGGCAGGACGGTGGTGTTGGGGGTTGAACCTGTGATCTATGGGCTATTTGGGAACACCAATTAGCCTAATCTGCATGTCTTTGGACTGTGTGAGGAAACCCACCAAGCACCGGGAGAACACGCAAACTCCATGCAGACAGACCTGACGCGAGAATCAAACCCTGGACCAGGAGGTGCAAGGCATCAGTGCTAACCACTAAGCCACCATGTTGCCCAAACATTCAGCATTAATAAAGTAACTACAGCAGCAGGATAAAATAAAGTTTATCTGAAGATGCAGGAGGTTGCAAAGGTCTGAGACCATGTTTAAAAAATTCTTTTGAAGTTGGAAATGAACAGAGGGATTTTAGACTTTGAAAAAAAATTACTATTAAAATAAATGCTCAATATTTTAAATATTTAATATTCAGGATTCTGCTCTATTTCTATGACTCTGTTTAAATATGAGCACACATAAAATTTGCCATGGAGTTTTGCACACATTTTTGGAAATCCATGCCAGCTTACACAAATCACACTGGTATTAACCCCTTTCAAAGTCATTAAGATGTGCTGGAGAAGACTTTATTGAGTGGTTTGACACTCCCATCATCAATACAAGATTTATGACATCGCATATCAACATCCAGTGAAATCCAGAATAAGTGAAATCAAGAAACTAAGCACATGTATACATGAAATGACTGTGTTAATTACAAATTCTTTACACATTACACGAGGGTAAACAGTCAGCATGGGTTTGCTTTGTTTTTTGGTGTCCATCTGGTTTGGACATTTAGGCTCTCAATGTGAAAATCAGCATCTAACTACTGCAAACCTGCTTGGATCGTTGCTACACACCTCTTGTCATAAAACAATAGTTTTGATCGGTTTGAGATCATCAAAGTGGGCATGATCTATTTCATAAACTTTTCAATGATAAAGCCTTTCAGGAGATTTAAATTAGGTTGAAACTTCCAGCAGTGGATCATCATAAAGTTTCTTGATCTGGAAATTGAACCAAATAATCTTATGAGGACATTATTGTTTTTTTCTGAAACAACACCCACGTATCCACATAATCCGAATGAGTTCGGTAAAGTGGGACAGTATTGATTGGGTAATAGGACTTTGATTTATGCTGCATCCTTTTTTTCATCTTTGATCACTATAAACCTGGCAACAATGTTGCAAAATGTAACTACAGACTCAAAACTCCATTAAATACCATACAATAAGTAGGGATAGTGTTACACTGCAGTATATCACCACATTCTCTTGTAGAAGATAAAATGTACATCAATGCCATGACTTGAATATTTTTACTGGCAAAATTAAAAATATTAGGCAAAAAAACAGGCTTTAAAACTAGACAGTTTAATAAATAATGACGAAGGCGATCAGATCAACACTCCCCTTCAAGGGACTGAACTAATCTCACTTATCTCTTCAGCAAAATCATCAACTTGTGTACTAAACCATAAAATTGATTGAAGTTTCAATCTACTTTATTTTAATTATTCTAATTAGCTTATATTCTATTTTTAAATATTACATCTCCATTGAAAGAAAACCCTTTTATCACTCACTCACTCTTTCTCTATACTGCTTATCCTGTATAGGGTCATGCGAGACCTGGAAACTATGCCAGGGGCACAAGGCAGCGTACACACTGGACAGGGTTCCAGACAGCAGACAGCAACAGCAGTTTTGGCCCAGACCCAGTCGGACTTCTACGGTGGAACCCGTAATAATTTAAGTTAATGTCTAAGCTTCTGATTGGCCCCCTGTTGATTAGGCATGATCGTGATAGCGCTTAACAGGGAATTTTGTGTTTTAATGTGGGCAAAAATATTTTTAACACGTAAGTTGTGTGAACAGAATTATTTGAAAAAAAAAAATCTCCATTTTTAGAAATACCTGGCTATATGTGGACACCCTGGACATAGTGCCAATCCATCACAAGACACACAATCACAACTTAATCTGCATATCTTTGGACTGTAGGAGGAAACCAGAGTATTCAGAGGAAACCCACCACGAATATACAAACTCCTTGCATGCAGACCAGAGGCGAGAATCGAACCCTGACTCTAGAGGAGCAAGGCCACAGTGCTAACCGCTACACCACCATGTCACCTGAAAGAGAACATCATTTTGAAAATGTATAATTTAATTCAAGACTTAAATAGAAATCTTAATATCACCACATGACAATAAAAAGCTATAATATCACCAAAATGTAATTAATGGTTGTTATTCTATTTTTAAATGTGACATTTGCAATAAAAGAAAGGACAACTTTGAAAATGTACAAGATTAGCTTTAAATAATTGTTTGAACAGCTGTTTGAACATGTGTGGCTTATAAAACATTATAAAACATATTCATCTTAAACAAATAAAATAAACAAATGAAAACAGTTTTTTTTTTTTTCAATCTCCTGGGGAATTTACCAAAAGATGTCTCACATTATCTGGAATCTTGCCCTCTGGTGGCATGGTGGAGAACTGTCCATGCCTGATCAGGTAATGCACTTATTGTACGCATGTTTTTTCACATCTGATCACTTTCTCTGTTATGCACAAATGTGTTTGATATTTTCCTAAGAAAAAGAAGAAAATGTAAATGCCATGAAGAACAGAGTGATATGCAGAGGCATGAGTTCATCAGTTCATCAGTCGTAGGGAATTGTGGGAAGAGTGAGGCTCGAGTGAGTCACTTGCAGTGATGACCTATAGGATACGCAGCTCAAACACTCCACTTCTCTATCATTCACAAACACTTGAAGAGTGAGAGAGAGAGAGAGAAAGAGAGAGAACAGTGGGGGGAGAGGATAGGTGCTGTCTGTATACTCTGTGGTTGGCATGGTAACTGCGGTGCCTTTGCTTCTTGTCATTTGTCCATATGTATGTTCTCTATCTTTTAAGGGCCAATGCTAACCTTTTCCATTCACAAAAGGAACAAAAAGCATTCATTCATGCCATATCTCTGTGCTTCCAATTTCTTTCTTGACACCACAAGAGAGAAAGCAAGAACATCTCCCCTTGCCTGCTACCTCATCCTTCCAATTTTTCCTACCCTCCCTCTCTCTCTATCTCTATCTTTGCATTTGTATACTTCATCTAATCTTTGCACAGGACATTTTAACCTTTGACTCTTTTCATTCCGGTATTTTATCACTGCTGGCTTATTCTGTTTCCAACCTGCCCGGTCTTTGTCCAAGAGTGTGGCTAATTCTCATCACCAGCCCTATTACCTGCACTATTGTTCCTTAAATGCCAGGAAATCATTTTCAGACAACATGGTGATTACATTTTTATGAGCCATACAGATTACAAGGTTTTATATGGACGGCGAAACATGGGGCCATAGGTGACTCATTGGTAGGCTTCTCACCTGCCATGTACAGTACAAGGCCTGGGTTTGATTCCAGGGCAATACCTCAAAATCAAGCCACTGGATACAGGGCATCCCAAGCCCAGATAAATGGAAGGGTTGTGTCAGGAAGAGCATCTAATATAAAACCTATGCCAAACCAAGTCAAGTGTGGACTAGATTGGCTCCATTACACAGCTGGTATTTATTACAGGAAAAGTTTTTCTATCCATGATAGGCTCAGGAGCTTGTCAATCTGTGTAGGCCACAAAATAAAGACAAATTTAGAGGTCTCTGATGATATGGTTTAGACAGCTTACAAAGATTCCCTTTGATTGACTCCTATTATTGGAGTATTATTAACCAGGGATGGAGATCCCTGGGTAGGGATCATATATCACAGTTGGGAAGATTCAATCTTACAAACGGCTGCAGAGCATTTGGGGATCTTCAAGAAGCAGCTAGAAACGGGAGCTGGAAAGAGAGAAGTCTGGGCTGACCATCTCAGTCTCTTGCCTTTATGACCTCCATCAGGAAAAACGAAAATGTAAATAAATAAATAAATAAATATGAAATGAATTTTATGGGGAAAATGCAACACAGAGATATTGGTATAACCTTATTTTGACTCCAGTCTAAATTTGTTTATGTAAATCAACGTAATTTTGTTACACTGGACCATTTTTCCACCCAAATGTATTTGGAATGTTCATTCATGGGGTTTATACTGAACTGGGTAGGATAGTGTCACTCCAGCTTGGCAATCCTGCATTGTAACTATTGTGATGTACTGCATATATTTTCCTGTTACACATGTGCAGCCGTATACAGTGTATTGACTTTATAGGCCAGGCAACTATAGGGCTTTTAACAGCGGATTTGTTATTTTTTTTCACTGGTGTGAAAGCAATTAGTGACCACAGCAACCCACTGGAGACACAACGGCTGACCAGCTAGATTACATTACCAAGTTTCTCTGTTTTCGCTCTTTCAGCTTGTCTCAGCTCGTCTCAGGGTGTACACTAAACAAATAGGCAGCAGGACCACATAATGAGATTTGTCACCGAGTTTCCATTATATGATCATTATAATATACCATGTGTTTTTAGCGGAAACTGATATTTTCTTCAAAGAAAGCAGTCAAAAGAAAATATTTCCCCACAAAGGTTTTCTGTAGATTTTATATTTCTAAATCGTATTCCTGAGACATTATGAAACCCTATGTTGTACAAGGAATCCTAAAGGCTTATCCACAGGAATAAACTAAAGAGGTCCTTAAGAAAAAAAATACACTCTCTCTCACTCATTTACTATAGCGCTTATTCTGTACAGGGTCACAGGAGGCCTGGAGGCTATCCCAGGGTACACCCATGCCAATCCACCACACATCACATGAATGCACACATTCATCGCACGCTACGGGCAATTTGGAAACGACAATTATCCTAATCTGCATGCCTTTGGACAGTAGGGAAAAAATAGAGTTCCTGGACGAAACCCACCTAGTGCGGTGTGGTTACACATGTACTGTACACACACTATACTATACTCAGCAAAAAAAGAAACGTCCTCTGACTTTTAACAGTTTTTACTTTCAGTAAACTTATGGTGTAAATATTTGTATGAACACTAAAAGAGTCAACACCAGAAGACATAAACTAAAAATGTTTCCCAATGTGTCCCTGAATGAAGGGAGGCTTAAAATCAAAAGTACCAGTCAGTATCTGGTGTGGCCACCAGCTGCTTGAAGTACTGCAGTGCATCTTCTCCTCATGGACTGCCTATTGCGGACAGTCTGAGCACTGATGGAGGGATTGTGTGTTCCTGGTGTGACTCGGGCAGTTGTTGTGGCCATCCTCTACCTGTCACGCAGGTGTGATATTCGGATGTACCGATCCTGTGCAGGTGTTGTTACACGTGGTCTTCCACTGCGAGGATGATCAGCTGTCCTTCCTGTCTCCCTGTAGCGCTGTCTTAGGCGTCTCACAGTGCGGACATGGCAATTTATCGCCCTAGCCACATCAGCAGTCCTCATGCCTCCCTGCAGCATGTCTAATGCACGTTCACGCAGATGAGCAGGGACCCTGGGCATCTTTCTTTGGGTGTTTTTCACAGTCAGTAGACAAGTCTCTTTAGTGTCCTGCGTTTTTAGAACTGTGACCTTAAATGCCTACTTTCTGTAAGCTGTTAAGGTCTTAATGACCATCCCACAGGTGCATGTTAATTAATTAATTATGGTTAATTGTACATGCATGGAAAACATTGTTTAAACCCTTTACAATGAGGATCTGTAAAGTTATTTGGATTTTTACAACATTGTTGAAATACACAGTCCTGAAAAAGGGACGTTTCTTTTTTTGCTGAGTATATATTGCTTTCACATGCATATAAACTTCAGTAACATCCAATTCTTAATCAATATGGTTCTATAGTTTAATAAGATGTTGGCCCACTCTTAGGCCCAGGGCTACTGTATAACAGCTTCAGCTCTTCTGGGAAGGCTTTTCACAAAGTTTAGGAGTGTGTTTATGGGAATTTTTGTCAGACACTGATGTTGTACGAGAAGGCCTGGCTCACAGTCTCAGCTCTAATTTATCCCAAAGGTGTTCTATCAGGCTGTTCTTCTACAGTCGAGTCCAAACTCGCTCATCCAAGGTTTTTATGGACTTTGATTATTTCACTGGTGAGCAGTCATGTTGGAACTGGTGTGGGGTCGTTTTTTAGTCATTGGGCTCGGGCCCTTACTTAAAGTAAAAGGAACTCTTAATGCATACCAAAACATTTTGAACAATTTCATGCTCACAACTTTTTGGGAACAGTTTCGGGATGGCCCCTTCCAGTTCCAACCTGACTGCGCACCAGTGCACAAAGCAAGGTCCATAAAGATATGGATGAGCGAGTTTGGTGTGGAAAAACCTGACTGGCCTGCACAGAGTCCTGATCTCAACCTGATAGAACACCTTTGGGATGAATTAGAGCAGAGACTGTGAGCCAATCCATCTCATGGCACACACACTATGGACAATTTAAGAACAGTAATAAGCCTAAGATTAATGTCTTTAGATTGTAGGAAGAAAGCATAGTACAGTGAAACCTTGGATTATGAGCATAATTCGTATTTCAAAACACTTTTAAACCCAATCAAATTTTCCTATAAGAAATAATGGAAACTCATATAAAAATAAATACAAAATATAAAGTTAAAATAAAACAAATTAACTTGCACTTTAGCTTAAAAAAACGGAAACACTGTTTTGTCAGAAAAAAAATAAACAAAAAATCTCTCTAATGGCACTCGATTGAGACACACTAATGGAATGACTGCTGTAAAGTAAAAATAAAACAAATTAACCTTCACTTTACTCTTGAAAAGAACGGCGACAAATCAGTATTTCTGTGTAGAGCAGAGAGAAAGAGTGTGTGTGTGTGTCTGTGAAGGCGAGAGTGGGAGGGGTCTGTGTGTGTGTGTTTGTGGCACGTGCACACACAGACACAAAGAGCAGGCTAATACACTGAGAGAAAAGACACATGCTATACACACACACATACAGAGACAAAATAAAATATGTCTTACACACACATGTAGTCACAGTGTTATAGTAAACAGTACACATGTACTGCGCACTAAGATCCAGCAGGGGAGACGCTTACCCACAATTCCGCAGCGCAAGAGAGAGAAAAAACATTGGCTCAGTTGTGATCACGTGACGCTCTGCGTCAAAACAAGAAGTGCATGCATGATACATGATACTCGGTACTCGTAAACCAAAACTTGTTCGTTTTCCAAGTCAATATTTTTTTTTATCTTTGCTTGTCTTGCGGAAAACTTGAAAACCTTGTTACTCGCAATCCGAGGTTTCACTGTACCTGGAGGAAACCCACCCAACATGGGAAAAACATGCAAACTTCACACTTACAGAAGATTTATGTCAAAGGGTTATTTTATGAGTAAAATAAAAAAATAAGCCAATATAGAAAACCAACTGGTAAAAAATAAATCCATGTGAGAATGTGTAACCTGAGTTAAAAATAATATTTTTATTGTTTACTTTTCATTTTTGACTTTTTTCTCAAGTAATACTTTATTTTCATTGAGGAGTTGTTGTTTTTTTTTTTTACTTTGGCAACCAGATTCTTGCTTTCTCTGCCATAATTCAGTGCACCTTCCTTTTTCTTAATAAAGAAATTTCTTATTAGTGACATCAAAAGCACATCTGTTTTATCCCTTAATTGGGCAAAGAACCTCATATGGCAACTTACAAATGACAGTATTAATACCTTAATACTTATTTGTAGAACTAAGTCTTTTTTCCCCACATTTTTATGTTTAATTAAATGTGCCTTTAACTTTATCTGTGCTTGAAAAATATTTTTAATATTCTATAATTATCTATATACTTTTAACCTAGACAGACAAGGAAACATACATGGTAACTTTAATGATCATGATTTGCAATATTAAATAAAAATAAAATTTATTATTAAAAAATTTATTTAAAAGGATCTTTAAAAACATGAAGGATAAAAAAAGGACTTGAAATTTGGACATGTTGAATTTCAACGAGTCCCTTATTAAGGGTGAACAAGCTCTAACCCCTTTAATTTAAGTTTGAAATTGCTAATCCCCTCTACTAAATGGCATTGTATGCCTATGAATCAGACAACCACCAACTTTTCACAGTAGCACAGTAACACTTCTCAAATTAGCCAGCAACAGCTTGGGCAGGCACGGAATAATTAGAAACCCTCAAGATTACGGCAAGAGATTATAAAACTTAAAGTACTGTAATGTTATAGTGTGCTATCTAGTACATTTTGGGGCTACATAATAACAGGCAGTTAAAAATCAGCACCATACAGTTAACCATTACACAATCTAGCAACTTGTGTTGAGTGTTCATAAATGTAGTTTAAAACAACCTGTGTGGGGCCAATATAAATGCAGCATAAATGCTACGTTTGATGCGAGGTTGCAACTCTTAATTGTCTGCCTTCAACCCGCAAAAACCACATAAAATGCATTAAGCATCAAGAATTTCAATTGATCGACTTGGGGTAGTCGTCTCAACCGCTAGTTCCTTCCCCGAATCAATATGGCTGTGCACCCTGTGACAACAATGGTTTAAGACCAATTAACACACACACACAGTATTTGGTTAAATCTATAACAATACCCATTGCGCTGGGTCCCAAGCCTGGATAAAATGAAAGGGTTTGCGTCAGGAAGGGGATCCGGCATAGAACCTATGCCAAGCTGTGCAAGGATTGGATGGTCCGCTGTTAAATTAACAATGTGAGCATTACGTACCACTGAGGCAGCACGATGGCTTAGTGGTTAGTACTGTCGCCTTGCACCTCCAAGGTCCGAGTTCAATTCCTGGCCAGATTCGATCCCTGCCTCTGCATGGGGTTTTGCATGTTCTGCCTGTGCTTGGTCAGTTTCCTCCCAAGATATGCAGATAAGGCTAATTGGCGTTCCCAAATTGCCCATAGTATGTGTGTGTACCCTGCGATGGATTGGCATACCACCCCAAGTTTCCTGGGATACAGGATTACCGAGTATACACATTAAGTGAGAGTTACCACTCTGATAAATTATTTTAGTTTATTGCAATGCTATCGGTTGCTGTTGTTACTACAATTGAAATCCAAAATGTTGCATGAATATTTGACAATCACTAAAGTAGAACAGTAAATGCCCATTAGGCATGTAACTGTAAAGGAATTGTAACTGATTTTTATGAGCTTTACCTGCTCTGACAGAGCAACGCAAAGACACACTAGTAATTTCTTCACAAATATCAAACATGCAGTGGTATATAATGTCTGTTCAACTTACCACCTACAAGCCATGTATGCAGCAACAGAATACCGTAGCAAACCTGTGTTGTAGGTTTCAGCAACATTTTCAGTTCAACTAGGCTACATGTCAAAAACATACAGTAAAATGTGCAGTAAAAGGGGGACATATTATGCAGGAGAAATCCACATACAATTTGGAAAAGTCAACTGACCCATGAGTACGATGCATGCCTTTAGATTTTAGGGCCTCAAAGCAAATGGGGAACATATAACCTTCACATGCACAGACTGGAGCCAAGGTTCAGGACCCCAACTGAGCCATCGTGGAACCCATGAGAAGACAATATCCATTTCCATTCATTCATTCATTCTTCTTCTGTACAAGTTATCCTGTACAGGGTAACGGGGGGCTTTGAGCCTATCCCAGGAGATGGTTCGGGATTCACCCTGCACAGGCTTGAGACAGCCTTGAAAAGACATTATCTACTCCATAATTTCCCCTTCCCTTTCCCGATCTGTGCAGTAGGCTAAATCATTCAATGACATTTTAAATAATAGTTGGATTTCACTGAACGCTCTCTATTAATAATTTAATTAAAAGTATCACTTAACCACTGTGCACACAGGCAGGTGCTGCTACAGATTGCATGCATGTGCAATAAACAATGAAATGCTTGTGCACATATTAAAATATGGCGGCATACTGACTTAATGGTTTAAATCCCGCCTTGGGTCTCTGCATGTTCTTTGCATGCTTTCACTGTTGTGTTTGTCCAATGAGAATATGAGTACCACTAAGTCCTACAAAGACATGCAGATTGGGCTATTTTGTATTCCCATTGACCAAACATTGAACATTGACCAAAGGTTCTACCACAGTCGTAAAAATGGGTAAATGGAAAATTTCAGTTCTTCCAATGTTTTCAGAGGTCCTACTACACACATTTTCCCATAGGAAATAATATGAATGCAGATAATCAATTTCAGCCACCCAAAAACATTACCAATATTACCAATTTCCAACAATAGAATACATTTTTTTGCAAATGAAAAATATCAAAACATTTAGAAAAGTAATAAATAGACAATGAACCTAACATAATCCTAATTCATCATTCCTCTTGGCATCAGTTGCTTCGTGCTACCGTCCTTGGTAAAATTTTTGGGACCCATGGTGTTATATCTGCAATAAATCTTGCACAAATTGCAAAAAAACTGTAAAAAAAAAATTATGCAAACTCGCTTCACTTGGCTTTTCGCTCACAAAAAGCAGTTCTGAACGGCTCCTGGACTTAGCACAACTTATCTGGCATTTGGTTTAACTCGGTTGCAAAATTCTTAAGGCAAAAATAGATGGGGCGTTTATATGCAGAGGTACCACTGAGAATAAAAAAATAGTCAGGATGGTGGCCTAGTGGTTAGGACTGTTGCCCTTGGGTCTGTGTGCATGGAGTTTGCATGTTCTCTCCATGCTTGTGGGTTTCCTTCGGGGGTTCCGGTTTCCTCCCACAGTTTAAGGACATGCAGATTAGGATAACTGGCGTTCCCAAATTACCTGTCGTGTGTGTCTTAAACGGTCATACAAATTCACCATTGGACTACAAGGTTCCTAGATGGATGAATGGTGCAATCATCCTTATGATACCAATATGGAAGTATCTGTGAGACATGAAAAAGTGAAGTAAACAGGTATACTACAGGTTGTTTAAATGCATTTAACATTTTTTAAGCCAAAAAGGAGGAAACTGGACTTTAATTGTTTATTTCACTGTCGTTTTTGTTCAATGAGAAGATGAGGGGGCGTGGCTGGGAAGGGGACAGAAGTTTGGAGAAACTGAAAGAGAGAGACTGAGCAGACAGAGAGAGAGAGAGAAAGACAGAGAATACAGAAGTGATTTCTGACATCCAGAGAAGCAGGTTCTGTTAACAAAGAAGGAAAGAAATATTTTACCTTTTAGAGCTGTTAATTCTTATTAGCAATGACACCGCCCTTAGGATATTTATGCCAAACAATAAAATGCTCATGCACATACCAAAATATGCTGCATGGAGTTTGAATGTTCTTCGTGTGCTTTCACTGTCATGTTTGTCAAATGAAAGGAAGAGTATCACTAAGTTCTCCAAACACATACAGATAAGGCTATTTGGCGTTCCCAAATTGCCCATAGTGTGTGAATGTACCACTGCAAATAAAACTATAGGCAGGTTGGTGGCAGCTTAGTGGACTGTCACTTTGCAACTCCCTTGGGTCTGTGCACATGGAGTTTGCATGTTCTCCCCATGCTTGATAAGTTTCCCCCGGGTTCTCTGGTTTTCTTCCATAGTACAAAGACATGCAGATTGTGTTAGGGCAATTGCCGTTCCCAAATTACCGGTGGTGTGTAAATGAGCATGCAATTGTTGACCAGAGGTCATACAATGGGAATAAATACAACGTTACCATTGGAATACAGAGGTTCCCTAATGGATGGATGGATGTATGAATGGATGTATGGATGGTACAATATGGGAGTACAGAAGAGACATGTAAGAAAGTGGAGTAAACATGTATCCCACTGGTCTTTTATATAGTTTGAACATTTTACAAGTCAAAAAGGAAGAAACTGGACTAAATCTTTTATTTTTCATTTTTTCGTCAATTGTTTATGTCACTGTTGTGTTTGTCCAATGCTAGGATAAAGGAGTGAGACCCGGGCGGGGACAAAAGTTCAGAAAAACAGAGAGAGAGAGAGAGAGAGAGAGAGATGAAGGATTTCTGACATCCAGAGGAGCAGGTTCTGAAATATTTTGTTTTCTATAACCTTTTAGAGTTAGTTCTTATTAGCAATGACACCGCTCTTAGAATATGTATGTCATGTAGTCTTTACCATCACTCCTGCTTGAGCTTGATGTTTTGTGCTACTGTGTTATTTGTATCCCAGGAGAGTTTGGGCATAAGTCGGAATTCCACCTGGACAGAGCGCCAATCCATCACAAAGCACACACATACACGAACACACTCCCGGCAATTTGGAAACACCAATTAACCTAATTTGCATGTTATTGAGCTGTGGAACGAAACCCACCAAGCTCAGCAAGAATATGCAAACTCCACACACAGCCTTGAGAGGATATTATTCACTTCATTATTTCCCCATCCCTTTTCCGATCTGTGTATTAGGCTAAGTCTTATGTTCATCACAGACATGCTGTCGACACTTTGCCTTTGATAGTGTAACTTTGTTATGAGCGTGAATCTCTTCACAAATCACACTGCAAATATTTCAATGTAAACATATAATTTCATGGTACAGTTTTCCTTTAAGGTTGCTTGACATGAAATATGGAGTGATGCTTGGATTTCACTGAACAGTCCAGATTAATAATTGAATTGAAAGTATAATCACTTAGGTAGGTGTTGCTACAGATTGTACGCGTGCACAATGAACAATGAAATGCACAAGCATATACTGTACTATAGTATGTCGCCACAGTGGCTCACTAGTTAGCACTTTTACCTTGCACCTTAAGGGTCCGGGTTGATTCCCAAAGTTGGGTCTGTCTGCATGTTCTGTCTGTGCTTGGTGGGTTTCCTCCAGGTGCTCTGGTTTCCTCACACAGGACAAAGGCATGCAGGTTATTCTAATTGTTGTTTCCAAATTACCTGTTGACTGGAGGTACTACCATGGTCATAACAGTGGAAACTCAGTGGTACCTCTGCATATGGATTTTGTCTAATTTCGAGGGTGAGTTCCTAAGGCAAAATTTCGCATAGTGAAACGCTATTCCTCATTATTATGAAAATAATGTTAATGCAAATAACCCATTTCAGACACAAAAAAATTACCAATTTGCAACCCTATAATTATATTTTTGCAATCAAAACATTTGGAAAAGACAAATTAAGTAAATTATTATATAAATAGACATTAAACCTTAATTAACCTTAATTTATGATTCCTCTTGGCACCGGCTGCTTTAAAAATGAAACTAAAAGTGGCTCCCTTTTCTTCTTGCTACTGTCCTCGGCAACATTCTTGGGACCCATGGTGCTATGTCTTCACTAAATCGAACACATAAAATGCAACAAAAAAAACACAAAAATATGTAAACTTGCTTCGCTTGGCTTTCCACTGACGCAAAAACAAGTTTTGAATGGCTCCCAAATATAGACTCAACTTGGCCGGCTTTCGGTTCAGTTCGGACGTTCGTATGCCAAAAATGCTTCGTATACAGAGGCAAATTTGTTGCGAAATTTCAGATCTAAACCCGAAATCTCTTATTTTGTATTTGTTCGCATGCGGGATACCACTGTAAATAAAAAAAGGCAGCACGGTGGCTTAGTGGTTAGCACTGTCACATTGCACATCCAGGTTCCAGGTTCGATTCATACTTTAACTCTGTGTGCATGGAGTTTGCATGTTCTCCTTGTGCTCTGTGGGTTCCCTCCGGTTTCCTCCCAAAGACATGCAGATTATGTTACTTGGCGCTCCCAAATGACCTGTAGTGTGTGAGTGTTGACCGGAGGTCCTACAATGGGAATAAATACAGTGGTCACCATTGGACTCCAGAGGATGGATACAGTGGTGTACTGGTGAGATGTAAAGAAGTGGAGTAAACAGGTATCCTACAGGTTGTTTAAATGCATTGAACATTTTACAAGTGAAAAAAAAAATTGGATGTTTCATAAATCGATTTCAGCTTTTCATCGTTTGTTTATTTCACTGTCGTGTTTGTCCAATGAGCGGATGAGGGGGCGTGTCCGGGGCGGGGACAGAAGTTCAGAGAAACAGAGAGAGAGAGAGAGAGAGAGAGACTAAGCAGAGAGAGAGAGAGAGATCTGACATCCAGAGGAGCAGGTTCCGATTAGAAAGGATGAAAAAAAGATTTTGTTTTCTGAAACCTGTTAGAGCTGTTAGTTCCTCTAATTGAGCAATGACACCGCCTTTAGGATCATTTAGTCATGTAGTCTCTACTTGAGCTTGATGCTTTTGTCTTACGGTATCATTTGTATGATTATTTTACTCGGAACCTGTTTGGAATTAAGAAAGGAAAGATGCAGGTAGCGCACTAACCGGAGCCGCGGCTTCCTCGGAGGGATTACATCACCTTCATGTGAATAGATACATTTGTAGCGAGGGAGAACAGAAGACAGGAAGAAGACTGAGCTCTAAAGTCTGTCGGCAAGGAAACGGCTGCGAGCGCGCGCGCGTGCGAGCGAGCGAGAGAGATGTTCGTGACAACATGAAAAAGAAAAAGTGCGAGAGATTATCGTGAACGCGGGAGCGCGAGCCAGACGCGGGAGAGGTGAGTGAGAAGCACAGCAGATGATGACAAATCTGATTATTACCTAGGATACAGAACCCTCAGCGCTGAACGTGTCTCAGTGCTCATTGCTCCTACTTGACATCTATCACACAAGTCAGAGCAGCTGTTTAGGTAAATAATATACCCAGATTGTGTGTGTGTGTGTGTGTGTGTGTGTGTGAGACAGAGATTGGTGAGAAGGAGGAGAGTGACAACAGGATCCTTGATGGATTCAGTGGACCATCATTTTTCTTCCACTCTGTTCAGACACTTTGATTCACTGTGTTTAATCCTGACACACTGTATGTCTTAATGAATCCAAGCAAGCCCTCCCAAAAAATGCCAAGCATTAACCCATTAAATCCGTATCCCTTACTCTAATCAGTGACAGTGCCGAGCTTATGCAACAACATCGTTTTTTATATTCCGTTCACATTTCTATTTGACTTTCCCTACAAAAGTCTGAACCGACTCCTTTTCCCGTTTCTCTCTCAGGGTGACTTACAAGTTTCTGCTCCTTGCACCCCTTTCCTTTCGAGGAAGACTAAACCTGTCTGTGTTTCTTTCACCATACTGTGTCTGTCTGAACAGAGTCAAGGAGGAAAACACACCCAAACCTGCCAGAATTCCCTGCTTGCCATGGATCCGCCTCCCTCTTTGACCTTGGCCCTTCTTGCTGGGAGTGTAGAAGAAGAAGATCAGCACTCTCCCCACCCTTTGAGTGGTATCTCCCACACGTCCATTTCAAGCAACTACCCGGGCAGCAATCACTCCAACCACACGGGTGGAACAAGCAGCTTGGAGCGGCTCAATGGCACACCGTCACCGACCGGCCCAAACCTTCCGCCGGTCTCCTTGCCCAAGCTTCCACTGGTGACGACACCACAGCTGCCAGCTCCAATCCCCAATGCGCTGCACCCGACCAGCACGCCACTCTCGTCCTGCCTGGGCAGCCAGCATAGCCTGAGCGGCGAAACATCACCCATCTACAACGCCCTCTTTTATTCCTCGCACTCGCCGACAGGTGAGCGGGAAAGGGAACGGGATCGGGGTTGCAAGCACAGGCAGGCCAGTCCGCTGGTGCACCGCAGGGACAGTAACCCCTTCACCGAGATCGCCATGAGCTCATGCAAGTACACCGGTGGCGTGATGAAACCTCTCAGCCGCCTCAGCGCCTCCCGCAGGAACCTCATTGAGTCCGACAGTGGAAGTGACAGCAAAGAAGGTGGTGCTGCCACTGGACATGGGGCGGTGCCGTCCTCCTCATCCTCAACTACTGCACCCCAGAACCCACCTGAGATTATCATCTCCTCCAAAGAGGATCCACCATATGGACATGTCTATGAGCTTGAGTCATCGGCTAATCAGATGTCTATCTATCACCAGAACCACACCCTCTCTGAGAGCAGGGGCACTCTGGGAAGTGGGAGCAACGTACGGCGGGGTGGGGCAGGTGGAGAGACTGGGAGGACAGCCTCCAAAGCTTCTAAGCGCAAGAACCAGAATATCGGCTACAAGCTTGGCCACCGGAGGGCGCTGTTCGAGAAGAGGAAGCGACTCAGTGACTATGCGCTTATCTTTGGCATGTTTGGCATCGTCGTCATGGTGATCGAGACAGAGCTTTCCTGGGGCGTCTATAGCAAGGTGAGTATCTTTTCTGATACAGGTGCGGGCAGGTCCAGGTGTGTTAATTGGATCTGTTAATTGGATGTGATGTTGACTAGGCAAAAAAATGTTGGGTGTCTATAGGGGCCATTACTGGTGCCATTGATCCACTGTTTTCTTGAGTGAATCAAGAAAGTGTTATTGGTCTCTTGGTACAGTGGAATAGACCTTTTGTTTTGTGTGTGTGTGTGTGTGTGTGTGTGTGTGTGTATAAAGTATTTGTGGCTTAATATATGTACATCAGTCATGTTGCGTTTCCACTAATAGTTAAATGTGGCATTGATTCACTAATGAGTAAGTTGAGAAAGTGCTATTGGTCTCTGGGTACAGTGGAAATTCAGCACCACCTTCTTCTTTTGTGTGTGTGTGTGTGAGTGCAATTTAATGTAAAAGAAAAACTAATTCATGGACTTCTGGGCGTCAGTTGCACAGTCATAAGTTTGGAATCAACTTGGCGACATAAAGTCTGGCTTATGTGAGTTTGTGTATGTGTGTGTGGAATCATCTGATAGATTTATGTGACTTTCAGAAACTATTTATTATTATTATTATTACCACCATGTAATATGTAAAAAAAAATCAGCACTGTTTATGGAACAGTGGATAGTTTTTCCATCTCGCACTCAGCCTTCAGACCTCATATCGATCCTGAGCTTGAATTACTGAAGGAATTGTCTGTATGGGTTTTCTTTGGGTTCTTTAGTTTCCTCCTCTTTCCAAAAACGTCCTGGTATGTGGTTTGGTATGTGCATGAAAACCACCCTAAGTGTATGTGCGAATGCATTTTCTTGTTGTTGGGATACGCAACAGCTCCACTGCTTTTCTTCATGCTGTATTTGCTCCTATGAAATCTGTTCAAACGTTGATGATACGGTTGGTATCATCAACGTCTCCTCCTTGATGGTCCTGTGGTTGACAGGACCATCAAGGAGGAGACGAGCGATAGTTTTGTAACAATAATAATACGTCTTCGTAGTATACAGTAGATGTGTTGTAGGTACAAAAGAGCTTCGGGTTGCGGCCTAGTGCAAGATGTGTAAGTGACTCACTGGAGTCTCTGGGAGCTCCTGTTGTGGGTGGAAGCAACCTGGATAGTTCCACTTCTCCTCGCCTCTCCTTCACTTTTCCGTAAGTGCACTTACTGGAACAACCTGAACTGCAGAGTGCGTGCTTCTACTTGATATCACTACCTGTTTTTCGTATTGAGTAAGCTTAACTCGAGTTGCATCAACGGTGATGATGCCATCAGCTCCTGCTTTTATATACATTTTAGAATAATAGTCACGGCTGGTGATTTCATACTGAAGTCATTTATTTTAAGGGATCTGTTCGTTCTACCGTCTTCTACCTACTGTCGATTTACCAGAACATATGCGAGGACACTGAATTGAAAAAATGAATGGTTCGACGTAACTCATTCATTTGCAAAAACAAAGTCGATCTTTGATTTTTGTCTTACTTGACAACATTTTGCCTCTGATGCTTCGTCCTATTTTCTCACCCACTCGTTTTCTCTTGGAGGATTTCTTTTTTTTTTTGCGCTCTCTCTTGATAACTATTCTTGGTCTCAGTCTCTCTTTTCTCCCTTCATTAGACCCAGACCTAGGTCAGTTGTCTTTTCTCTTGTAACCCTCCTTCCAAAATCCTCCCACGACCCCACCACCCGCTTCTCTTTTTCTCTGTCTGTTATTCTGGTGGGCGGTGAACACAGGAGTGTTAGAGAGAGAGAGAGAGAGAGAGAGGAGAAACGGAATGAAAGGCTGTAATAAAATCTCTTTATTTGAGATCGAAAACGGCCGAGTGAGTCAAGCTCGCCCGCTAAATAACAGTCGTGGTGATTGTATACCATTATAGCCATTATAGACCAACACAAAAGGATGCTGTTAGTGCCACGTCTCCCCATGCAGCAATTAAAGGGCTTTCACGGAGTTCATCACCAGCCGAGCGTCCAAGTGTGTGTCTTACGCACGACGTACTCCGGTACATCTCCTGTAATGAAATGCTGGTCTTCTCTGGGAAGCGGCAATGAAAGAAAGAGAGAAGGAGGCAAGGTGATTGCTGATAGATGGATATGGCAGCAGGCTGCGTTAATATTTGTCGTACCCAGTGGACAGGAGCTCAGTCTTTCATATTGACTATTGATAATCATCCACCCACACATGCTGCACTCCTGACAAGAACTTTTATTACAACAGCCGCGCTAATAAATATACGCGTACGTGTTCGGCTGCACCTCAGCCGCTCTTGAAGGGAAAGAACCAGGAAATGAATGCTGAGATAGCCTAATGTATGTAAATAATCCTAACTCCCTACTTTCTCCCTCTCCCTCTCTCTTTCTCTTTTTGCCTCGCATGCATACACACCTTCTCTTCAATCAGATCTGACAGTGGTAACACATTTTTGCTTTCTGCAAGGAAATCCCACTTCATTAACACTTACAGCACTCCTGCTGTGTATATATATATATATATATATATATATATATATATATATATATATATATATACACACACATACATACATAAGTAAAACTTACAGAAAAAAAAAGGCAGGAGTAAATAAAATTAATGCAATTAAATATTATGTGTATTTTTTATTCAATTTTTTTATTTTATTTTATTTATATCTAGTAACCAGTTTATACAGACCCGGGTCGCAGTGGATCCGGGAACCTGGGAACACTGGGGGCGAGGCAGGAATTTACCTTGAAAAGGGCTGCATCGATCACAGGGCAGCACACACACACATACATACACATGTGCACACACACTAAGACTCCCCTAGGGGCAGGTTAGACTCACCGATCCTATTTCTGACACTGGAAAGCATAGAGAAGACCCAGACAGTATAGCAGAAGAACGAGTGGAAGTAACCTCAGGATTAAACTGGAGATCCGGGAGCTGTTAAACAGCAACGCTGACCTTTAATAATTATAATCTGGCGCGACCAAATTGTACGTATGCACGATAGCTAATGACATGAAAGCAGATGTTGAGAGAAGGCATGTGTCAATTATTACTTATGAGCTGTGAGGTATAACACACACACACACACACACGCGCAGGAGGGGAAAATTACACACACTGAGCTGCTGTGATACAGCCTGAGGCGGAGCGTTACCATTATCACTTATGTTATAGCAGTTGTTCCTGCCCTGGCCTTTAGTTTCTCTCTCTCACTGTTGAAGTGCAAGTAAATCACTTTTAAAAGAATTCAGTTTGTCATGTGTCAGAAACCGGAAAGCACAAGCTGTTCTGTCCTGAAGATTCTCCTGTGTCGGGAAGGCATCCAAGACACTGAGACCTTATGTAACGCCAAAAGATTAGGATTTCCATCCAAAGTTTAAATAATTTTTTTGGCCGTTATCTTTCATTAATGACAGCTTGGTCATTCAGTACATTCGGGTTGTCAGCTGACTTCATTTTGTTGCCACATACTGCGTCGTAGCTCAGGCTGGACCTGGCCAACTGAAGCCAACGCAGGTTATAACACTGCTTGTTCACTGGCCGCTATGCATGATGGGTGCATTCGCTTCATGTGCTTCCCTTCTTATCCTGATACGCCCATAACTCTGGAGTAGGGTCAATCTGAACTCATCAGTCCACATGACCTCTTTCAATGGCTCCAAAATCGAATGTTTATGTTCCCTAGCAAATTAATTAAAGTTCGAGTCTCATTAGTCTCATTAACATGGTTCCTAAAACCCCAGAAATTCCAGCCATTTCGAAAACCCCCATTTTCAATACAATTACTAAGACAATATGTAAGAACAATAACACATTGATATAAATCGTGTTCAGGGGAAAATCACAGTATTTCATAAACACAGAATTGTTATTGTGGACACTTCAGTTTTTTGTATTGTAAGCTGTATTTTTGATTTTCCAAACCTTTTAAGTTGTTTATGCATCCATAAATTGTCTTTAAACATATATTTATTTTAACCAAATATCATCATAATAATAATAATAATAGTGAAAAAACAAAAATGCAATTACTGTATGACTGCCACAACGGTGAAATCGTTTAAAAACATGAAATATTCAATGCGCTGGTTGAGGTGCGTAAGAAAGCTCTCTTTGCATGATCCTGCATGCTCTCCCACACCCACAATAACAGCCTAAACACTTGACAGAGCCATGTGTCACATCTCACCACGAAATCAATACATTTATTTTTTTTCCGCAGGCTCGGCAGCCCTGGGGATTTGTGTGTGTATATGAGTGTGTGTAAGAATGTGCAGCTGCTCCTACTGATCACCTGTGCACTAGGCTCGGCTTTAAATGTGCGTGTTTGTGTTTGTCTACTCCCACCCCTCCAAGCAACGGTCTTTTTATCTATCGATTTTAATAGACACTCTACAACACATAAGAGCTCATTGATTGTATCTGTATGCGTGTCTGTTTGTGTACGTCCTTTCCCTGTCCTCTGCTCTTTCCTTGCCTGCATCTGAGTGTGCCCCGTAATTGGTTTTTCAGCGGTGTAATGGCGTATGTCGGAGTCTAATCAACTGCGTGTGTATATGTCAGTCAAAGTTTAATTGAGCCTAACAGCGCAGAGGGTGTGTACGTGTGTGTTCCGATGTGCGCTTGTGTAATTCCGGCGTGCAGATAGAGTTAAGGAAAGCTATACTAGCATGAGGAAGACACGGCCCTAAGTATAGGTGTATACAAAATATTTTAATGTTCTGTTTTAATTGTGGTATATTTGGGGTCCAGAGGAGAAAAATTTGCAAAAGGACTAGTGCACGGTGTAGTTGCAAGCGTTCAAGCTGTTGTGCAAAGTCAAGCGCTGTCTTAATCAGGGATTTCCTACAACCAAAACGTGTGAAAAGAAAATGCATGAATTAAACAAGCAGTGGAGGAACAAGGAGAACTTCTAGCCTCCTACCTGACCTCCACCATCCTGTTACTTTTCATGCAAAAATTTAGACGTGCGTATTAGAAACCGTGAATAGATACGAAAAAAAAAAAAGAAAAAAAAAACGTTCAGTGTGGGTGGAAGTGTTGGTGTGCTGACAAAGAGAAGGTGCAGTAAAGGCTTGGTGTTCCAGACTCCATAAGACCATGTGTCTTTTCATGATGTTTTCTTGTTGTCTAAAATATTTCTGTAACAGCACAAAGTGACTTATTTTTTAACGAATTACGCTATAACTCATTTTGGGAGCGTCACGTTGGCGCAATGGTTAGCACCGTGGCTTCGCACCTCCAGGGTCGAGAGTTCAAAACCTGTCTGGTTCTCCTTGTGCGTGGTGGGTTTCCTTCCCGTAGTGTGTAAGAAAGTGTGTGCGTGCTTGTGACCTGAACCTGTGACTAACCCGTCCAGGCCGTACGCCGTCTTGAGCCACAGATAAACTGGGAAAGGCTCCAAGCATATAGTTTCACTCACTCACTCATAGTCTATACCACTTTATTCTGTATTCAGGGTCGCAGGGGGCCTGGAGCCTATCCCAGGAGGCATAGGGCACGAGGCAGGGTACACCCTGGACAGCTTCCGCTCCATAAAGGCCAACGCAAAGAGGACGAGGAACGAGAACAGGACCAAAAAGGACAAAATCAAGCGAACACGCTTTTTATTTCACACAATACACACACATACAGTACACACACTACTGTACGTTCCTGCTAACACACATTCCTCATGTTCTTCATTTCTCGTGTTTGCACACTACTCATTTGCACATAAGAAGACGATATTGCACTTTAGGTCATGGACAATCACACTGCTGCTGATTCTGACGCACATCTTTCATCATTTCATACTCCCTAATCATACTGCTGCTCTCAGATCCACACCAGATTATTTTTTCCTTCTTTATCTTTTATTACTTTCACAGTTTATATAGTACTGTACATTCATTTTTATAAATCTACTCCTCCAGGGTCCGGGTTCGATTCCCGCCTCTGTGTATACATTTCTCCTATGTACTGTAGTGTAATTCTATTATTTCTATTTTATGTTACGAACAGTCGTATAAGCATTTTATGTTTGTGTACGTGACAATTTCTTTTTTATTCGAATTCAAGCCTCCGAATAGTAAAACAGTTTAAGCCGTTTGCTAAATTCTGCCAAAGAGAATTTTCTTTCTGTCTCTTGACATTTAAAAAGGTCCCCTTTCTTCTGTTCGTAAATGACGAAACCTCATTTCAGAAATATAATTTTGCCAAACGGTAATACGATATTTGTGTCACTGTACCCTCCGGAGTTGCTCGGTAGTGCTGCTGCTGGTGCTGCTCGTCTGGTTCAAAGCTAAAACGGTGTGTCACATACGTACGGACCACAGGCTGGGACTGACCTGATAAATCCCCTAATCTGGCCAAGCCAATGAATTTTAAACCTGTGCTCCATATTAAACGTGACCATAAGAGAGTCAAAATAACTTGGAACAGAAAAAAAAGCTTGTGGGTTTTGATCACGACTGGTCTGACCTTGCAACGTCTACTAGAAGTCAGGCAGTTGTACAAATTCTACATGACAGCTAGTAGAAGAAGTGTCGCAGGCCTGTACTTGGTTTCCATGTGAACAAAAAAGTTAGCACAAAGTTTTGTATCTCCTTTATTCAGCAAAACCTACCGTAGGCATTCTAATGAAATTAACTTTACTTCTATAGATAGATAGATCGGCAGCACAGTGGTTTAGTGGTTAGCACTGTCGCCTTGCACCTCCAGGGTCCAGGTTTGAGTCCTGTTTCTGTGTGCATGGAGTTTGCATGTTCTCCCTGTGCTTGGGTTTCCTCCGGGTACTCTGGTTTTCTCCCAAAGTCCAAAGACATGCAGATTAGGCTAATTGGTGTTCCCAAATTTCCCGCAGTGTGTGAATGAGTGTGTGTGCTCTGCAGTGAATCGGCACCCTACTGTAAGTCTCCTGGGATATGATCCAAGCCCCAGCGACACTCAATACAGTATAGAGTGGGATAGACGGTGAGTGAGATACTTAGATAGATACTTTATTGATCCCGGACAATTTCAAAGTATATAGCATTGAGCAAAACAAGAAAAAATTCACACAGGCAAAGAAATACCATAGACGCCTTTGATCACGTACAGTGTTTATAGATGTTTCCAGTTTCTACAACCCCAAAAAATACCAATATGAGCATTTTGTGAGTTTCACAGTTTTGTGATGTCATTCCCGTATTCTGAGTAAAGCAGTTTACTTTAAAATTCACATGTTTTAAAAGTAATCATAACTTCGGTTCAACATGCCATATCCGAACCCACTGCCTCAACACACACCAGCAGACCGTCCATATAAAGTTAGGAGGTTTTTTTTTTTTTTAGTTTTTCATTGACATGTGACGGGTGTTTTCTTTTAGCATAAATCTAACCTAACATTTTGAAAACCAGAATTTTTTCCATCCCTAAAGAATTACAGATTCAGATTCCGCTGAGTCGGCTTTCACTCTATAGAAGACATCAAAGAAACATCACATGTCAGTTAATGTCAGATGTCTTATTTTGAGATCCATAAAAAATAGGTTAAATTTCAGATTTATTTGTTGGCTGTCATGCTTGTGTGTGTGTGTGTGTGTGTGTGTGTACAGGAACAGTTCCTGTTGGCAGGAGATAACAGAGTGCATATAGCGTGTGATTAGTTTGGTGTGTACGGTTGTGCTGCCGAATTCCGCTGTAATAACTGTGCATGATGAACTATCTTAATAGACATCAAATCAAGCATCGACCACCTGCAGATTTCATTTGTGTGTGTGTGTGTGTATTTACAGTATATCTGCTCTGTTTGTCTGAAGCATAACTATATACTGTAAGTCACTGGACGAGGAACCCAACACTAACTGAAGGCTTCAAACAAGCCTGTAATTAAACTACAATCACAGATGACTAGAACTAAACGATTTTTTTTTTTAAACACTTTGCGATTATTTTGACACATATTAAAACTGCTATATTAAATGTATGTACGTATTTATGTTGGCTAACAGCAAATAAAGGCAGAAATGATCTCATTAAGAAGATGTTTAACGATACTTATTAAAGAGCTGAAAAGGTATTTTACAATACTTAAATTATTGAATGGTACTAAACAAAACAATTAAGTTTTTTTTATAGGATTTGTTTCACAAATAAACCAAAATATATATGCATTAAAACACAATCTGGTGCTCTCAACACGGGTGAAAGTAGGTCAGTACTGAGGAGAGAGCAGCTGCCTGCCAAAACCCACTTACAAAACCAGTCACAGAAGCACTTTCAGCTAGAAAATACATTGGATAACGTTTTGTTATCTTACACTCTCACACTAACAAGAGGTTGAATCCCACATTGCTCTCCAACCCCTGATCACGGGCAGTGCAATACTGTACATCAGGTGTGGGACAAAGGATTGTACACCTTAGTGCATTGGCTTTCCATTTATCACCTTAACCTCAGAACCTGGAATTTAACAGCGCTGATATTATAAAGCGTAATAAGTGGAAATATAAAGAGAATCTTATGAGATCTATAGTTTCATGGTTCAACTTTTGGCTACATACTGTCGTACCGGTAAGAATTTAAATCTAGTTTCACCCTTGTTCATTTTACTAACTGTCAGTCGCCAGCTCTGCCAGTTACGGTTACTTTTTTTTTTTTTACCGTTGCCAGTTACGGTTACGCTTAGGTTGTGCCATATGTGTTGGTGGAGCAAAATAATGCGTTAAATAAATAAACTAATCATAATCTGTTGATGATAAGAAGTTTTTGTGGAACTGTTGTATAAAAGCAATATCACACTTGAGGTCGTTACTACGACCGCATCGCAGCCATGCTGATATTCTTCACAACAGCACCCTCTCTCATGTGATATTGTTTAAATGTATGGTGGTTAGTTTGAATGGGTGAAATTAGGTCTGTATGGTTTGCAGTACATGAAAAAGTGGAGAGCAGCTGCCTGCTAAAACCAACATTCAGAAAACACATCTGATAACTTTGTCGTCTTAAACAACACTTTTTCTACTTAATAACTGCTTGTAGCAGTTTTTTTCCGAATCGCCTCTGAGCTGTCTGTTTTGTTCTGTACACAGCTAATGCAAATGTGTATATGTGTGTCCAGGGCTGTACAGGTCTGTATCATTAGGCCCAACCATAAACTGTAACATGTGTATTTTAGAAATCCTGGGATAAAAAACAATGAGTGTTGGCTCTGTGGGTTGAAATGTTCATGCTCATTGTTGATGAGTCAGAGGAGATGGCCTTCAACAGCAAAAGAGCGCATCAGGTTCTACTCATGTCTACCCAGAACAGGAATATGAGGGATCTGACCGGTTTGTGCAGAGATTCACCAAAACGGTACAGTTAAGGATTGAAAAAAATCGCCTTTTATTTTCTGGTCCTCTTTTCTTCCTATCTTCCAGGTCCAGTTCTGAACTTAACCTCAGAAAAGAGGCTGTTTTAAGTAGCCTTCACATCTCCTTCTCACCCTGTAACTGAGTAATTACATTATTCTTTCATTTTTTGGCATTTCAGTGCAGCGTTAACACTTGCGTTACTAATTCGTGGTGTGATTGCTGATGAATCAGTGCTAGAGGTGGTACAGTAGGCACCAAGACATGTCAATGAACAATGCATTCTGACTTATTGTTGTTCATCCAGTTAGTTCATTAGGCATTAATAATAGTGCGCTATCAAGCATTTGTCCAATTGAGGACACCACTTCTGGGTGGTGGGTATGGGTGGGTTTTTGTCCAAGATGGATGTTACATTGTCCTTGCCTGGTGATATAAACTATATTGCCCAAAGTACAGTATTTGCTCGTCTGCCTTCACATACAAATTAACTTGAGTAACATCCAATCCTTGATTTATAGGGTTAAATATGATGTTGGCCCACCCTTTGCAGTTATAACAGCTTTAGAAGGTTTTGGAAGGTTTTCCGCAAGGTTTGGGAGTGTGTTTATAGGAATTTTTGACCATTCTTCCAGAAGCGCATTTGTGGGGTCAGGCACTGATGTTGGATGAGAAGGTTGGAACTTGTGTGCGAATGTTTTTCAGGAGTTGGGTTCAGACTCTTACTTGCAGTGAGAGGAACTCTTAATGCTTTAGCATACCAAGACATTTTGGACAATTTCATGCTCCCAAATTTGTGGGAACAGTTTGAGAATGGCCTCTTCCTGTTCTAACATGATGGCACACCAGCGCACAAAGCAAGGTCCATAAAATCATGGTTGATCGAGTTTTTTGTGGAAGAACTTGACTGGTCAAATCTGAAAGAACTGGTCCTCAACCTAGAGGAACACCTTTGGGATAAATTGGAGGAAAAACTGTAAGCCAGGCCTTTTCGCCCAACATCAGTGTCGGATCTCAAAATGCGCTTGAAAAATAGTCAGAATTCCCATAAACACACTCCTAAACCTTGTGGAAAGCCTTCCCAGAAGAGTTGAAGCCAACATCATGTTAAACCCTATGGATTCTGAGTTGGATGTTGCTCAAGTTCATGTGCATGTAAAGGCAGGCAAGCACATTTTTGGCAATGAAGTGTATGATAATTATGATGTTATGCAAATGGAACATCACCAGGTCATTAGGAAGAAGCCTCGTGTGCCTCTTTGGCACCATACTGCCTCCTCAGGAGATGTTTCCACACCTTTTCACCTGTTCAAATATGACTGGCAAGTGCGACCATATAATACATACTTCTGACAGAGTAGTAACAAATCTAGCCTTACAGTATTTTCATGAATTTCATGCTTTGAGTGGTACCACTATGAATAGAGTTGTCCCTTACACCTACAGAGGTGACCTACAGAGATCTTTCAGACATCTTAAGAACAACTGTGGTGCTAGATAGAGGTCATATGGTAGCACTTTGCATTGGAATGTTCGTCCTTGGATGGCAAATGTGTTACAAAGCTATGGAACCATAAACCCATGCATCCAGTCTTAACAGCATAAATAGCATAATATAGCCTCAACATATAGAACACAAGAGGCTTCATTAACCATTCCAACTCAAATCTAGAATCAGATGGAAGTCTCTGTACTTCTTCTGCACTGGGTAAGAGCGAGGTTTTGCACCTCTGATGTCTGGAGGCTAGAGCGATTGTTCCAGTGCAAGCGACAAACTAGCGAGTACATTTTCTGTATCCCCCATGCGTGAGGTGTAAGCCCTCACCAGAATGTCATCAGTCGGTTTGCATTAGGTTCTTGAGCAGTGCCTGTCTCAAGGTAGTGCTTTATCCAGTGAAACCGTCAGTGATGCAATGGCAGACATTCACCGTGCGTCCTAAGCCAACCCGATTGTAAGGCACGTGTTAGTCGCACCAAATTCAGAGGTGAAGAGCGCGAGGCAGAACCTCAAGCTCATTATCTGCACATTATTTACAGGTTGCAGATGGCATGCGATGTGAAATGGAGAGACACGCTGACAGGAGAGCGCCGAACTAAGCAACAGAACTCGCAGGAACGTTAGCTAACATGCATGACGCGCAGGAATGTTAGCTGCTAAGAATGTTATCAAACCAATAAAGGAGCACACCTTAAGCTGGTAGCCACCGAGCTGCAAATGGCTTCAAAGTCAAAAGAAAAAAATTTACTTTTCTTGTTGCATCTGTGAAGAGATTAGAGGAGAAAATAAAAG
Organism: Clarias gariepinus; assembly: GCF_024256425.1. Taxonomy (NCBI): domain Eukaryota; kingdom Metazoa; phylum Chordata; class Actinopteri; order Siluriformes; family Clariidae; genus Clarias; species Clarias gariepinus. The sequence goes on along the minus strand of NC_071103.1, from coordinate 9,443,852 downwards.
GTGAAGTCAGGAAACTGTATACAAATGGTTGTTGATATTTTTCTTCCCAAGACTGCTGACGTCACATAGACGGAGACAAAGAGGGAGTGAGAGGGACTGAGTATGTAACCATATCCTGTAGATACACTGCATATTAAATCCTGATTTATTTATATGTTTTGATATATTTATTAACGTTGTGTCTAGATATGGCCATAGCCTACAGCTACAATCCTGGACTTCTAGGAATGATTAAATCATGCACAAGTGTGACTAGGATTAAGCCAGTGAGGCACGAAGAAGAGAGAGAAGAGGAAGAGAAGAGAGACGGGGCATGTACTGTGTCTCAGCTTAGGATGGACAGATAAAGCTCAAAATGGCGATTAGTGCCACATGATGTCCAAATCCGTATCGGTAGCGCTGTCCGCGACACACACACACACTATGCTCACGCCGGCACTGTATCTGTTTGCATTCGCATCAAAATACAGTACTTAAAAAAATCTAAAGCTCTCCAGGTATGGACAAGTTTCATTTCGAGTGTGAGCAGGAGGAGGGTTTGATATATGACATCGTCTGGCAGAAGGTGAGCAGGAAAGGTTAGAAGAAAGCAATAAAATGAGGAGCTGAAAGAAGAGATAGGGAGGCTGAAACACTTGGTGCCAGACTATTGGCAGGACACGCAGACTTGTAATCACTTTCCGCTCCAGCCAGGTTTCTGACAAAAGCTTAAAATCAATTAGTGTAAGTATCTATCCTGCTTCAAAGTGTTCACTTTGGAGAGATTTACCTTCTTTAACTTTTCAGATTGATCACAGATTACAGTTTCGGGTTGCTCCGCCATGGTTCAAATTTAAAGCCCTAGATTACATATTCATACAAAGAGACTTCTTGTCCCGTGTGCAGGGTTCACTAATAAAGAGCCGCATTCAGAGTCGGCAAATTAAGTCCAAAAGCTCAGTCGGTAATTACAGCGGGAAAGCGGTGGGTTGATTTGCTGGGTCTGCTATTTAGTTTGTGAAAATAGCTTGCATTCCTGGTGTTCTTTGAGGAGAAGCGTATGGGTAGTTTTTTTTTTTTTTTTTTTTTAATAGTGTTTTGACCACTGCCTTTAAACACAGCCACTTACCTCAAGCCTGAAAAAAAAAAAAAAATCAGGGATATAAACTGCAGCCAGAAAGTGTTTATACCTTAGTTGTAAAATGTAACATAAAAGTAAGAGATAATTTAAGAATGAAAAAAAAAAATCAACTATGATAATATGAACGAGAATCACGCAAAATCAAGATCACATGAGAAGCAGTGCTGTTGTGCTTGAATATCATTGTGGCCGGGATGCAGTCATAGAACATGGGGGCAAAGAACGAATGATATCACGATTATATCACAACCACCCTGATTTGCACCTTAAGAGAATAACCATGAGTGTGATATTGCTTCTTTACAACAGTCTATGATCTCCATCTACAGAGTATGTTGTTGTATTTGTTTGTTTATTTAACCAGTTGTTTTACTCCGCCAACACCCCTTTTCGCAACTGGTGGAACTTAATGAGCTAACTTCTGGGTTTGCAGGGTTGAATCCCAAAAAGTGTTAAATAGAAACCTAGTGGTGGCAGCATGGTGGCTTAGTGCTTAGTGCCTCCAGCGTTAAGGGTTCGATTCCCGCCTTGGGTCTAGATGCATGGCTTTTGCGTGTTCTCCTCTTGCTTAGTACTGTAGGTTCCCGCCGGATACTCCGGTTTCCTCCCACAGTCCAAAAACATGCAGATTAAACTAATTGAGGTTTGCATAGTGTATGAATGAGAATGTGAAAGTGTGTATTCGTGTACTGCATGTGCCCTGCGACGGTGCGGTTGGCACCCTGTCTATGACGTACCCCGCCTCGTGCCCTAAGTCTCCTGGGATGGGCTCCAGGCCCCGCCCGCGAACCAGTACACAGGACAAAGACGGAGAGTGAGTGAGTGTGAAACCTAGTGTGCTATGTACAGGGATTGGGGATATATCTTCCTACCATTCTGGTAGATACAGTATATCCTGTGATCAAGTAAAAGATGTTTCAGTCCTTCAAAAGGGTCAAATTATTGGTTGGAGAAGACGTTATGGAATTGTTTGACTCTCCTATTCTCAATACAAGATCTAGGCCAAAAATTTATGCATCTCTGGATCGAAATAAATTTTATAATATCACATAAGGATGTTGAAACAATTCCATGGCGCATAATGCATGCTGTAATTACAGCTAAAGGTGATCCAATGAAAAATTAGATTGCCTTTTTTTTTTCCTTGGCCGGGCAGATTAAGAACATTTAAAAGCAGCCTAATTTGCTGTATATCAGCAGTATACAGTAGTACTGCGGGAACTTTTTAAGTAGCACTTCATCAGCACATCCTATTAATTTTTATTGCATCTCTTTGTATTGTGCCTGAGGAGTTAATAGTGCACACAAATTAACATGGTCAGTGTGGCTATAAGGTCATGAAATCTCAATATAGAAGCACAAAATGTAAGCTTTTTTATCATGTTTTAATTTACTTTTCCCAGTCATCGAAGTAACTTCAAATGGCATTCAGGAGAAAAACATGAATTACATCACAATGTTATAGTGATTATGGTGGTGCTGAAATTAACACGGCTCCTTGCTTCATGCAATCGCACATGAATATTAAACGATAATAATGCTCTTAAGTCCAAGGTAAGAATTATACACAACTCCTTAGGTAAGCCTCTTTTTTTGGCACATTTTTTCCTTATATGTAAGTCTAGAGTCTACCGATGTGTGAAATTCTGGTATTAAATCCAGACACAGAATTCGGCCTGAAATATCCATTAAAATACAGCAGGCAGAATGTCAGATACCGTATGTGACAGTTAATAATGAATGATATTAACTTTTGTTAAACAGACAATAACTTGATAAAAATTTAATGAAGCTGATTTATGCTTCTTCGTCAAGTTTACGCATAAGGTCTCATGTAGCTGTACTCCATACCACACTTAATGGTGGAGCATTGAACTGTAGAAATGCAACTACACAACGCGGCGGTTACTTTTCACTCACCCTGCAGACTATTCTAAATGATTTAGTTGCAGTAGTTAATGAACACTTCTCTAAGTAATTGTGTCTACGCTGTGAAATAGCTTATGCCTTTTAAAAGAAAATTTTTCACACTTACATTATGTCCCTGCTCGTTATGGAGTTACGAGCTCGGAGCACAAGGTCAGCCATGATACAGGGCCAAACAGTCACAATTTGACAGTAGCAGTAGCAGTTAAACGTTCAGGGTTAGAGGTTGTACTTTTCCCTCTTCAGACTTCATTTGTCCAACATGTTGCTCTTGCACATTAGAATTCAAATACGTTTTGATGGAAGTGTGAATGTGTAAAGCAAATAGTAAAATACTGTACAGAGTGGATGGAGAAATTGGGGAGAATTAGGGGCAGAAAAAATACACATCTGGAAATAATGGCAGTAAAAATGAACACAAACAATGCTACTCCTAAAGCTCGTCCCAACTGATTGTTCCCACCTACACTTAGAATGATGTCTGTAGATCACTCGAGATGAGTGGAGCTCACCATACAGTAGCTTGGCACCATCTGTGCTTGGACAAGTGTGTGTGTGTCGTACCAGCGAAATATAGACATCCTCTAAATTTCATTAAAATGCAGCAGTGAAAAGTTTCAATATTAAAATATAGTTGCAAGCAGCAATGAGCGGGCCCAAGCACCTGACCAACAATCTGGTCTGTTCGAGATATCAAAAATCACTCTACAATTTTGCATCCTCAATGTCTTTAGATCACATGTGCCCGGTTTGGTGGTGATTGTATAAATTCCCTAGGAGGAGTATATCAAAATATCAACAAGGATTTTTTGCAAACGAAGCAAAATAACTAGCCTCCTGTCGAGTTGAGCCCATGACATGCATGCGAAAGTTGTTCGACTCTATAAGATCTAAATGTGTACCGAGTTTGCTGTGCATACATGCAAGTGTGTATGAGCTATGCAACAAAATCTCATGTCAGGGCCCCTGAGGGCCCCAGGCCACGCGACTCTCAGGCACCCTAATGGCAGCAGATTCTGCCAGTTTTCATGAGTTTTTGAGACCCCCAAAAGCCCAAAAAGGTGGATAAATAAATAATCCTTAGGAAAACTTTATTTTTGTGAATCAAATTATCAAATATTTCATCACTGTTTATAGGACTCCAGTGATGCACGGCTTCTATGGGCTCCAATAGCAGCTTCAAGTACACTCTTAAATAAGCAAAATGATTAATGCTCATTAAACAACAGATGTTTAATACTTCCCCACATGGATACATGACTTCACTAAGGGTGAATGGTAGTGTGTTTTTTCTGCAGAAAAGGAAAAATAAAACACTTCAGTGTTTACTCAACAGTGTGCTCTTCACTTGTCCTGCCTGGATGCACGGCTTCTCTGTATGATGACTTGGAGAACTCTCAAAGGGGCTAAACCGCTTAAGAACTGCCAGTCACTGTAACAGTAATGTACATGACTGACATCTTCAACTTATCAGCGTATCAGTGCCTGTCAGGCTCACCGAGCGCTCAGAGCTGCAGTAGTGGTCAGTTAGCAAATCCATAACTACCTGTAGAACGAATTGTTATTGTAGCCCTTGTAATTGATAAATATTATAAATAATTTGTTAACATAAAGTTATGATTGATTATTTGCATTTTTTAAAATAATTTTTTTGTTTAGGGTTGTAGGAGGTGGCTTAGTGGTTAGCACTGTTGCCTTGGCCCACCAGGGTCTGGGTTCGATTCCCAGCAAGGTTTCCTTTCCTTCTCTGTGTGAATGGAATTTGCATGTTCTCTCCGTGCATGTTGGGTTCTCTCCAGTTACTCTGGTTTCCTCCAACAGTCCAAAGACATGTTGATTAGGCTAATTGGCATTCCCAAATTGCCCGTAGTGTTTCGAAGTGAACGAAAAAATGTGCCCTGCGATGCATTGGCTCCCTGTTCCGGGTGTACCCCCCCCTTGTGCCCTAATTCTCCTGGGATGGGCTCCAGTCCCCCCACAACCCTGTATACAGGATTAAGCGGTATAGATGGTGAGTGAGTGGATTTGTAGGTCTTGCAAGTAACTACTGGGTATTTGGATAGCCCTTGGGTCTTACCTAAAAGACTGATGGCTGACCCTCCACATTGTTGCAGAATAAAAGAACTAGAGTTAGCCAAGCATGTTTACAGTAGAAGTATTTGAATATGTTAACCACAATGTTTGCTGTGGTTGGTGCGGAACATTCTTTATGGCAGAATGGCCAGGCAGAAAGATAACTAAAGGGTACTATACAGTATGCAAAGCAAAAAGTGCTGGGTTATTTCACCATCACCAGGTGCCTAGGTGTTTAGTCACACTGGAGACTCACATGAATTACTTATTAGGGTCCATATTTATGGGTTTAAGTCCAAAACTAAAATCGATATCTAAGGCTTTCCAAGAGATTTTGGAATGCGAATGTGGGGATTTGTGTTCACTCAGCTACAAGAGCACAAGCGTTTCGGCTCTAATGCTAGGCAAAAAGGCCTGATGTACAACCTTAGTCCCAAGTCATCCAGTGGGGTTAAGTCTCTTTGTAGACTTTTAGAGGTCTTTCACATCAACGTTGAAAAACCATGTCTTCGTAGCTGTCACTTTTATTACATCACTTCTTTCCTTTTTTTTTTATTTTAAGCGCTAGCTCAGTAGCAACCTGGACATTCTGTAAAGAAATGGATCAATAATTGACTAAGTTACCACATTGGTAGTCTGACAACCTGGATCCCCTTATCTTCATTTACATCTGCGTAACCTCCTCAAAGTGGAACCAGCTTTGTTACCATGTTAAATGGTGATTCAGTCACTGGTCCCAGAGCAGCGTTCACATTAACCAGTTCATACTGTATGTATGCACTATGCTTTCTATTCCGGGGCATGCACCCTTCCTGGCTTGTTTTACCCCTAACTGATTTTAAAACTGCTGGGAATTTCCTACAGTGAAGAAATACAAGTTTTTGTTATCAAGCCAACAAGCTATCACATCATTTTAGGATTTCACTGCCTACCAGTGTGACTCTTGTATCCAGACTTGTATTATCAAGATTGAATTCTTATTTGAAGCATGGAGGACTAAATCACAGAAGAATAAAATACTCCTACCTGCTTCCCCAAGTTCCCTTCACCTTAGAACAGTTAGAAAGTTTTGGCAGCTACTTTACGAAATTAAAGCTGTATATGACTTACAACTTGGTCCCACTCAAAGAATGAAAGAAGGTTGACATCTGGACAGATGCTTTTATCACTAGACAAGTCAGTATGATTACTTTGTGATGCAATACCGCTTGGCTAATGCACATAAAACTAAAAGGCTCATCAATTATCCAATCTTTTATTTTGAGGGAGGTGTTGGACTGCTCTGTTATCATCTAGATGGTACTGTATGTTGGCTTTTTTTTTTTTTTTGCACAGCATAGGGACAGTATATTGTCTTAACACCACACACAGACCAACTCTATGTCTATTTTAAAGCATGTGTTACCTTTTAACCACATCATTTCAAATTCAGCAAGTGTATAAACAGCTCCCTGGATTGTAGATCAACCTGTCAGAAATTGGGTTACGTCTTTTCAGAGCTAAAAGTTAAATGTTTTTTTTTTTCCCAGGTCACCCATTAAAGTCGTTTTCTGCATTTGCTGTCATGATCTGGTAAAGGACTAGCCCTAATTGCATCGCTGGCATCAGTATGAAAGTGATTTCTCTCTGAGAACTTATCCACACCCTTCTTGATCAAACCTTTGACCTAGTTAGACCTGATGTCTCCACTGGCCTCTTCTATTATAAGTCACACATCATGGGTTCTTTGGAGTTTTAAACAGGTTTTAAAGAATAGGTTTTTATCATAAAAACAAAACAAAAATGATATGCTCATATGTACAGTATGTGATAATAGGTATTAGTCACTGTAGCTCTACCTAATCTCCATGCCAACCATGAATATTTTCACCTAGATCACAACTGCAATGCAAACCATTGCACACGTCACTTTAATAAGTCACTTTTCATGCATATTTGCACAACCACTGTCACTTTTAATTTATATATATATATATATATATATACTTTTTTCCCTTCTATATTTCTATATTTTGTGATATTTTTATTATGCCCTTATTTGTATTGATTATTTACTAGCTAAATTTATTTTTCTTTAGCATTTCTTTTTATTCATATTTATTGCTTACGTAAGTTTTTTTTTTTTTTAAGGTCATAAGGTATAAGCATTTCACTGCATATCGTACTATGTATTACTGTGTACGTGATGAATAAAATTTAAATTTGAATTTGATTTGAAACGATGAGAGACAGAATGCAAAGGCCGTGTTCTTGTTCTGATCAGCCTCTAACACTGCTGTGGCAAGACCAGGTTGCTTTGATATTAGCATTTAGCTCATCTACAGTATATTCTTGGGTCAGGTGGTTCTCATCGTCCTCATAAAAATACACCATCGATTCTCCATGGGGTTAAGGTCAGATGAGTTGGCTGGCCAATCAAGTGATGATTAAGTTTGTCAAGTTTTGGCTCTGTGGGCAGGTCCTAAGTGGCAGGTGCGGGGAAAGGAAATGGACATGAAATACTCTAAAATCTCCTGGTAGAAGGCAGCATTGACTTTGGACTTGATAAAACACAGTGGACCAACACCAGCAGGTGACTTGGCTCCCTGATTCACCATTGACTGTAGAAACATTGGATTTCTGTGTCTTTTCACTTCCTCCAGACCACATGACTACAATTTCCAAATGAAATTACCTTCATCTGAGCAATGGTCCAGTTCAGCCCAGGTGAGATGCTTCTGATGTTATCTGCTTAAGGAGTGACTTGATTCTAGGAATGCAACAGCTGTCGCCCATTTCCTGAAAATGTCTGTGTGTGGTGGCTCTTAATGCACTGACTCCAGCCTCAATCCACTCCTTGTAAACCTCTCCAAAGTTCCTGAATTGGCTTTGCTTGACAGTCTTCTCTGGATATTGTCAAGTATAAATTCCCAGCGTTATATCTAAATAATCCCAAATGACAGGTATTAGGGTAAGTGTTATATACAGCCTTGACCCAGCTGTTCTGTAACACAGCAAAATTCTGCGGTCGTCTCTGTTACTTGTGCATTTTTTTTCCTATCACGGGTTTCCCTTCCAGTCAACTTTTCATCAATAGGATTTGATACAGCACTCTGCGAACAGCCAGCCTTTTCAGTGATGTATTCCACCATGGATGGTGTTGATTAGTGTCTGTCAAGAGTCTTCACAATAATTGAGGTTGCGTGTCGTAAACTAAAAATGGAAACTCAAACTCGAAATAAAATATTAGAATATTTCGAGATACTTGTTCTTTTCATAATTTGCACGAGCTGTAATTCGTACTCAGTAGAATTAAAACAAAACAATGGCTTAAAATATTTCATGCGGGTAATTCGAAATATATGAGAGTTTAATATACTTTTTTATCATTTTAGAGAAATCTGTTAAATCCTTGTTTCGTTCAGAACACCAGATGGATAAATGCAGACACGAACTATATTCTACTTTGTACAAGGTGCAGATAAGGCAGGAAAAACAAAAGCCGGAGTGACATATTATATGCACGAATATTATTTAAACACAGATTATTAATGATGCTTTGAAGGGATAACAAAAAAAAAAACAAGAATTCATTTTTGTAACGTAATGCAGTGATTTTTCAAACCAAGCTTGTTGAGACAATCCACTCTGCATAATTTTCTTTTAGCAAATTTTATGTTTGGTTGAAAGAGCTCATCATGTTCAACAGTGCTTAGTTTGGTAGCAGAGGTTGCGTTACAGCAAACCTCTTCCATCAAGTCTTTTTTATTTTTTTTATTTTTTAAGAGTAATGTATTTCAGTTGCCAGTTGAACAAGTGAGATTTTTAACATTTATAAAAGTTCATGGATCTTTTCCTACATACTGTATAAGATGCCGTGTACAGTACGTCCGCAAACTTCTGCCCACACTGCCAAAAACTTTTGTTTTGAGGTGTTAAAGCATCCTCCCTGTAGTCCCGATCACGCTCCGTCAGACTGTAGCCTGTTTGGGCCCCTGATAGCAGTCCTGGGAGGACGAAGATTCACTTCTGATGAAGAAGTGAAGACAGCTGTGCATTCGTGGTTCGCAGCTCAGCCTAAACCGTGTTTTAATGAGGGAATACGAAAGCTTGTAGACAAATGGACAAAGTGTATTGAAAAGCGAAGAGATTATGTTTAGATTATGTTTTGACTCAACCTCGTACATCAGTTTTGGTTTTTGTTTGTTTTTCCTGGACTGAAAGGAAATAAAGTCATTTGAATCTATTCTTATAATGCCATGACACCCATTCAGCATATCCCACACTATATAATCAACCACCAACATAAGGTCCGTCCCCCGCTGACATGTCCACCTTGACTTTGTTATCGGATAAAATGCAGAGACCAGGTCTGGGAAAACGCACGAGTATCTGCAAAATGTCCGTTACACACGGAATGACAAAGAGCCATATGTCACTGCCATGCTGACACCATGTTCCAGCCTCAAGAGACCTCAGTACGTTAGTCAATATGATATGCTGAGTAGAATTAGAAGTGCCCCTTTAGCCTTTATTGCTTATTTTTTATGTACTGTATCACGTGTTTTTCTAAATAAAAAAATCTTTTCAATTCTGATGATCAATAAAATATTTTGAATCAGTATTTCTGTGTGGCCTGCTACCAACTGACCCGTGCACTGGTACCAGTCTGTTGCCTGGTGGTTGGGGACCTCTGTCCAATCTGGGTTTCTCCCACATCCACCTAAAGCATCTTTGTCAAAATGGCATATTTAGGAAGGGAAAATAACTCGGAGCGTCTGACACGCTCCGATACGCTCAGAAGCACTTGCTGGCGAGGAGAGAGAAACACACGAGCCCATGATGGGGTCTGAATGTTCTCTCACGTGTATTAAAAACATGGAAAGATATTTAAATCCTTGACCATACACCTATGTCTGTTACGTCAAGAGCACATGTCCTTATTGTGTTCCAAGAGAGAGGAAGTTTCAATTCAAATTCAAATTCAAATTTTGTTCGTCGGGTCCACACACACACACACACACACAAACACACACACAGAGTACAATGTGCATGACTAACTTCACCAGTGGAAAAAAAATGGAACGTTTTAGCCTGGACACGTCACTCACCAGACCTTAACCCAACCGAGCATGCATTTCACCTCCTGAAGTGGAAACTGAAGGGAGGACCCTCCCAATAATGAATTAATAAATCAATAAATAAGCTACAACAGAATTAGGCTGACGAACAAGCCAGGAACAGCGGGACAAAACAAGAACGCAGCCCTTTTGTTATGCCAGTGGCATTCTACTGTAGCTTTATGCAGTTATTGCAAGCAAGGGATACGCGACCAGATATTAAGTGTTATTCAATTCAATTAACTTGTTAACACGTCTAGATGTAAATATCTCCTGAATCTGCTTGTCTGAAAGGTATCTGTGAATGAACTTCTGTATCTAATTAACCTTTTTAACAGAAGATATTACTGCTGTCTTTTAATCTCCATCCTTATCCGTGTGTGTGTGTGTGTGTGTGTGTGTGTGTGTTAGTATTTTGCCTATTTATGCCTCTCTATGTACTCACCCCTACTGTTTCACATGCTTCTTGTTCTTGTTGCACTTACACCCTGTCAGTATTGTATATATCATAAACATTTACAATTTTCTTTCAAGTCCATATTTCATGTATCTATCCTTTATTTGAGTACTTTTATTGGTGGATACTTTTTAATTTCACTACATCCTACAACAAACATACTGTACTTTCTGCTTCACTGCATTCCTGTCTGGCACTGCGTTGCGTAACCAGAAAGGCGCGTATCATTTGAAGCTGTAATATCGCCTCCTGCTGGTTTTTATGCATAATTGCTTGATTTGCCTTCTCTAATCATGTAGCAGGTGTATGAAATCGAAAGTGGAGACAAAATAGTGCAGACAGTGACAAAACAGCATGTACATAGTCTCGAAGCACTGTAAGCTAATACAATCTCAGCACTTATGATACTTTCTAAATATAAACATAAATATGAAGGTAAGAAATGTTGTACTTTTGCTCAAGTAGGGCTGTAAATAGAAGACGTCTACTTTTACTTAAGTAATTATTTTTGTTTTTTAATTAATTTTGGCTCTACTTCGTATCTCTGCAAAGGATTTGCTTCCACATGTTAGGGATGACAATTTATTTTATGATTTAATCACTTCACCAAATACATTTTTGAGTAATTGTGTGAATGCTCTTTAAAAAGTAAGGTGAGACAGGGCACATTAAGAGTTTTTGCACAATGCATTCCTGCACGTCCCAACTGATTTGACAGTATTATCACATCTGCATCGTCCCAATTAATTTTTTTAATGCCATTTATACTGGGAAAGGTTCTACTTTTGTACATACAGTATAGTAAATATATGAAAACCAAAACAATAGTGAACACTTTTTGAGTTTAAGTTTGCTTTAGGGATGTAATGAGTCTATTTTTGACTACGTTATAGAGATATTCTTACCACGTGTTTGTGTGAGATGTGGCTGCAATCACTGATTCCTGATTTGTGCACTTGGAATTTCTCTGACATCTGCAAGTAGTTTGCAGTTAGTAATCAAGGAGCTGGCTCTACATGCATGTTGTTTGCATATGAATGGATATTGATATGATCTTTTGTTCTCCATTTTTCTAAGTTCTTATTCTTTCCAACATAAAAAAAAATAATAATAATTAAAAAAAAAATCCCAACAATGTTTGACTGATGGTACTTAGTCAGTAGAGGATCTATCCAAAGACGAAGACTACAAAGCACTTTTATAAGTCTCTCTAAATAAGAGCGCCAAATGTCTAAATGTAAATGTGAATGTATTTGATTTATAGTTTATTGTGTTATCATATTTTAATATTGATAATGGCTGCTTAATTTAAAGGATGAAATCGATTATATAATTAGTGTTACGCATCAATTAGCCCTTAAAGGTTTAAGGGTTTATATATATATATATATATATATATATTTTTTTTTTTTTTTTTTTTCAGGAATTATTTTTATTTGTAATCTGGGTAAATACCATTGTCTTTATTTTTGGTGTTTTAAAAGTAGGTCAATTTTGTATTATTTTTTTCCCCCAGCTATTTTATATGAATAATCTTATTTATTATTTTTATAATATTATGTGTTATAAATGCTTTGCACAGCGGCATATTACAGAGAAATCATTCCTTTAAGAAATTGCAATCTTTTAGGGCAACTGATAAATTTTTTTTAAAAAAAGGAAAAAATTTAAATAATTTTTTTTTTTTAAATAAGTTTATTTGCAGGAATCTACATAAAATGTTTAAGACCACGTAACATGGCAAGGAAACAAACGTATGTAAGCGATTACTTTCATGAGTGCCGTTGCTAGATGACTTTGAGAACACCGTGTGCTATGGGGTGTGTGAGAAGTAATGGCTTTTGTACGGAGCATTAAATTAGACCCACAGGTGGCCATTCTAATATTATCTGGAGTTCAACCATAAAGCTTTGGGGCTTGGACAGGAAGTGATAGATCACCGTGGCTTCTGTCAGAGGGAGAGATGCTAGATGGCCATGTGTGAGTGTCTGCGTGTGAGAGAGCGAGCGAAAGAGAGAGAGAGAGAGAGATTTATTTGGATTCCTGCTGATATGTAGTGCAGACATCACTGTTGCGTTTATCACGATGAGCCTGGAGCAATCATAGAGGCTATTAAAGTAACCACAGGATGCTGTGTGTGTGCTGATTTGTGTGTGTGTGTGTGTGTGTGTGTGTGTACTTGAGTATGTGTACGTATTTTAAAGTATACGTGGTTAACTGTGTCTCTGTGATTTGTTTTTGCAGAGCTCCATGTATTCCCTGGCATTAAAATGTCTTATCAGCCTGTCCACCATCATCCTACTCGGGCTCATCATCGCTTACCATGCACGAGAGGTGCAGGTAGGAACATACACACTACTGATACATGCATTCATGCACTGATACATACACTATGGTTCAAATGTTAAAATGTACTGGTTTTAATGGTTATGAAACATAAATATTTATGTGAAAAAAAAAAAACAGACAGGCCTTTGGACAGATAGCAGTCCACTGGGTGTCCATGTCCCTGCAGCAACCATAAATTGATAGCAAAGTGCTTTTGATTTTGCCATTTTGTGTTATCTTATCTAAGGTTACACAACACTTACAACCAAGGGTTAAACATTTGAACTAACATTCAGGCTGTTTATACATATACAAGGATGTTCAAGACAAATTGAGACTTTCAGTTGTGCAGAATAATAAAACACACTTATGAAAGTACAATTTCTGTATATAGTCCCCTTCTACACTAATGTACTTATCTCAGCCTTTCACTAGTGATTGGATACCATAAGGTAGAAAGGTGTCTTGGTATGCAGAAGCCATGATCAGTCTGACCTCCCAGGAATGAGACGCTGACCTTCCAGGAACTCCTTCAATGGACCAAACGTAGGAATGGCTTGGAGCGAGATCCGGACTGTACAGGGATTTGCAAGGGGTGTTGGTTTATGATTGTGTTCCCATAGAGAGATGCATCTCTTCCACAAGGTATCCTTCAATTTTTTAAGGATCAAGCATTACATTGGGATCATCTCTCACGGACATGCGGCCTTCCTGAAAATGTTTGCACAATTAAACTTTTCTACCGCAGCTAAGAGTCTCATCAGTGAACTGTACTGGAAGTCTGCTGTAAATGTAAATTACATCATCATTCATGAGAAATGTCATCACGAGTACGATTTTGACTTGAGTGCTCAATTATTCTACACATTTCTCTCATTTAAAACAATCCGGAGGCTTCAGACGTGTCTCATTTAAGCATTTCCTTAATCATTGTTTCGCTTGTTCTCTTTACCTTACAAGTTAAATTTATAAAAACCTGTGCATAAATAACCTGACTTAAACGATGCGTCTTGATCCCATGGGCTGTCCTTTGGGACTAAAGTTTGAGCACGTGATTAATGTCCCCATCTTCAGAAACACCAGAAACTTTACTTCCCCTCCCAACCCTTTCCAAAGCACCATCTTGAATCAGGTGGGGGTAAATCAGGGTCTATGCACATCCTGATTCCCCCATGTCATGATTATTCATCCTTTGATTACTGACCAGTGCTCAGTATGTCGCCTCAAGACTGGAGAGGACCAGAGGATTGCAGAGGTCAAGAGCAGCCAGTCCACCATCTTTTGAGGCCATCCAAGCCAGCAGTTTCCTCAGCTCACGGTTACTGCAACAGAATTTGCTCAGTCTTATTTCAGCTCTTTGGAGACCAGCTGTAAGTATCGGATGTCATGAGCGAACTTTGGATGATTTAAAGTATGGGAGAAGTTTGCCTGAGCAACACTATAAGCACAGACCCATGACATGCCAACATACCTGACATTGGTTTGCCAAGTAATCCCCGTCTCAAATGGCAGCAAACCATATTGTCTCTGCAATCATGGGCTTAAATCGTGCAATAAAATGCTCCAAGTGTCACTTGTTCAATCGACTTCTCTGGCTTCTCAGGGTTGCACCTTAGCCACCACCTGCAGTTGTTGAGGAGGCCTAATGGTCAGCTTCAGGAGGCACCTGCAATGTCTTTTGGGGTCAAGCCAAGTGACTATATCACTGCATGGTTTCCCTGGTCACCAGAGTTTGGATCTAAAGGTCCAACTTGTTCTCGAGCCACCCAACGTAGCCATGACCTCAACAATTTCTATGGCTGCCTTACTGTAGCATCTTTCTTGGATATTGACTTTTTTACAGTGTCTCAGGCCACCTGTAAGGGTCATGAGGAGGGCTCAAGTAATGGGCTACAATATTTAGATGCACACATACTGTACTGTTGCAGGTCTAAGAGAGCTTGATGTTGCTTTTACTGCAAGGTAGGTTAAAGACTAGATTCTGTGAGCAAGAGAACTGTTTCATGTTCAGTTACTTAATTCTCATAGCAGCGCCAGTATTTTGGCACCAGCGTAACAGTCTCAATAGCAGACAGTCAGCAGGAAGCAAGATCAAATATAAAACAAAAGTGCAGCTTTTCAGCTTTCATGGTGTATCTCTTACTCAGCTCAGGTTGCGCGGAGTTCATGGCTACACACTGATACGCAACTCGGAGCATGTGAGAGAAAAAGAATTATGGCATGAGGGCTTAGTGTTTATCACTGTCACCCCTCACCTCCAGGTTGGGGGTTTGAATCTTGCCTCCAGTCTGTCTGCCTGGTGGGATTCTTCTGGGTATAACAGTTTCCCACAGGTGTAGGTTAACAGGCACTTCCAGATTGTGTGTCTGTGTGGGGGTTTGCCCTGTGATGGGTTGAGACCCAAGTACACTATTTGATAAATATATTTTAACAGCTGGCAAATCAATTATAGGACGCAGATTTAAAAAAAAAATTGCACAGAAGGACAATTAACATGCTTATCATAAATAAAGTGTTCGTTTTTTTGTTTGTTTAATGAGTATGCAACCTAAAATTGTCCTCTTCTTGCTTGGATTTGGTCATATGAATACAGTCATATATCCATATTATCATGTAGATACATATATATGGATGGATGATGGATGGTTCCTTCTATGTGCCGCCCATTGGCCACGTATATATATCCACATGGCACTTCCACATTTTCAGGGGTGGGGTTGCCATCTTGACCCCTTGAGCACTTTGGGGTGAAGGACCTTGCACTGGTCCAACAGTGGCAGCATCGGGGCTCGAACCGGGGACTTCCTGGTCTGTAATCCAGCACTTAACTAGGAGCCCGCTTGCTTAAAATTGCTATGCATAAACGTGTCACCATTAAGGTATTACACCCACAAAATGTGATCTGCTTTATGAGGCTTATAAACTTCTAGACTTCTAATACCTCATGTAAAAAATAAGTGCAAGCATTAATAAATTCTCCTGTAAATCTCTCTATTAACTTGGCAACTACAGTATGATTACAGCCTATTCTGGCTTGATGTTCCAAATAATGCGGTATGAGCATTTATCATGAAATATGTGCGTAGAAGAGGAGCGCTGTGTGAGATGTTCTGCAGAAAGTATAGAAGGAGTTTCTGTGTGTCATTTGAACAGACATGTGGGCTGTTCTTCACGTCAGCGTATAAACAGTTGTTACAACACGAACCTGTTGTGTTTTAAAGCAGGATGGTGAGTTGGTAGTCTCCACCCCCCGTGGGACTCCGGCATCTTTGATGAGCACTTACAGATCCTTACCCTAACTGCTGCATAATGCAAGGAGTGATATATAAAGTGAACCTCGCAGGCTATGGGAATACCGCTGACAATTCATTACCTTGTTCTGATGCTGTGTTGTCATGGCAGGCGGTGAAGGAAACAGCCATCACTGCTGCTGAGCCCTCAAAAGGAGAATAAAGCAAGCACCACCTTTGCTGTATTGTTGCTGCTAATGTTTTCTCAGCCTTAATATCACTAGAGTGGATTATTTGCAAAGCGCGTGCAAGCTGCTTTGGGGCCACTGTAATGCGATATACTGTCAACTTTAATGGGAACTTCTGTACACCTGCTCGTTTATCAGTAATCCAAACAGCCAATCATGTGGTGGCACCACAAGGCATAACACCATGCAGATTCAAGTCAAGGGATTCAGTTAGGTTTCATATCATCGTCATGACTTGGTTGTAGGTGCGTCGATTGGCTCGATTGATAGTGTTTTATAAAAAGGGGTTTTTACATACAACAGTCTCTGGAGTTTACGCTGCATGGTGTGAAGAACATCCTGTGAGGAGTTGGTGTGCAGCCTGAAACAACTCGTCGACTAAAGTGATCAGACTGGTCTGAGCCAACAGGAAGTCTATAGTCATCTAAATAAAGCACCCTTTACGAACATGGTGAGCTGAAATGCATCTCAGGACACTCTACATCAACCCTCGAGGTGGATGGGCTACAATAGCAGAAGGCGACTTCAGAGTCTGAAGTTATCATGGGGACAGGCTTGGATAGTTGAAGACTGGAAAAAGACCAGGTGTTTTTATTTGCCCATCAAAATCCTGGCTGACAGGAGCGGAATGTTATCACAAAGGGTTCAGAGCCCAAATGTGGATTGGGTTTGAACCTGGAACCTTCCGATTGGTAGTCCAACACCTTAACCACTGAGCTACCCCCGCCCTTGGTCTTCTGCATCACATTGTTAACAGAAACAATATATGATCTTATAAATATGTGCTATTTCTTTGCCTATGTGAAATTTTAAATTAAGTAATGTTTGTGTAGTTCATATAAAATTCAGCTCATAATTTTGCCTAGGTTGTGCTGAAAAAAGGTTACGTCACTTTATATTGCAACTCTCAATTTGTAGACCACTTTCGTGCTGGCAGGTAATGCTCCAAGGTTCCAAGGGCTACAACTGCAAGTATTTTTCACATCTGTGGGAAACACAGTTAAAGAATAATGATTCAAGTTACTATATCCTTCCTGGCAGCTTGAACCAATCTGAATTGACCTCTTTTATCAACAAGGTGCTTCCACCCACAGAAGCCCATCTGCCCCAGCAACGATGCCACGCTTAAAGTCACAGAGATCGCAATTTTTTCTCTAATCTGACGTTTGATGTGAACATTAACCGAACTATTTTTCTCATTGTGCTTTTTCTGCACGATTGACTGATAAGAAAAACGTGCATAATAAGATGCAGTGTAAGTGCATATTGTTACTTTAATGATAAATAGTTTGTTTTATTCTTAATCCATGAAGAACATGAGTTTTTTCCTGTTCTCTAGAATGCCTAATCTTTTCTGCTTTAAAGGCAGAATTACTTGAACCAGAATTCAGCTTAAGTTCCTGCATCAATGAACTCTCAATATGATCAAGTACATATTGACATATATTTAAAGTCAAAGCCACAAACTCCTGCCCTATAGAGAGGCGGAATGTGACGTCAAACCAGATCTAAAAACAAACCGGTTGTACTTGTCTTGTGAGCATCCTGCCTGTGGTTTGACAGTGTTGGACAGTTATTGTGCATGGGGATGCCACATGAGGCGAGGTCAGAAATCTAGAAGACAGTTGTATCAGCTTGCCACTGACAAAAATAAAATAGATTTGTGGATATCAGCTGTCCAGCACGGTCAGTGATGGGACTCTACTGGTCATCACTAGTGCTTGTTTAGTGTCCATTCTATCATCCGTCATTCATTTATCATGAAATATTAAATATTAATCATTTAAGACAATAAATATCTAGTATACATTATGTAATTTTGTTATGTTTTGTTTTGGTTAAAATCCTGCTTCCTCAAAGCTAGATTTATATCAGCTAGAATTGCGCAACATGAGTGTTTAACAGCTGATCACACCAGTGTGAGGGACACACAGTAACCTCAGTCACTTGTCAGATCGACAGACAGCACAGATGGCAGAGTGACAGGTGGATGGCAAGGTAGGGTGAAAAACAGGACAAAAACTGGCATCTTTATTAACAGCATGTACATTAAGCTGACGTTCTGCTTAAACAGTCTTTCAATTTGACTGAATGATTTCCACTGAACGTTATGGGAATAGCGGTCACATGGCAGCAGACCATATGTGGCCATGCTCAAGAACAAAACGCGTCTGGAGCACCGAAGAGGTCAGCGATCAGGGGGATCTCATCTTAAGAGTGCCATGTGAAGAGCTTTAATATTTCAATACCTTTATAGCACATACTGCTTCGATAACTTCTTGTGATCCGCTACCAAATGTTCATACCTAAGGGCCGGTAAGCATGCAGCATGCTGATTACAGTACAGTGCTCAGAGACAGGGCTCATGTGTGTCTTGTATTTCCAGAGCCCCGATTACAGTGGGCGTTGCAAAGTACTGTAGGTGTAAAAATGTCTATGCGATCAAAAGTACGAATCCTTTTATCATGCAAAAAGGACATCGCTGTTCAGACCGGCGACATGGCGAACACCTGAATGGGTGCAGAGTTAAATAAAGGGCAGAATGTTTGACCTTAAAACGCATAGCCATCTTTCTCTCATCATTCAAGTTCATCTAATGTTAAAAAAAAAAATCCTTAAAAGTCTCCACCACTGCAGATTCCCCCTCATCCCATATAAATAAGGACGGGATTATAGCAGGTAACTTTTAGTGAACAAACACGGCCAACTTGTACTGTAAATGCAATATTTTTAGTAAATGCAATGCATTAGGTATGACGTCGGTGACTTAAACTGAGACCCTCATGTCACTTTAGATGTTGTTTGAGCTAGCAAAATTAAAAGCTGGAATGTGTTTAATTCAAGATTCAGGATGTACTGCAGCCTTCTAGTAATATGGATTCTCCCAATACACTTCTGGCCTGTACACATTTATATTTATTGGGATAAATTAAAGGACGTGTTAACATTCAAAATGGTGAACGTAAGCATTAAATTTTTCGTAACATTTGAATTATATTCTGTGAGCTAAAGAAATAAGTTACCCCTATTTCTAGCACTCTTTAGTCAAATTAGTGAGAGATGGAGTTAAATGCATGAGGATCTTGGTGTAAAACACAATGCACTGCTCAGGATATCTTGTTAAATAAATAATAAACAGAAGGAATGAGTGTAAACTAGTGCATTTACATCAAACTGTAAACTAAAAATCACTTTTTCATTTATGTGTGTAATCTTTGAACTAGCTCTTGTGAAGCGTGAACTTGCACAACAATGTTAAGATAAATAGAGTTTTAATGTAAAGTGAAAACCTGTGGCCTTGCACCACCAGGGTCCAGGTTCGATTCCCGGCCAGGCTTGATTCCCGTCTCTGCGTGCATGAAGTTTGCATGTTCTCCCGTGTTTGTTGGGCTTCCTTTGGGTACTCCAGTTTCCTCCCACCAGAGATGGTTCTTTGAGGATGCCAATAAGACTAATCTGCAGGTTTTCTTTTGGACAGAAGAAAACCATGGACACCATGGAGCTGCATGATGAAAATACTGTGAAGATTTGGACTTTATTTCGATTTTCGATAAAATATATCTTACAAAATTGGTATAAAAAAAAGTATTGCTAAGCAAACCAAAGTCAAGCTATTATATCGGTACCGGTACTGAAAAAATCTTAAATGATACCCAGCCCTAGCCATGTGTAGCCTGAGAGTGGAAGGGGAGATATAAAGTATTAGTAAATTGCATAATAGTCAGGTAGATCGGAACAGTTGAGATTCGACAAAAATGCTAATAAAATTGAAAAAGGCCTGTAGAAATAAAACAAAGTATTTGAGTTTCAAGTCCATAGCAGGTGTTTGTCTTTAAGAGACAAGACGTCCCCCTCTAAACTAGGTGTCCTTACTTTGAGACACAGAGCGTCTTGATGAAGCTACAATCTGTTCTTCCAGAGGCTCTTGAAATTAATATTTCATTTACTAACTAATCATGCAAATTGGGCTTGGGACCACCACATGTGCTCTGCATGAGGTGCAAATTCCTGCTTAAAAGCCACTGGGAAATAAAGTTGTCAACCACTGAGCTGTCAAAAAGCTCAGAACTGCAGCTTTCCTAACGGAAAAATAAGCGTTAACGACAGCCGTGTCAGGACGAGTACACGGTCTAGACGGCGTTACAGCTGATTCAACTCCCCAGTCGGGTTTTATCCTAATGAAAAGACTGCTATGTACAGAACAAAAAGTGTTGTTTTAATACAGCATATTGATGATGATGATGTCATAATAGTCCTGTGATGGAGGATTTTAGGTATTTTGTTTGCTGAGCTTGTAATATACAACTACACTCACTGACCACGTCATTAGATATGCCTTGATGCTGGGAGCAGTCCTTAGAGATATTTGTCCTTATTGACATGATGATGCGAATCTCCCGTTCCACCACATCCCAAAAGTGTTCTGTTCAGTTGAGATCTGGTGACTGTGGAGGCGATTTGAGTACAGTGAATTTGTCATTGTCACGCTCAAGACACCAGTTTGAGATGATTTGAGCTTTGTGACATGGTGGTCATAAAGGGATGGACACGGTCAAGAACAATACTCAGGTACTGAGGGTGTTTAGTGTGCGAGGTGTTCCTAATGAAGTGGCCGGTGAGTGTATTGCACACAGTATGTTGCCATGAATATATAATATATGAAAATAGCAAGGATCGTGGCACAAACAGCAACATTATTAATATCTGTGTATCTCTCTGTGTATCTCTGAGTATGTCTCAAGATTCAATAGAGTAATTAATAGAATGTACTGAAAAGCGACCAGTTTTCGCCGCTGCTAATTTTGTAAAGTTAAGTCAATTGAACGGAATATATAATTAACAGCATTTGCATCCTTTTTGTGCACTTTGCACGTTGCCTTTTTCACTTTGCCTAAACTGTTTAGGCGTAATCAGCAGTTTTTTTTTTCTACATCTGTGCCTGTGTGCATCTTGGGTGAATAAACTATAAATACTATCAAATTCTGTATAGATGAAAGTATCAACATTTTGAAAGCTATTCAGATACATTTCAATTTCTTATGGGATTTCTAAAACGGTGCTTGTTAAAGCATACACAACCAGACAAACGTTTGGATATATCTTATTTTTCTTTATTTTTCTTTTTATTTATTACTTGAGATGGTACTGGACATTCGAAATATGAAGCAATCTCCTCCGATCAGTTGAATTTGAGATGTTATTGCTACTGGTGTACCGTAGGTAACCCTAAATGAACGGAATCCTCTGGAGCAGAGTAAACTCTTGCGTTTACATCCATGGCATTTGGCAGATGCCCTTATCCAGAGCAACTTACCTTTACCTCATTATACATCTGAGCAGCTGCGGGTTAAGGGCCTTGCTCATGGGCCCAACAGAGGCAGCTGGGTGGTGCTGGAGTGTGAACCTATGACCTTCTGATCAATAGTCTAACATCTTAAGTACTGTGCTGCCCCTGGCAAGTCTTGCAAGTTCTTTCCCGAGGCGGTCCTGATGAGAGCCATTTTCATTATAGTGTTTTTTGCAACTGCACCGTCGTATCTTAAGTAAGAATAGACAGTTGTTTCTCACTCACTCACCTTCTTTACCGTCTAACCGTCTATAGCCCATCCCGGGAGACTTAGGGCACAAAGTGGGGTACGCCCTGGACAGGGTGCCAATCCATCGTAGGCCATGTTTTAGACGTCCTTGATGGTATCCAAGCACTAGTGTAACAATGGGATAAGTGCATTAGTGTAGCAGAGGGTTATATAGAGAAATAAAGGTAGTTTCTCAGTACTCTTGTAACTGTGATCTGTCATAATGCACAATCAAAAGTCCAGGTTTGACTCGAATGTCGCTCATATTATAAAAACGATCTAGGATTTTCTAAGGTCACAATAAAGCAATACAGGTTAACAAACTTCAAGCTCAAGATCTGTCGATTGTTTGATTCCCGGGTGATGCTGCAGCCTCCCGCAGCCAGGGGCCTAGAGAGAGCCGATTGGCCGAGCTCTCTCAGTGGGCTGGGACGGGAAGCACTTAGCGCTCAATCATGGGTGTCTGATAGTGCTGTTACCCCAACACACTCCATCAGTGCATGAGCAGGCAGTTTGTGAAGATGCGGTCGGCTGGCGTCACATGGAGATAACACATGCTAGTCTTCGGCCCTCCCTGACTGGTAGGAGTAGCCTTGAAGTGGGAGTCCCCAAGTGACTGGGATTATGCTTAGGTGCGAATGCATGCATGAATGTGTTTATGCATGGTGTGTTGCAATACTCTGATGTCCTACCAAGGGTTTACTCCTGCCTCACTCACAGTATTCTTGGCAGAGACTACAGATAGACCACATTCGTCCCAGGTGTAAACGTTGAAGATTGAATTAATGTACTAATGAACTTGATTAAGGTTTCTTGGAAATGGTGACCTCTGTCAGGTTTAATGGTGGACCATTACAAAAATAACATATCATGAAGTTCATTACTGAGCAATTGTCTCTTTTGGTCTGTATCCGTAATGATTATCTTTGTCTCCACTGAATTCGGTATGAGTATCCAGGTGTGTGTGTGTGTGTGTGTGTGTGTGTGTACCATCTTTGCTCTCACTTTTGACATTCATCCTGCAGTCCCTAACCCAACACCCCCAACCCCCCCCATTAACACACACTGTTTTCCTTTCTCCCTCTGGCATTGCTCTTTCACTCAGTATGTGCTGGTGTTGCTCTAACCTCATCTTTCCTCCTCTCTTTTCCAGCCTCTCCATATCGTTCTCCCCGCTCTAATGTCTGTTCTTCACTGAACTCGATTAGAACACACACATGCACATCATACTAAGCTTAATCGAAGACTAAGTTTTATTAGGTGTCATTTTAGAGAGAGCTGTCAAAGGTTTCTGTATGTGTGTGTGTGTGTGGGAGTGCATGAGTGTGCGTAGTTGGAAGCCCGAGTTCCTCCTGTGTGTGTGTGAGTCTCTGTGGTGATGAGTCTCTCTTCCTGGCTTTGACTCAGACACTGCCAGCACACTTCTGGAGGGAGGATGTGTGTGTGTGTGTACTGTATGTGTGTGTCTGTATCTGGTTGAGTGTAATACAAAGCATGGATGATTAGAAGAATTATTATTATTATTTTTTTGAAATCTAAGGACATTTCTCACCAGCTGGTGTGAGGGACAGAATGGAGATCATGCTGGTGGATTGCGGGGGTGAGAAATGTAATTAGTTATTGATTATAGATCTATTCTGGAGGACTTTAAAGATCAAAATGTCAATGAGATACATGGTTCTCTCACAACCTCACACCCTAAACTCTTTTTCACATCCAGAGCACTGGTGTCCAAAGTCTAGTGCAGATGTTACAGACTTAGCTAAAGCTGCTATTGCATGTGCAATTGTGCGTGACTCGGATGTCACGTTGCGGCAGTTAAGAATTTTTATTTCATGAGACATTATGGGGCAAATCATGCTTATTGCAGAAAACGTTCTGATTATGAGTGGGCAGAGAAATTGAAGCAGCGGTAAGCTATCCTTGCAGAAGGAACTTTTTTTTTTAAGATAAATTACATTGCAGTGACTTTTGGCCAGAGCACAGGGTTAAAGGCTTTGCTTAAGGGCCCAACAGTGACACCTGGGTGACACCCAGGCTTGAACTCACAAGCATCCTATCAGTGACCCACAACTGCGTTCACTTTACAAGCCACATTTCTCAATACTGACTTTATATATAAATATATATATTGGGGGGGTCAAAAGTTTGGACACACCTTTTAAGTCAATGTTTTTCGTATTTATGCTGGATTATGCAATGGATTGGCACCAGGTACACTCGACCATGCTCCCATGTCTCCGGAGGTAAATTAATTAAAAATAAAATTATTTTCCGCATTCTAAAACAATACTGGAGAAAAAGAATAAAAATCAGGAAAGACCATGGAGTCATATGGTGTGTCCAAACTTTTGAATGGTAGTGTATGTCTTTGCTTGCGCCATCTGGATTAAAACATGTGTGACCACTTATTTATTTCAAACACTGAATGTGATTCTAGCAAAAATACGTTTTTTGGGTTTCGCTCTGGAGGACAGCAAGCATGTAGTCAGCTGTTTTTGTCGAGGTCCAGAAGAAGGAAGAAAGCCAGACGTCTTGCTTTAACTGTTTTATCAGCTGTTGCTAGCACGTCTATAAAACCCAATGCGCTGATGCTCCTGACTAATGACGTCAGCGTCTTGTTCGAAAGTGGCATGAATTCCGATCCAATCGTTCTCGTTCGAGTCACATGACTATGTATTACACGTGTGTATCTAGGACCGCATTTGAAAGTCAGTTCGGGCTGGTAATGTGAACATAAATCTCTCCTTAAACAATGTGTGTATGTATTTTTTACTTTTTTAACTTTTTTATTTTTAACTTTTATTTGTATATTTTTATTTTATTCTTCCCTAGGTAAACTTACCCTTTATTTTAATTTTCATATTTATTTCCTATTCCTATTCTTTTATTCTTAGGTCACGAGCAGTTGTCTAAGCATTTCACTGCATATCGTACTGTGTATGACTGTGTATGTGACAAATAAAATTTGAATTTGATTACCTCATGCATCCTAAATGGAACTCAAATCTCCAAGCCCTGGCTTTCGTGACTTCTTGAAAGACTCCTTAACTAGAGTGGTAAAAGGGCATTTATCCGCTGCAGCTACTTCAGTAAATGATATCTGTTGCATTGGGGCTATTAATGAATATTTTGCGAACTATTTTGATGTGGACTAATCTGGCCCCCGGGTCCAGAGTGACAAAAGATTTACAACTCCAGCTAGAGACTAATAAACAGTACGGTGCATCATCATATTAGCAAGAAGCCAATTTTGTAATTATCTCCGAGTGCATGGTTAGGATTGAAAGATTGTTTTTGGAAGCAAACTCACACGGGAAACTTTTTACAATGACATCCAGGAATCTGTTTTACGCAGCAGAGTAGCACATCATACGGTATCACCTCGGAAATGACTCAGTCCTGAAGTGGAAGCTAAACAAGGAGTTCTGGTGCTGTACGTTCTCAAGGGGAACTTTATTCTATTGAAGTTTACCCCGGAATCAAAACATTTACATACTTGTGAATGAATGGTTCATGCTGCTGACTTTTGTTTTCCTTGTCGCTGTTGGTATTGCTTTCCTTTAAAAATGAGTGCTACAAACCTATCCCCATGTAGTCATGAGTAAATGCAAGTGGATTAGGACAAGGCTATTGATTGAAGTGAGAAAAGTGCTGATTAATGCTACAGATTGGGAGTGATATCAGGAGTAATACAGTACATGCAATCCTAGGAACTGAAGGATATATGTCTGGTATGTCTGAATATCTCCTTTGCATGCAATTAAGTGCATTGTCTGGTGCGGTGTCCCATTAAATTTGTTCAGATGATGAAACATGTGATCAGCCATAACATTAAAAAATATTATATATATATTATTGTGCAAGTGCCTCTTGTGCCACCAGGGTGGGTCTGGGTGGGCATGACTACACAAGACCTCTGGGTGAGCCTTGGGTGCATGTGACCCTGTCACCAGTTTATTGATATATAGTCAATGTTAATGTTAGTGGTGTTAACATTATGACTGATGCTCATAATGCTCATAATTATGCCCTGATATGAAACCAATTAAAAAGTGATCACTAACTGATGCAAAGCAGAAACAAAATATATTAACACTGAACTGATTTAAGGTTGTAGCTCAACATGAACTGGTGTCTGGCAATGCCTACTAAATAAACTCTCCTATTTAAAGATCACACTTTTAAATGGTGGAACTGGTCAACCAGTAAGTGAGCACTTGAGTGAGCTGTATAAACATGAATCAAATGTGTTCTGATTTGAACAAGTAATTGGTATGTAGGATTGAAACAGCTGAAGTGCCAATTTGTTTATTCTGTTAGATCGAGTTAGATAAAATTAAATAATCGTTGCGTTTTGTTGTAGTTAAATGGACGTGCTGTAACATTCAGAAATTCAGCAGTGTCACAAAAGTGATGTTTAGATTCCTGAAGTTTTTCATTGAACCTGACGAGCTGCTCAAAAGCCTCGAAAGGAGCGACAGCATCAAACAGCGAGTACAGCTCTTTTTCAGCTTTCTTAAACGGTCTCCTACCATTGAACATTTTGTGATGAATAATTAGCATTTACGAGAATGAAAGAAAAAAAGCAACCCGAAAGTAACCCACAGTCAACGGATCGATCGACTTGCATAAAAACTTAACATAGACTATGTAGTTTGTACAAGTTAACCTTAGAGTGTTAGAATTCTCCATCCATTTGAAGAACGGTGGTGGGTAATCTAGCAGATGTTGGAACGGTGTCACAGTGCATATGTTGTGCAGGGGCGCAGGCATACACACTCACCTTCATCATGTTTAATCTGAAAAAAGATTATTTAGATTTTTTTTTTTTTTGCTGTGTCTGAGTATTCTTTCATCATATTTTAGGCAGCAACTTGCAAAGAAAACAACCTATCAGTCTAACATGGTGAGAAATGCCCTATCTGAATTGGATTAGTCTCACTGTGTGGCATCTGTAATTAATTTTTTTTGCACATCTGCTTTGTGATAAACCTCTCACAACTGGATGCCAATTAACACGAAAGGAAATAATCTCACACTTCCACCCATGAACAATTTGCTGCCACTTCACCAGGGGGCACTCTTATTTAAAGCCTGTCTCTATTGTCATGCTGATTTCTTCTCTGATAGACTGAGAAATGTAAAGCACATGGACTCACAGACAGACACACACTGCAAAACGTCTGAGTTGTAAGCTGCCGTTTTTTTGTCTTGATCTCTGGGCATGACCTTGCATTGGTATTTTGTTCTCCCTTTCGGATTTCTCTTTGGATTTGGATATCTCCTTACAGTATGTTTTATGGTGTTTGAGCTTTTGTGAACACTCTCTCAGTTCACCCCACTAGCCATATCTGCCGTGGGACTGGTGATGTTATCAGTCAGTTACATGACATCTTAATACTGTACATTTAGGCATGTAGACATGATCAAGAGGATCCACTGAGATTTAAATAACTTTAAACGTGCCATGGTTGTTAGCACAAGGCATGCCGGTCTGAGTATTTCCGAAACTGCTGATCCACTGGGATTTTCACGCAACCGTTTCTAGGGTTTACAGCAAATGGACTGGAAAAAAAAAGGGAAAATATCCAGTGGCAGTTCTTTGGGTAAAAATGCCTTGTTGATGCCGGAGGTCAGAGGAGAATCGCCAGAGTGTTTGAGATGATAAAAAGGCAACATGCAGCAAACCAAGTCGTTACAACCAAGTTATGCTGAAGAGCATCTCTAAATGCACAACATGTCGAACTTTAAAGCAGATGGACTTCAGCAGCAGAAGACCCCACTGGGTGCCACTCCTGTCAGCTAAGAACAGGAAATTAGGGCTACAATTTGTCTGGGGTTTGCAAAATTAGACAATAGTGGATTGGAAAAATGTTCCCTGGTCTGATGAGTCTCAATTTCTGCTGCAACATCCAGATTTTAGGTTGAGAATTTGGCGTGAACAACGTGTGAGCATGCATCCATCCTGGCTGGTATCAACGGTTCAGGCTGGTGGTGGCGGTACATTTTAAGCATCGTTTAAATGCCACAGCCCACCTGAGTATTGCTGCTGTTCAGGTCTATCCCTTCATGACCACAGGATAACGTGCCATGTCTCAAAGCTACTGTAAAATTACCTTAAACTGTTTTCTTGAACATGACAATAAGTTAAAAACTGGCCTTCACAGTCACAAGATCCTGAACCAAAAGGGCATCTTTAACATGTGGTAGAATGGGAGATTCACATCACCGTTGTGCAGCGGGCAAATCTGAAGCAAGTGCGTGATCCTATCATGACAATATGGACCAGAAATTCTAAGGAATGTTTTTAGCAACTTGATGATCAAATCTATGAGTCAGGTCTGAAGGCAAACGAGGGTCTAGCCGAGTAGTGGCAAGGTGTACCTAATAAAGTGGCCTATGAGTACATTTGGCAGCATCTAACAATGCTCATTTATTTATTTATTTATTTATATAATTTCCATTCCATTATATTGAGGAATATGTAAATATACAGTAAAGTCGCCTGTACATGTACTGTATATCTTCATTCACTTTTCAATATTATGTTCTGATTAATTTTATATTTATGGGCTCCCAGTGTATGTAGTAAAGCAAAATAAGCCACTAAATACAGTACATGGAAAAAAATGCTTTTCCAACCGAATGTGCCTTTGAGAGTTAAAAAAAGGACTGAAATTATTCAGCAGTTGCAGAGTTGGTCAAGGAAGAGTGGATGATTTGGTCTGCAATCTTTTTCACGGACGCAGCAAGACGAACACAAACACGGCCGATCCATATGGAAATAAAATCACAGAGGAGCACCTGCAAATGGTGGAATTACTCCAGCTCCCCATGTAAATGTAATCCCATCCCACTAGGCCTGATGAAAGCCTAAAAGGTGGAAGAGACATTATCTAGGCTATAAATATGATCCAGACACTTGTTGTCATCTCTGAAATGCATCTCTGGACGAACCAATTCCTTGAATTTCCTAAATTTTCCTAGCCTCATGATATTCGACAATGGTGGCATTAAGGACACCTACCCAAACGCACACACACAGGAGGACTCTACATATGCAGATAAAATGGTAGGCCTGTTAACCCCCTGCTGGAGTGTCTCCTGGTTATACAGTACTTCGCCATGGTCTTGGCTTCGGGCAGCAGGGGGTACATATGGCTGCACAGTGTGAACAGTACTTGCGAAGAGTTCAGTCACATAATTAGGTTAGGTTAGGTCAGTGGGGAGGAGGCCAAGTACAAGAGATTACTTTGTGGTGAACATCTCATTTGTATAGAAGGTCGCTATGCAACACTTGTGACAGTGGGAGGACCAGATCACAGTCTCGTTGGTAGGGCAGATGCTATGCTATGGTTGGGAGATCATGGGAGACTATATTCATCAAGGAGGAATAGATGATTAGCAAGGATATGGACTTGCTATAATTGGCTCCTACTAGAGGAAATACACCGATCAGCCATATGAATTAACAGCACCACCAGGTGAACTCACTTACTCATCTTCTTTACCGCTTTATCCTGTATTCAGGGTCGCAGGGACCTGGAGCCTATCCCACGGGGCTTAGGGCATGAGGCAGGGTGCCAATCCATCACAGGGCACTCACACATACACACACACTCACCACACACTATGGGCAATGTGGGAACGCCAATTATCCTAACCTGCATATCTTTGGACTGTGGGAGGAAACTGGAGTACCCGGAGGAAACCCACCAAGCACGGGGAGAACATGCGAACTCCATGCACACAGAGACGGGAATCGAGCCTGGCCGGAAATCGAACCCCGACCCTGCAGGGTGCAAGGCGACAGTGCTAACAACTACACCCAGTGCCAAATCCACCAGGTGAACTGAATAACATTAATCACCAACTATACTATAAGGAAACCCAAGGCTCACCCTTGCCCACGGTGACCAAAGGGAAGGCCATCTGGTGCAATCCCACGGAAAAACCAATGAGCCACAAATGGCTGAAAAGAGTCAGTGCTGGCTATGATAGAATGGCACCCGAACACCCAGTGCACCACAGCATGCTGTGCAAAGAGTCCAAGCCCTCCAATTTCACCAGATTCCAAGCCAAATGGGTATTCCTGCGGCATGCCGAACAAACTCCACTGAGACTCCATTCCATAACCCACAGCACACAAACGATCCAAAGTCCTGGTACCAGACACCAGAGCACACACCCTAGAGGCCCTGTGAAGCCATGCTTCGACGGGCCAGAGCTGTCTCAGTGTCACAAGCGGAACCCAAAACCTAGCTGGGTTTAATGCTAATTCTTATAGCTGGTCGGTATACTGACTGGCCTACATCTAATTCCACTAGTTAAGTTGTTTTAGCAAATTCACTCTCATGAAGTTTCTAGTTAGTCCAGAGTCTAGGAGAGGTAGGAAGACAGGTTGATTGATCATCCAAAGCACTGTCAGCAGTACTTGAAGCTTTTTAGTAGGTGGAAAAGGAAAGCAGTCATGCTATTGCAAGATTTAGATACAGGGTGCAACTGGTTCTGTTTTTATTTTTGTAGACTAATAATGTTACGTTCCTTTTAAAGAAGATGGACACTCTGTCCATCTTTTAATAACCTTTCGTATTTCCTCATTAAAAAAAATGTTTAAGTCAGAGAATTCATCGCTGTCTTCACTTCTTCATCATCGTCCTCGTAGGGCTGCTCTCAGGAGACCAAACAGGTGAAAGTCCGATAGAACGAGATCAGGACTATCGGGAGGATGCTTTAACACCTCAAAATGAAGTTTTTGCAGAGTGTCGACAGAGTGGGCAGAAGTGTGCGGACGTGCATCGTCATGCAAGATCAAAACGTCCTTGGATAGCAGTCCTCCGCGTTTAATCTGAAGTTTAGGCTTCAGTCCTTCAATAAGCGTCTCACTGTAACGAGCACTGTTGATTGTTCAACCTTTTTCCTGATAATGTTCCAATACTGGCCATTGAGAATCCCAGAAAAGTGTAAGCAGCAATTTTCCAGCTGCTGATTGAGGATGTTTTCGTTCCATCACTCTGCAGTTTACTCCCAGGCTCGTAGTGAGGAATGCATGCCCCGTCACTAGTAACGATTCTCTTTAAGAAACTTTATCCAACGATATCCAATCCAACACTTCTGTTTATGCTTTTCCATGTCGCATCAGATACACCCTCTGACCCAAAAAAATGAATCACTGCACGCTGCTCTTCTTTCATGCAAATCACAACTGATGTAACACGTTCACACCTGGACAGAAGTGAATAAGGAGACAGTAGACTTGACCGGACAGTGCTGATGAGACAGTGCAGCCAACAGTTTTAATATAGCCGGAGTACGGATCATTATTGACGTAGTTATTCATCAGAGCAGCGAGGGTGAGATGTTCAGTGCTAGTAATTCAGTGTGAACTTCCTGTATGTGTACAAGGCTGGTTTATTATATTCAGTTATTGTGCTGAGTTGGTGGAAGTTTAGAATTGACACACATCATTTTTGTATTTTTATTTAATTAGAGTTTAATTAGAGTCAATTTTTGTTAACTGAGTTTATTCGAGCCTGATTAATAAGTTGACAAAGTGAAATAATTTCTCGTATGCATGTACTGTACCAGAGAGTCCAGCCTGGCACTTTTTATTTGTGTGTGTGTGTGTGTGTGTGTGTTTTGCCACAATCCGTATCTGTTTATTGCTTCGCGTATTTATTTTTATTGCACCTGTATTTTTGATTTAAACTCAAAGTGAGTGTGGCATAAAACACAAGAGCTTGCCCTAGAAAGCCTGGAAAACAGAAGAAGAAAATCCTAGAGGGAGAAATGTCAGCGATGTCAGCACGGTCTGTCACTGTCTCCTGGCTCTGACACATCCTCAACCTCAGCTATATCATTTGCGACATCCCTTCCCGTACAGTTATTTTTTTCTTGTGTAGGTCAGCTGGTGGTATTTTCGAACAAACGGTCCTGCTTCCAAAAACAAGCCGGTAACCTATTTGAAAACTGTCATGACCCTGGCCAGGCAGTTACTAAACACCAAATGCATTGCGAACGAGGATGGTGATGTCGATCTACAATGTTGGAGCGGTTATAACACTGGGTGCTGGATGCAATTACATTATGTCATTTATTTTTTCACTTTCTTTCTTTTCTGACCACTCATGTGCATGAAAGCGAAATCCAGTCATACAGTACAGGAGGAATCGCGCTGGTTCTTGACCTGGGAATAAAAGGGCAATTAGGCAAATCTGTTGTAACTCCACTTGATGTTACACGTCTAGGGCTTTCACATGTGCGTCTATGTATTTGTTTATATCTGAAAGTAAGAGATTAAGAGAGCGAGAGCGCGCGAGAGAGAGAGAGAGAGAGACCAGGCTTACTCGGCTGTAATGACCTGCAGTGCTTTCTTCCTTTCCCACAACAGTCATGTCCGTACCTGACAGTACAAGGCCGTGAAAACAGGCACCTCTTTCTTTCTGTGCTTTCTCTCTTTCTCACCCTCCCTTTCTCCAGTGCACTCACTTGCACCCCTTTTGCCTTCCCTTTCTCTTTTCTCAGCTGCCACCTGATTCTGCTTCTCATTACTTTATCACTTTTTTTTTCCCATGCCCACCCCACCACCTCTTTCTTCTTTCATTATTATTCCTACAAGTCTCTTGCCCTTATGTAAATGGATGCTCTGATTCCTCTCTCTCTCTCTCTCTCTCTTTCTCTCTCTCTCTCTCTCTCTCTCTCTCTCTGATGATGATGAAAGACGGTGGAACCATGGAGTCACTCATGTTGACCGATTACCTTCACTAATGGAATTTAATTATTAAATATCACAGTGGCTATTTGGCCCAAAAAGGAAAGACAGGAAAGAGAAAGGAGAGGGAGAGATGAGTATAGGAATAGAAATGAATGAGACTGACCCTGCACAGAGGAGAGATGGATGATGATGGACTATGGAGCTTCGTCCTCTCTCAGATTTGGGTAGATTTTTTTTTCTCACACACACACACACACACACACACACACACACACACACACACACACACACACACACACACACATGTGTGCCGGCTCAGAGGAGCTCCATGTTCACACACTCGATTGCCCGTAGACTAATAGTGCAGATGTTGAAAACACACATTCACAATTCATTGATCCAAACTCCCACGCACACACACTCTCAGAGTGAAAGAACGTTCTCTTCCTCTCCACCCACCTCCACACTCTCTCTTTCTCCCTCACATTCATCCCTGCCCTTCGTCAGTCTCTTTCTCTCAGTTTCTCTTCTCGTGCACTTTTCTTTTCTTTGGTACTCTTTCACTCTTTTCACTTTCTCTATTTGTTCATGTTGACACACACACACACGGAGAACAGTCTCCCTCCCTCCCTCTCTCTCTCTCTCTCTTTCTCTCTCTCCTTCTCATACTCTCTCTCTCTCTTTCTTTCTGTCATTTTCCCAGTTCTCCCTCACACACACACACACTCACACACAAACTCAGGCACACACAGTCATTCTCTCTCACCGGGGACCCTAATTAAGCTTGGCTGGTCTTTGATGTTGTCGCCTAGGCAACAGTCACCATGACGAGGCTGGCTTTTCCAGAAAAAAACGCACGTGTTTTACTGCTGTGGATGTACAGTGCCCACACACACACATAAACACACAAGAGCACACAAGTAACATATTAATTTGCACGTATACACGCAACGAAATATCGGCACGACTAAAATGTGCACATCCCACCCGCCCGACCGCCCGAGACACCCGTGTGCACGAATGCAGACGCTAATACACACTTACAGTACAGCATTACTGTACGTGTCAGAGTAAATGGGTCATATCATCAGTCTCATAACGCCGGCATGTGCATTAGCATTTCTTCTGCTGTGTGTGTGTGTGTGTGCACAAGACAGAGAGAAAACCCCCCTAACCCTCTGTGCATATCAGCTAAACAAACCACTTTACCACTTACAGTTACAGCTAAACGCAGCTGTCACAGCAACCAAGACAATTAGCGTCTCTTCTGTGGTTAGCGTGTGTAGACATAGCCAGAGAGAGGAATATTAAAAAAATAAAAAATAAATAAAAAAAACATGGCAAGACAGTATGCACTATAATGTATTATTTGTAATATAATACAAATATACTGTATTTTTGCAAATGTAACTTTCCTTATTTTTACTTTCAAACGCACTGTTTAATGAGTGTTTCGATTAGTGGAATTAAATAATTCATTTGAAATATTGAACGTTTTCTTTAAAAGCATATCCAATAATTAGGCTCAGAGGGTGTACAGTATATATATAAAATATAATAACTATAACGATTTTGAAGATGCACTGTAAATCAGGCATGTATGCAACCAAGTTTTTTTTTTTTGTTTTTTTTTACTAAAATATTTCACTAGAAATCATCTTGTGTTATTTACCGGATATTATACACTAAAGATAGATTGTTTGAACATCACTGGGTACTTACACATGCAGTGCATCTTTAACACCAGTGCTCTAGACAGGATTAATTCTAATAATGAATTCTCTAGAAAAGACAGTGTCAGGACTTTATGATGTAGGCCGTTTTGTAGCTAGGTAAAAGCCTTCTAGATAATTGCCTAATTAACTGTTAGCATATCAGATGACACTCCACATAAATAAACACACTCATCTAAACCTGACAGGGGCAAAGGGATGCTCAACAAATAGGACCTGCAGATATATGCTGCTAATATTAAGTATATCTAAGATTGAACTGGTTTTAGTAATTCTACTGCAACAGTTTCCGTAACCGTTCCTGTGATTGTACAAACCCTAGATGGGCTTTGGAATACTACTTCAACTCAGCACATTACTAGAGACAGGAATTACTCCTAGTCATGGGTATGAGTTATTATACATGACATTGATATTCATTTAGGCATTTTCTATACTGCTTATCCTGTATACAGGGGGCCTGTAACCCAATCTGCATGTCTTCGGACTGTGGGAGGAAAGCGAAGGAAACCCATGGATGAGAACATGCAAACTCCACTCACACAGACCCCAAGGTGGGACTCAACCCCCTACCCTGAAAGTGCAAGGCACCAGTGCTAACCACTATGCCACCTGTGAAACAATAAGATTATATATTATAAACTGCATAAACTTGAATGAGAGGTGAAGTGAATAACATTTTGATTATCTCCTCACATTGACACTTGTCAAACGGTGCAATATATTATATTAAGCAGCATGTCAACAGTCAGCTATCAGTGTTTATGCAGTAATGCTTTGGATCCCCTTGAATTTCGCATTGATTTAAAAATACTACTGTTCACGGCCAAGTATTAGGATCTAAGAGACTTTAAATGGGACACTTTGTGATGCCAGGTCTTCTGGGGTGTTCCTGGTATATAATCATTAGTAACTACCAAACGTTGTCCAAGGAAGGACACATTGGACTCATTAGCATCCAAGGCTCATTAATCTGCATAGGAAGCAAAGGCTTATATTTCTGACTTATGATAGGAAGGTTGCAGAAATCACAGTGCATCACAGCTTGATGTGTTTAGTGCTGTTTAGCCACAGGCTGGTCAGTTCTTACAATGGGCATGTGAACATCAGAACTGGATCATGAAGCAGTGGACGAAGATGGCCGGGTTTGATGGATCACATTTTCTTTTACATTTTCATTTTCATGTGGAGGGCTGGGTGTCAGGGGCGCCACCCCCTTAAAGTTGTGCTACTTTAACATATAATTATCTAAAATATAATATTCATATAATATATATAAATATTCCGCTGTATTTCTTAATATAATTTATTTACAATAAAAAAAAATCTAAACTGTATTACGTTCATTTGTGTTCGTACACGCGGGGCGCCGGAGAAACGAGTGTCTATCTAGGCACGTAAATTTTTGAAAAGCATGTGATTTAAGGCTGAGCTCTAATTGGATTTTTTTTATGGTCTCTCTTATTAACGGTCAGCAGATACTATTGTTATATTCAGATAATGTTGTGAATGTATTGACTAGTACTTGACGTGGAAGCCAGATAAATATGAAAGGAAATTCTGTAATTTCTTTGTTAAAATACCGCTTCGCAAGGCGATCAGACGAAGAAAGAAAAAAAGTTAAATAGCTTGGACCAGATCGACCTGATCTTCTAATTAAGCAGCAATCAAGTGATCATGGCCGAGCTTACACTCAATGCTTTTCCAGCACTTCTTATGGCAAGCGGAGCTGGCTGACTGGATGCGATATGAGTCATGCCTTTATTTTATACCAGTAGTAATAATGCTTAATCACCTGATAAATGGCTATTTACAGGCGATTATTAAAAGTTAAATTTGTATTTTTTGCACCAGCCGCCACTGCTGGGCGTGTGTGTCACTTACCTGGGGAAGAGATGACTCCAGGATGCACTGTGGGAAGAAGGCATGCTGGTAAGGACATACAAGGTGATGCTCTGGGCAATGTTCTGCTTTAAACCCTGGGTACTGACATTCACGTGAATGTTACATTGACACGTGACACCTAGTAAAAATTGTTGCAGATAATGCAAAATCAGTTAGGAATGTTTTGATGAACATGACAAAGGGTTGAAGGTGCTGACTTGGCCCCTAAATTCCCCATATCTTAATCTGATGCGCTGGACTTACAGTAAATTAATGCCCCTCCTTGCAACTTATACTGTAGGACTTTAAATGGTTTGCAGCTAACAGCTTGGTGCCAAATATCCCAGCAGAGGTCTTGTAGAGTCCATGCCTTGATAGTTCAGAGTTGTTTTGATGACACGAGAAGGACCTACACAGTATTGCGCAGGTGATTTTATTGTTATGGCTAATTTGTTTATATACTATATTGTCTAGGGCATACATTGTGAAGGTTTCCCATCTGTTCACAGGTGTCTACATTCTTTTTGTTCTGTTGGTAATCAAAAGCTGGTGCACACCCCTTTGGGACCAGTTTGTTGGCATTGTTGGGATTTCAGTGATGTCTTTGACCTTTTTTAATTTTACAGTAGCTAGGGCAGAATAATTGTGTAACATGTTATGTTATCTTATTTAAACCTTATTAGAAGGTTGAATTATTTAGGGTTTTCTGCTATCACCACAGGGTCAAAAAGATATACATACATCATTTTATTTATTTATTCAGTGCTGCTAAAAGTCCCAAAATGTCTTTTCATTTGCCATGTCCAAGGTCTCTGAACTTTTTCACAGCACTCATTGAATTGACCAACAAACAGTACAATATAAAAGTCCAAGTGCAGAACAAAGAAAGTGGATTTACACAAGTCAGAAATGTTATTGAAAGATGAACCTACTTTGCCAAGAAGTCCCGAACTGACACCTGAGCAAAGAGGAAATTGGTACAGATTGTTAGGAACAACAAAAAGCCCCCTGTCTAGTCTCTATTGAACAGGGTACCAACAAATAACCTGCACCGTTTAAATAACATAGGCATGGCGTATCATAGTATATAAGCATTTTATTGCACAGACCATACAGACCATTTTTACAAGATTATTCAGTGGTTTAGAGGTGTATTAGTAGTATTTTATTTAATCAATGCAAAATTTTACTGGAAGCCAATGCATGGTGAATAAGATGGAACCTCGGATTACAAGCATAATTTGTTCTGGAAGCGGGCTTGTATTTCAAAACACTCGTAAATCAAAGCACATTTTCCCATTAGAAATAATAGAAATTAAAATTATTCGTTTCACAGCCCAAAAAAAAACAACATAAAAATAATTACCACAAAATATAAAGTAAAAATAAAACAAATTAACCTGCATGTTACCTTAAAAAAAGGAAAATTAAATCCCGAGTGTGTGTGAACCGGCACGGTGTCAAATTACGCGCGTGCACACACATAACACACACACTCAAAAACTGACACACACTAACGACAAGAGAGAAAGAGAGTGTGTGTGTGTGTGTGTGTGTGTGTGTTTGTGTTTAAACAGGCGCGGTGTCAAATTATGCGTGCACACACATAACACACACACACTCTCTGCAGCACAAGAGAAAAAAAACACACACACTCAAACACTGGCACACAGTAAAGGCGAGAGAGAAAGAGAGCGTGTATGTGTGTGAGAACCGGCGGTGTCAAATTATGAGCGCACACACATAACACACACACTCTGCAGCGCAAGAGAAAGAAACACACACACACACACACGGATCGATTATACCAGTAAGAGACGAGCACTAAGACCCAGTAGGGAAGATGAATACCCGCAGCGCCAGAGAGAGAGAAAAAACGTTGGCTCAGTTGTGATGACGCGACGCTCGGTGTAAAAACAAGAAGCGCATGCGTTATACATGATACTCGGTGCTCGTAAACCACGACAACGCTCGTTTTTTAAGTCAAAATTTGTTAAAAATCTTTGCTCGTCTTCCGGAACACTCGTAAACCGCGTTACTCGTAATCCGAGGTTCCACTATAGGAGTAATTTCTTTTGATTCTAGTAAGGACACTAGCTCCTGCATTCTAGACAAACTGAAAGTTTGTTTACTGGACAGTCTAGACAGTAAGGCGACTGTCTGAATAATCCAACCTCTATATAACAAAGCAGGAACTATTTTTTTCCTGCATCATGGAGTAACATTAGATTTCTCATCTTAGCAACATGTCTGGGATAAGATAATGCTATCTTAGTTATATCATTTACATGAGCTTCAGAGACTGAAATCAATA
Organism: Clarias gariepinus; assembly: GCF_024256425.1. Taxonomy (NCBI): domain Eukaryota; kingdom Metazoa; phylum Chordata; class Actinopteri; order Siluriformes; family Clariidae; genus Clarias; species Clarias gariepinus. The sequence continues at coordinate 9,405,147 of NC_071103.1, read as the reverse complement.
CTCAGATTAAGATCTTATACTGCTGCACATGATGAAACACAAAGGTCCTTTAGAGATACTATGCATTCAGAAAGCTTAATAATACAAAATCATCGAATTAAATGTTCTTGTAGTGAAGTCAGGAGATATTCTTTCCCTATCCCTAACTTCAATGACATGTTTGTGATATGTCAAGAATATGACATAGTGTGATCAGTGGTGTGAATAGTGTGATCAGTTATAACAGATGGTGTACTAATGTTAAACAACACAATACAGGAGATACTGGTTTGATGCCAGCAGAAGGTAATTTGCCCCTAGGATTTCGGAGATAAAGTGAAGAATTTATATTGGGCTATAGTTTGACAGCTGGTATGAGTTGAGGTCAGTTTCTTTTTTTAATGAGGGGTTCAATAACTGTTAAGGTGCTAGGGCAGGAATTGAGTATTTTTAGAATATTTTGTTTTATTTTGTATACAAGATAAAGTGGCCTGGACGAAGCCTATCCCAGGAAACTTAAGGCACGAAGCACTGAACGGGGTACCAATTCATCGTAGGGCACACACATACAAACACACTCAAGCACTACATGCATTTGGGAACACCAGTTTCCCTAATCTGCATGTCTTTGGACTGTGGGAGGAAACCTGAGCAACCGGAGGAAACCCACCAGGCACGGAGAGAGCATGCAAACTTTTTGCACACAGACCCCGAGGCAGCAATCGAACCCAAACCCTGAGGGTGCAAGACGACAGGGCTAACCACTAAGCCACCCTGGTGCTTACCTGTTTTTAAAAAGTAGACATAAAAGATTTAGTATACAAGTTTATGATTTTAATATTAGTGCACTTAGTGTAGTCTGAAGGGGAGGAAAACACTAAAAAGTGGGATATTTTTTATTCTGCATTAAAGAATGCTTTTTGAATAATCACACTGCTTTAGAAGAGCTCAATATTGTCATGACATTCATGTAGGATGAATTCACGTAAACCCATGAAAACTCAAAAATCGACGAATCAGAGTGAATCTCTGTCGTTGTGCCGACAATCTTTAAGATGAGCATCTGTGCCTTGGTAAGATAAAAAGAAAATACCGTAATTCTTGCATAAATTGCCTCATGAGATGCAAATGCATTAAATGTGTCAGCTTTCAATGCAAACATTTTTTATGGGAGAGAGTATGTGGAAAGTAGCCTGGGCGATCTCGCTGTATCCTCAATCTTAGCTTGACATTGATGCCGTTGGTGGCATCTAGGGTTTGTAATTCATACACCATAGTATTCATAATCCTATAACATCAAGCCCATAACATCGCTCCTGACTACAGGAACAGCGTTTGCTTAGAATTGTTTAAGATCACTTTCCAAACAAAAAGTTTCTGCATTATATGTACATTTTAATTGGTTTATTATGGTTTACAGTTAAATTTAGATCCTACTAGACAGTCCCATATGTCCCATAACAGTGTTAGAATGTTTTTATTTCAATAAACCAACCTCCTAAATTCAACAAGTAGTAAGTAATAACATTTAATTCATACCTGCAAAATTGTTGATGGCGTTAATATTCATGTATAGGGGCTTATTGCTTTAAGAAATTCTATGTTTTAAATTATTAATTCAGTCTGCTTTATTAAAGTAATTACTGTAATCAAGGTCTAGGGTGACTCGCTCAGTCTTGCGATAGACCACAGTCAGATTTTGTTGATGCCACCTTGCTCTACAGTATATACCCCTAAACATAGCATTTGTCATCATTACACTTGCTCGATTAAACCCTGTCATTGCTGTTCGGTTCATTATTGGCTGTATCTTCTCAAGACAAGCATATCTAACCTCTGTGAACTGTTTACTTCGAATTGCATGACCTTTGTAGCCCTAGATCAAGTTGTGGCCTAAATGTAAAACCTCAGCGCTGCGTTTCCAATTAGTTATTATTATCCAAAGTTTTATAAAAAAAATAAAAAAAAACATCTGGATTGTGTCTTTCCTAAACTACTCCAAAAAAGTTCAAGGTAAATGTCACCTTGGTCTTAGAAAATTCACGACATTTTATCTACTCTTCTACAGGCATTAAATAACTTATTGCTCTCAGTGGATTCTAGTCACTGTGCAATCCTAATTCTCTTAGCCTGCAGTGTACCTGACTATAAAAAGCATTAAACTGAGGGATGGAGTGGTTTTCATCTTACAGACAGAACCTTCTCAATCAATATCATTAATCAATATAACTTCTCTGCTTCCATAACCTGTTTGGCCCCACAAGGCTCCATTTTCTTTTCTCCGTACTGCCCTCTTGAGTTCTACCATTATCACCTCGCTCTATCGTTTTCTGGACTGTAAAACGTTCAGAGAATACTATTAGAGAAAAAGCAATTTTGTAAAAAGCTGAGTGAATACAAAAAAACCACATCGTTTAAACTCGGTATAGCGGACTGTACATCCAGCCTCCGCTTGTACTAGTACCAGATCACAGGGATCATCCGACCAAAGGTTATTTGTACTATGCATCTGCCTAGGGCACGGTAATACTGTATACAGTGGTCTACCATTACCTTCTCTGATAATGCCTAGAGGTTTTTAATTCCCAGACCACATCCAACATTATTCAGGTACCTCTGATTCCATTTACATTTAAAGGTTAATTCTGCTATTAGGGTTTGCATAGACTAGTCACGCTCACTATATTAAATACATTCACAGTACAGTCACTGGGGTGGAGAGCTGACAACTACTCTGGGAGATGGAAAAAAGAAAAAGGCGAGCCGGATGGTAAGGAATCGCAAGCCAAATGTACTTAATTATTCTGGAAATAGTGCAGGCAAGATGAAGCTACTGTAATTCTGCAGTCGACTGCACATGGTGTTAGGCCACACTTGGAAAAGTCATTCATTTTCCTTCGTTTTAATGGAATGTTAAGACTTTAAACATTTGTTTTAACCATGTAATCACTTCTAGACGTGAGCACAGAGCTGACCAATCCTACCTATCCGCTATGTTCCTTCTGTTTGTAATCACCTAAAGTATTTTCTAATGAACTTAGTATTTTCAAACCTTTAAATAAATAAGTAGCTTAAAACACATCAGAGGTGTCCAGGGTAAAGCAGTCGGTACAGATTAATGACCACATTATTTACAAGTTTACAAGTAGAGTAACATCTTAGAAAGAATTTGTATGTATATATATGTATAAATTTATTTTCAGCGTTTAAGATGCAAATGCAGCTAGTGGCTCGTGCTTTGCTTTTGTTTGAAGTGCGGTTCGAGGCGTTCTTCACTGTTGTTTACAAGCTTTTAATTACAACTAGTAAAAAATGAAAAGTCGTACAGGCCTTATTTGCTAGTTTTATTTCACGGGTGCGCATGCATTATTTATGAAAGTTCATGGTAAATTTACATTATGTTTACGCTTATGATTCCACCCATGTTCTCACAGGAAGGCTTTCCTGTCTTGTCTTTTCATTTTGTACTATGCTTTCATTTCAGGTCTCTTTTACAGTATTTAACATTGAACACTTTGTTCGGCTTCAGTTGGTTTCGTCGCCATTGGTTTAACGGCATTTTTGCATTAATTAAATATATTGTACTTTTAAAAAAGACAGCTAGCAGGAAGTGTTTCTGCCTCACGGCTCCGTGGTCTGGTATTCGAGCCTGAACTTCAGTTACTGTCCCTGTGGATGTTTGCATGTTTTCCTCGCATGCGTGTGGGTTTCCTCCTGGTACTGTGATTCCACTCAGGGGAAATTCCTGGGAGAGCCTTTCCAGAAGCGTGGAGGTTATTATACCAGCAAAAGAGATAACAACTCTGTGTTAATGCCTGTGGTTTTAGAATGAATACCTATGGGTGTGATGGTCCGTTCAGTATAGCGCGTGGGCTTGTTGAGACACAGGGAAGGTTTTGAAGATCTCTGAATTCATGGAGTCCATGGTGGGTTTTTTTTTTCAGCTTGCTTCTCCGTCCTGATGTCGTGCAGCTTATGAATGGAGACCTACTGCTGTTCCCTCAGCCTTTCAGCTGTGCACACAATTCACTGGCATTTAAACAGGAGGAGGCTGCACCCTGTTATTGTGCCCAGTGTTACCGGGATAATCTCCGGAACCAGCATGAATAATTTAATTAATAAATAAATTACTTTAATATGAATACAGTTCTTGGGAGTAGACCTTTAGACCCTATTATATCTGCTGACATTTAATGTGCTTTTTCTTTTTGTAAAGCAAAACCAAAAATGTCAGCTACGCACCACTATGTTCCCTCCTATGTGCACCTTTACTAATTCTCATTGTCAATAGTTTCTTAATAATCACCAACATATTCTGCGAACTTGATCTCGGCTTATTTTCAACTCGATATCAGTTAAAACTCTCGTTTCTGTCTTCCAGCTGTTCGTCATCGATAACGGTGCAGACGACTGGCGCATCGCCATGACCATGGAGCGAGTACTATTGATCGCGCTGGAGCTGCTGGTCTCAGCTGTGCACCCAGTGCCCGGAGACTTCAAGTTTGTTTGGCGCGCTCGACTCGCGTTCACCTACATCCCCTCGCAGGCGGAGGCCGACCTGGACATGGTGCTTTCCGTGCCCATGTTCCTCCGACTCTACCTCATCGCCCGTGTTATGCTCCTCCATAGCAAGCTGTTCACCGATGCCTCCTCCCGGAGTATAGGGGCTCTCAACAAGGTCAGAGCTCAAAGATTTCAGTAGGGTTATGGAAAGATACATTTTGTGGGTTTTTTTTTTAGAGAATAAAAAATATAACTCTTGGATTTGGTATTAAATATCAGGTATTAAGTTGCATTTTGGGTGACTTGAGTTTTTGAAAGATTTGATGCATATTTTCAGATTCCTGTTTCAATGAGCTCCGCCAATAATCTTAAAAATATTCATATGCTGAGATATAGTCAATGCAAATTTGTTTACGGTTAGAGCCTAGGAAAATGGAAACTTCTATTTTTCCAATATTTAAATGATGTTTTTGTGATGTGATTAGAAAGAAGGAACCATTAGCCTCATTAAGACACAGGGATTTACCTACTACAGTACACCTAAAAATAACTTTACCAGCAGCACAGATTTATATATACGGTACCAGTCAAATGTTTGTACACAAGTTTGAACAATTTTTTTTTTTTTTACATTCTAGAACAATACTGGATTTTTTTCAAAAGTATAAAATAAGACATACAGCATTAGTAACGACAACAAAAAAACTATTGTTTTTTAAAAACATGAAGGTCAGCTGTTCTGGAATAGTTCTTACAACAGCTGTATTGTCAAGTGCATTTGCAAAACCCATCAAGCACCATGATGAAACCAAGACCAAAACTTACTTACTGTATGCTGCAGTGGAGAAGTTCATTTAGAGGTTGTACCAGCCTCGAAAATCACCAATTAACAAAAGGCACCTCAGATTAGAGCCAATTTGAAGGCAGTGAAGAGCATACAGTAAGTAGCAGATACATCTCAGTATTAACTCTTTAAATTAGACTATTGCATATTTTGGATGCCTTGAGCTTTGATAAAAGTTTTCAGATAAAAATCAGAAGAGACCACGAAATTAGAAGGTGTGTATCCGAACTCGAACTTTTGACATAGTGTGTATGCTTTTCTAGAATGGAAGGTTAATTAAAGTTAAAAATTAGGTATTTATTATATTTATTATATTATTGTATTTTTTTAAATATATTTCAACTATTTACACTATTGACCATGGCAGAAAACTAACCTGTGCAAATTAATACCTGACTTTATATGATGGGCCACACATACTGTATCTTTTTTTTTCTTTTTCTTTTTTAAAGAGGGTCAAGTCATTTTTTTGTGTACACAATAGATGTCCTTAAACTTTATTACCATGTTTTTCTTTTTTTTTTATCATTTGCTTAATGTCCAATTCCTTTGTATGACTCCTACTTCTTCTTTCGCACTTGATTTTTTAAAATTAATGTTCTTTTTTTTTTTTTTTTTCAAAACTTGACTTTTTGGTTTTTCAACTTATATTTCTTAGATATATTTAAATAACTCTTCATTATTATTATTATTATTATTATTATTATTAATAATAATAATAATAATAGTTATTATTATTATTATTATAAAAAAAGTAATTTTTACCCTGCAAACCTAGAAGACAAATATTTAATAGTGCAAACTTGAATAAAGTTAAAGTAAACTAACTAAAATAAAGTTAAAGTAAACTAATAATTTGTGTCAGGGACAGGCCACCTTTGGAATGAGAACGCTACTACATATATAATTATGACACATGGATCTTTTTTCGCTATGTTGCATTCTAAAAAACTTTTTTTCTTAAAAAACAATTACGGTGACATAATCAAGTTTAATCATGGACAGTGGTTAGCGAGCTGGCTAGTTAGCTTAATAGTAGGTTGCACCTAAATATGAAATCATTTCAAATCAATGTGTTATGTCCAATTATTAATGTAAATTGCACCAAGCGCATGTGTAATAGAAATAGTAGGAATAGATTCAGTGACCCGTTGTTGGGAAATAACTCACCAAATCCAGCAAATGATTTCTGTCGTTGTTTGTTTTTTTCAACAATAGCTGATTGCATGATTGATTAATGGTTAGTTTCTGTCAGACTCGCTGTTGATACAAGTGATTAATGTGCTTCATTACACTTGCTAGTAGAAAGCTTTGAAGACAAGTTGATAGATGTTTTAGCCAAACATTCTTGACTTTATAGAGTTATGAGGGGGTCTATGTAGAGAGGGTTGCTCTTAGTTGAACTCAAATGTCTGACAGGTACAGTATGCATGAAGAGTACTAAAAGAGCAAGAGTATGATGGCGTTGTCCTTATCTCTGCTTTAGTGAACATGGCTGAATAGTGCAAATGACCGCACCTTTTAAGCCTGTTTGTCTGTCTACACTTTCTCATTAGGTGCACTTTAACACACGGTTTGTGATGAAGACACTGATGACTATCTGCCCAGGCACAGTGCTTCTGGTCTTCAGCATCTCCCTGTGGATCATCGCAGCCTGGACTGTACGAGTATGCGAGAGGTGAGAGATAATGCTCTTCGACATTACCTCCCCTGGCAACTGCATATGCAATCCAGGTTGATTGAACCTTGTCCCATGGTTGTTTCATATTTAACATGTTAGCGGTTCAAAAGGTCGCAGACTGTGCCAAGCCCCAAGGCCAGAGCGTGGGCACCCCTGCTTCTGACAAGGCTGTTGCCATGGTAACAAAGCATGTGATACATTCTGGAAGCATTTATTAGATGCTGGAGGATTCCCCAGTTTGGAGCATTGGTTTGCAATGTGCTTTCATGCTTAGATGGTTGACATTTATGTTGCTGCTTCTACTTTAAGAGTTAACTCTGCACGTCAAGTTTGCATGGAGATGCCTAGGGGATTGGATGTGTTGCTCAAATTTAGGTCGAACCACAGAAAAAGAGTGTCAGTGATTATGATTCAGAGTATGATTCATGAGAGTATGTTAACCTTCTAAATTTAAATGGCATGTGAATAAATCCCAGAATTTATCCAAATAACATAGATAGAGTTGTATGTTTGTTAAAAATAAAAATAAAATAAAAATGTTTCACAATGTGTCCCTAAATGAAGGGAGGCTCAAAATCAAAAGTACCCGTCAGTATCTGGTGTGGCCACCAGCTGCTTGAAGTACTGCAGTCCATCTTCTCCTCATGGACTGTCTATTGCAGACAGTCTGAGCACTGATGGAGGGATTGTGTGTTCCTGGTGTGACTCGGGCAGTTGTTGTGGCCATCCTGTACCTGTCACGCAGGTGTGATATTCGGATGTACCGACCCTGTGCAGGTGTTGTTACACGTGGTCTTCCACTGCGAGGATGATCAGTTGTCCTTCCTGTCTCCCTGTAGCGCCGTCTTAGGCGTCTCACAGTGCGGACATGGCAATTTATTACCCTAGCCACATCAGCAGTCCTCATGCCTCCCTGCAGCATGCCTAATGCACGTTCACGAAGATGAGCAGGGACCCTGGGCATCTTTCTTTGGGTGTTTTTCACAGTCGGTAGACAAGTCTCTTTAGTGTCCTGCGTTTTTAGAACTGTGACCTTAAATGCCTACTTTCTGTAAGCTGTTAAGGTCTTAACGACCATTCCACAGGTGCATGTTAATTAATTGATTATGGTTAACATATACATTTAGGCATTTGGCAGACGCTCTTATCCAGAGCGACTTACAATTTTATCTCATTACACATCTAAGCAGTTGAGGGTTACAGTGGCAACTTGGTGGTTGTGGGGTTTGAACCTGGAATCTTTCGAACCGTAGTCCAATGCCTTAACCACTGAGCTACCCCTGGTTAATTGAACATGCATGGAAAAATTGTTTAAACCCTTTACAATGAAGATCAGTAAAGTTATTTGTTTTTTTACAACATTATTGTTAAAATACACAGTCCTAAAAAAGGGACGTTTCTTTTTTTGCTGAGTATATAAGAATCATTTTTAATACTTTTTAAACCTCATGCACTTTTATAGGTGGAACTCATACACATCGCAAAATCCTGATTTTCCTCCCTTGAGCTCCTCCGTTCTGTACTTTAGCCACCATCAGTTGCTGCCTGTTTGTGGGGTTTTTTGCCTTTAATTTTGTCTTCAGTACGTGAAAAGCATGCTTGGTCAGGTACCTGACTTGGTCTTTTAGAGACATTCTATTTATTTGCCTTCATAAGCTCTTGGCTGGCTTACACACTATATGCTAGGTCATTATTCATTTCAGTCTTTATCTGAGCAGAAAGTACATTGTAACTCTGTACATTTCAGAATTCATCCCCAGTAAACACCAATGATCCACTTCTGCTGGCAGCCATATACACCCTGCCATAACACTGCCTGTTTAATGATGATGTGGATCATAAGCCCTTGTATTTCCTTTTTCATACTTTTCAAAATCAGTCCTTCTGTTACAAGTTAATCTTTATTTCAGAGAATCTTGGTCCAGATATATCCAGGCTTTTTCTTTTTTCCTAGCAAACTCTAATCTGGCCTTTCGGACTCTGGATGTTACCAGTGGTTTGCATCTTAAGTTTAACATCTGCATTTACATTCATGATAGACAATAATGCATGAATCTGCAATCAGCTTAAGTTCTCTTCGCAAGTCTTTTGGTGTTGTAGAGTTCACCAATCTATTGAAGATTTGGAGAACTCGTGCAGTTTCATCTCTCTGATAGGTCTGTTTTGTTTTATTCAGCCTAATGCTGTCATCTTTGGACTGGATAGTGAGTTTCCATGAAACAACTGCCAAATGCAAGATCATGTATTGCCTTGCTCTGATATAACGAGGAAACGGTCCACAACTGGCCACCAAACTGTCTAATCAGTCAGTCGCCCAATTACTTTTGCACTTTTGAACTTAGAGGGGGGGGAAAAAAAACTGGCTGTAATTCCGAAGCCTGCTAATGCCGCTTAGTGAGTCAATATTTTCTTTTTCATGTCTTGACCCTCGGCAAACAAGAGGTTAAGATTCAAACAAATTACCAATTAAATGATAAATTATTGCTTAGAGTATCAGCGGAGAGAAATAATCATTTATCTTAATGACAAGATCAAACTGATTAAACACGATTCCGTTTAAAGATGAGGAGAGAAGAAGTTAAGAGGCTCCTGTTGGAATTCTATCTCTTACAGTATGTGGCTTCAAAACTGTGAGACCAGTGCCTCTTTAATTACATTTAATTAGTAATTTAACTCGATTTGGAAAATGATATCCTCAACCAAGGTTATATAATTTTTTGCTAATACGAGTAAACAAAAAAAATAAGGAAAACTGCAAAAGAACTAATCAGATAATAATAAGATGGATAACGGGGCTTAGTTATTACAGGGACAATCGTGATTGCGTTAGGATGATTTGCAGTCAAATTATATTATTATAATAAGGACACAGACTTTTGGAGTCTACTGTGTGCGCAGTGTTTAGGCCCTGTGTGCCACTTATGAGTTCTCCCACTGAAAATCATTTCTAAATAATCACTCACTCTAGCGGGCGATGCAGGAAGAGCTTTTACATTGGAGATGCTGAAATGGAAGCAGCATGCATACTGTACATACTGTACATACTGTACATGTGCTACATGTGTGCTATGATGGTACACTCAAATCTTTATAATCATATACTGAAAGGTTGTGCAAGTTAAACTCTCACTGCTGAAGGTGTTGGTTAATTATTGCATCACTGATCAGGGCTACACAGCTGTTTAGTCCCAGTCCTTCAGTTAAAGTTATATTCACGGTGTGCATGTGGAAATGCTCGTAATTTCACAATGAAATATAGCTGTAAGGTTTTTTTTTTTTTTTTTTATGATTAAGTGATCTCCCATCACACTCGTTCAGGATGTTTACCTGATCCCATTTTTTCCTGATGGACCACATTTTTTCCTTAGTTGTTTTCTTTGATGCAGGACAATAATTTAACCCTTCTGGAACCGAGTAACATCTTTGCTACGACCACAGGATATGACTTCTGAAAGGGTTGTTTAAAAAAAATGAGAAGCTCCTCACTGAATCAGTTAGAGATACATAACTTGTTTCCAGTTTAATCATATTAATCCCTGCAGTAGTTATCCAATTCAGTGCTTTTATTCTTCTTATTCTTAACTATTCGCTCAGTTAAATCCAGATGGTGATTTATTTTTCTTTTTTTCTTTCTGCCTGGGCAGTGTACATTATTGTTTCTATAGCAACAGTTCATTCATAAGGATTTTTTTTTATGGTGAATTCTATGTAATGTACAGTACTGTGCAAAGGTCTTAACCCACCCATTATTTCTTCATGTTTTGCTTCCAGAGAGCCAGACTTTCTCGTATTTTTAATGTAGTCTTGAGGAATATTTCTCCAGGCTTCCTGAAGGACTTTTTTAAGAAGCATAAAAAAATAATAATAATTGACATGAACCAGTGAGCAACAGGTGCGAATGATGACAGATGCTCAGGCTGGTGATTAGTATACTGTACTGGTGATGCTGAATGCTGAGTGGTTGAAACAGACGAGAGGGAAAATGAGGCTGCTGCTGAGATTGTTACGTAAATATTCAATTTGTAAATTGTATCTTTAGTCACTTTGCAGCATGTTACAGTAAAACGTTTGTTTCCATTTCTTTCATTGAATCCCCATAATTTAATTCATTATGAAGCAATGAGGGGAGGCTTGAGACTTTTGCACATTATTGTAAGTCTAATAATATACAAAGGAATTTGTACTGTTGTTTGAACATTTATCAGTTAAAAATTATGATGAGGCTTCCAACTGGTGCGACAGAAATGTGTTTCCCCTGTCGCCAGGAGACAATAGAATCTGTATCCAGGGTCTGAATTAGCTCTCTGGTGGAGTCTCTCTCTCTGATAGTTGACTTCACATGACTCAAAGACAGCACGGTTGGTACTGTCACCGTCATCTGATATTAAAGATCTGACATGCATGATACTGTACGTCCATCGTTAATAGCTTTAAATACATACAAACTTCAAAACTGCTTATTTGCATCGAGTTATCATTATTTCTTCATTCTCCATTTATCTACTCCGAATTATTATGGTCGCAGTTGAATGCTGAAAGCATCCTCAGCACCACTACTTTCCATGTCCTTGTGTTCTAGACATTTAGTAAGAAGTGTTTCGAGATAAAGGGTAACAATCATAAGGCTCTGTCATAATCTCTCTCTCTCTGTCTGTCTCTCTGTTTCTCCCTCTTACCTCTTAGGTATCATGACGCTCAGGACGTGACCAGCAATTTCCTGGGAGCCATGTGGCTCATCTCCATCACCTTCCTCTCCATTGGCTATGGAGACATGGTGCCTCATACCTACTGTGGCAAGGGAGTGTGTCTTCTGACTGGCATTATGGTACACTCACACACACACACACACACACCCAACACACACACCACCTATGCACTGGGTCTGTAAATAGTACCCAGACATTGTCCTGCATTAACATATTGTTATGTGACAGCTATGACAGTATGTCATGTATATCTGTAATGAGGAACACAGCAGGATCAGTAACGGTTGTACATCTACAGTATGTGACCTGGGTTTGCTAACGTTCCCGTGATGCACGCAGGAAGTTTCTAATGTGGTGAAAAGCAAATGGAATATATAACCACTGTCTATATCAAATTGCGGCGGCATGAATGGATCCGTTAATGTGTTCCAGCTAGAATAGATTTGCTAAGCTGAGCTCCTTGGTTCTTTCTGTCTGGCACGCTCTGTCTGGCTTTCTCTCATTCATTCACTCTCTCTCTCTCTGTTCCTCTGCCCAAAAGGGAGTGCAGTGTCAGCGTGGTTGTCCTTCTTTATATTTCATGTATACGTGTATATGTCTCATGAGTTATGACAGGTGTCTTTTGCTCTGTGCATGCCTCGTTTTTGCCATGTGAATTCGTCCCGAGCTTGTGTCTGTCTCTCTCTCTCTCTCTCTTACACACACAACCATGCACTTAGTCACCACATGCAGCTAGTTTGCTTACTTTCCATTCCTTTGCTTTATCGCTCACTCTCGCACTTTCTACTCTTTCTTTCCACTCCTTTTATACTGTATATTTACACACATACTTCCACACACAGCAAGACATAGGTGCACAAACACACAGGCTCACACAAAACCCCCAACCTAATATAGCCTGTGTTTAATTCTGCCTTACACCCACACATCCGCGGACCAACATGGATCATAGAGAAACTATTGCTCAGAAAGGTTTAGAAATCATTTTTTCCTGACGGCTGCGTGCCATCCATTTTGTGTTTTGGAAAGATGTGGGAAAGTGTGGCTACACGGCAAGAAATGCCTCGAAAGAATGAAAGCATCCGAGAGTGTGAAAGACGACAGAATGTGATTTCTTTTCTTGTCCTGAGTGATTGTAATGATTTTCTATAGGTGGAATTATGGGACTTGTTGCTATGACAACACTGAAGGCCAACTGGGTTGGAATATACCACTGCCCCTAAGGGGTGGGGAGTTGTGTGGGGGGGGGGGGGGGCATGGGAGTGTTAGACTGGCACATGAATTTGGATGCCAGGACGATCTGTTGTTTGCTTGTTAGGAGCCATGAGCTTCTCTCTCTCTCTCTCTCTCTCTCTCTCTCTCTCTCTCCAGTTCCCTCATCTCAAAACCACATAAGAGCAGAGCTAAATAGTCTGTTAGCTATAATTAGGTTGTATCTTGCTTGCTTTTTTATTTTTTTACAATCCTAATACCCGAGCAGAAGAACTGACATGTTATATTTTTCTCCTCTATGATAGACTGATATGTTTTCATGAAAAATTACTTTAATTCCTACACAGTTCATCTGAGAGTATGGTGAGAGTGACTACTGATAGGACCACATTATTACTGCTGGAGCAGCTGGAACTGACACAGCTTTATTGTCTGAATAGAAAATATGTCATAAAATTTTTTGTCCCAGATATGGGCAGTCATGGAGAATATCTAATAGTAAGTATTATCATTAACACATTAATACATTTCACTACATTTCGTACTGTGTATGTTTGTGTATGTGACAAATAAAATTTGAATTTGAATTTGAATAACATTATTATTATTATTATTATTATTATTAATGGAGTTTGCATCATTACTTGGCGGGTTTCCTCCGGGTACTCTGGTTTTCTCCTACAGTCCAAAGTCATGCTAATTGGCATTCCCAAATATTGCACGTATTGTGTGAATGAGCGTGGGAGTGCGTGTGTGTGTCCTGCAATGTTTCAAGTCCAGTCTTTTTGCTTTTCAGAACAGGGAAGCCTGTTTAATCCTAATGTTGTAAGTTATTTCACTTCATGTGTGTGTCTCACTATTGGATATAGCTCTAATTTCTGGTGTCTGTTTTATTTTATAATGGACAGGCTTTGGACAGTTCTTAACCGAATTCCAATAATTTCAGCTATTTTTATAGTTGCATTCTTTGGTTAATACTGGCCAATGATACGAGCCTTCTAAAACACAGTAACATCTTTTTCATCATCGCGGCATAATGGAGTTATCCAGCATGGTTGTTCAGGAAATGAGAAGCTACTTACTACATCAGTTAGGGTTAAAGGACTTTGGCTATACTAAATAATTGAAAAGAAAGAGAAACAGATATTTTCCTGTAAGTAAACAGTGCACGGTTTGATAAAATGTTTTTAACACCGCATAGTGAACTGTCATGATGTAGTGTAGTTGGTTCAAGAGCTGGCACACTTGCAATCAATAAAGGAAACATTAATCCTGCTCAGTTTTAATGAATTCCAGGAGTGGGTCAAAGCTATAGCACAGTTTGTCTCAGTCCAAAAGGCGGCTTGTTTGACTGCAATCAGATGCTTTAACCAAAGCAATTTTAAAGCATTATATTGTATGTTAGTGTCAGAAAGATTCGAAATATGTTCCGAGTTAATGCAAAAGAAATGGCACTGAAATTTGCTGTTTGTGTTGTAAAAGAAAAAAAAATCTTAACTGAGTGATTTTCATGGCGAAACAAACAAAATATACAAAATGTATTTTCTTTGATGCCTGAATAAACCAATTAAACAAACTCACCTGCCATTTCTGAACAACCATGAGCAGCACGCTCCAAGACAATGCATGATATAAATGAAATGTATAATATAAATGGATTTCCAGCACCGAAAATCCCCTTGCAGAAAGCTTTACTATTAAATTTATTTGTGGACATAAGGGGAAAAAACGCTACCCATCCTTCAAGCATGAAGAAAACTGAGAATTTCACCAGCTAATGCAGGAAGACAGAAAGAGTGAATCTGATGGGTTGGGTCTTGTCCACAGTGCACAGACAGCATCCTGAAAGGTTGGGATGTTTTATATCACTGCAGCGTAGATGGGCATGGTAAATGCATGACTATTGTAAGTGCACTTGTCACGAGCCAGCCAGATTGGCTGGACACATCCAGGTCATAACTTCACTCAGGACTTTCTCTCTGCACAGGAGAGTTCTATCAGCTTTAAAAGAACTCTTCTTGGTTGTTCCCTTGTGATTTTTCCAGTGATCTTTGTTCATCTATGACCCCGCCCGCTCTTCGGATTCTATCTCTTGTCTTTGGATTGTCGTTTTTTTCTCTGCATACTGCTTTGTTTGACCTTGCTTTCTTTGAATCACGTTAATGGATGTAAAAATTTCTCTTATATCCACCCGGGTACCAAGCCTGCCTGCTTTTTCAACCTCTGCGTTGCTTTGGTCTCTGTGCTTGTATACTTCCACTCTTCATCTTGCGGAGATTTCCCCATTGGGAATTGAATCTGTTTGTTCGGATCCTTTTTGTCTGAAAAAGAGACGAACTGAACATCGGTTTTATAAAAGCTTTCAATGTCTCTAAACAAAGACTCTCTTTGCTTCACTGCAAATTCCCCCACACTCACTATTTTTGGGTCCTTGGGATTCTGTCTATGTTATCATTGCCACGTCATAAGGCATCTCCCATTCACCCTCAAGTAATCACAGGACATGGACTTGCCTACAGATCATCATTGCTTGTCCTTCAGCAGGTGAATCAGGCACTCTCTTCTCTCTCTGCTCACAGCTACTGTGACAGCTACTTCTCCGTCATTTGCAGCACCACCCATCCAAAACGAACCTCGTCTTCCCAGCCCTCAACTTTATAACGGTGAACCTGGAACCTGCCACTTTTTCCTGTCGCAATGCTTCCTGCTGCTCGAGCTTCTTTCCTAAAGAGCAATCTAGAGTGGCATACATTATCACCCTCCTTACGGGAGGAGCTTGTGAACGAGGAAATACTGTTTTGGACTCCAACGACCTTTGTTGTACCAGTTTTAAGGCTTTCACAGAGAAGATAAGGAGGACCTAGTTTTGTGCTAAGCTCTGGCACCATGCCAAGCCTCAGCCCCACTCTTGTGCCAAGTTACCCAGTCATCATGTTCGGTTTAAGAGTGGGTATTCCACTCCATCGATTCACAGCTTCACCAGTGGTGGAAGCAACATACTGTAGGAGAGTTGAGCCAGGCCTTAAGGAGAAGTTCTGTCTGGATCCTCCCTGGCTTATTGATGACAGTGAGACATTTACAATGCTCAGAATTTTGAAGGCCCAATGGCAAAGTAAGGGTCTTCAATACCTGGACTGGGAGGATTATATTCCAGAAGAGAGAAGTTTGATCCCATCCAGTTTTGTGGCCCCATGTTTGTGCGAAGTCAGCCAGTCATTATGTTTAGTTTAAGAGTAGGTATTCCACTCCCATCAATTTATAGCCTCATCTTTGGTGAAACCAACATAGGAGGTTGGAGCCACGCCTTAAGAAAGGGGTTCTGTCTGGATCTTTCCCGGCTCATTGATGACAGTGAGGTAAGGGTCTTCAATACCTGGATTATGGTCCAGAAGAGGGAAGTTGGATCCCATCCAGATTCATATTAGACTCATAGACTCATAGAAGACTCACACCAACGTCACCCAGAGGCACTGTCCAGAATGCCAGATGGCGTCTGTAGGAAGGGTTGGGTACTGTCACGAGCCAGCCATATTAGCCAAGCATGTCCAGATTTCAAGTTTAGTTAATCTCTACCACTCACCTGAGTTCTATCAAGCAATCACTTCTCAGCTTTAAAAAAAATTCTCCTGGATCTACCCAGTTATTAAACCCTGCCTACCTTTACAACCTCTGCCTCAAGTTGCGTGTTGGATTTTTGCTTTTTTGCTACAGACAGTCTTTGTGCTTGTGCACTTCCCCTTTATCCGGCAGGTAGTTTCTCGTTGAGGATTTTCATCTGTTCATTTTGTATCCTCTTTGTCTGAGAGAGACGAACTACACGCACCACTTCCGGGTGCTTGGGATTCCATTTACTGTATGTCATCATTGCTATGTCACAGTGCATTTCACATTCACCCAGGAGAAATCCCAACACATAGCCTTGCTACAGTTCATCATTGCCTGTCTACTCACTGCTAAAGAGTGTTTCATCCATCACTGTTCAAATAAATGCTCTAAAACTTCTCAGAGTCTGCTTTTGGAATCTCCTCAGTTCTGTGTAGCCCGTGACACATGCACAAGATGTGGCAAGAACTCGAATTCTGTGCAAAAATGCATTCAGACTCATATGTAGCTTCTGCAGTACCACTGAGAAAAGTCTAATTGGTATATTTCAAAGATATGGCGTATTTAGTACAAATGTAACACTTTCAGGAGCAAAGAATTTGGGAACTTGGTCCCGATTACTTACATTTTACTTGCGTCCCAGGAAAAACTTAAGTGTACAGAGCAGGAACATTTTAAATACACAAATATAGCTATATGCACTTTAAATTACATTTTAGACAGACTTGAAAAAATCCCTTTAACGGTACTGTTCAGTTCTTTGTTGTTGTTGTTTTTTTCAAAATCTTTGAAAGCCTATCATATTTTCGGAAAATCCTGGAAATGTATAGAATGAAGAAACGCCTGATATGAGCAAAGTGCTCCCCGAAAGGTGGGCTTTGTTTTTTCCATATCTTAAGTGATTTTTTTGGTTGTTGTTGGAGAGCCTCCATATTAATCTTCGGAGTGGTTTCAGTCTCGCCCATTAACCACCAGGCACAGTGTGAATACAGAGCATGCTCTTACATTTCATTAGGCACTTTTTAAGCCAAATTCATTTAGCAGGCTGACAACCTCATTACCACCCCCACTCTTCCTTTCCCAGTTTGCTTTTCTTTCTACTGTATTTTGTCCTCCTTCTTCCCCAAATCCTTCTCTTTCTCTCAGCCCCTATAATGTTCTCTGCCTCAATGCGTTCTCTTCAGCACTCTAATTTCGCTTTTATCACTTTGTCACCCATTTTACATCTCTCAGTGAAAATATCCTGGTTAGTATGCGCATGCCTCCAGGTAATTAGACCGTGACAGTTTGTGTTGTTCTTGACATTTTCCATAAGAGTAGCCGTTGCACAGTTACATAGGAAAGCTTATTTGTATAAGGATTCTTACAGTACATACAGGATGAGACTCCTGATTCAAAGTTGATGCATCTATACAGCAAGATTAAAAGTAACGAAGCACCTTCAGATGAAACTGTGCTTCCGATTCAGACATTTCTACTATCTTTTTGGTAGAATTTTTCTAACCTTCACCATCACTGTCAAGGAAAAGAAAAAGCTTCCATGGAACTTCTTGCTTGCTCAGTTTTTCATTCATTATTTTTTGTCTTTCATCGTCTATGTCATACCTCCCTCCTGTCATGGAACATCAGAACAGCTAAACTCTTCCTTCTGATATACTGTCTTGTTCATTCATGCTTCTCTCTCTCTCTCTCTGTCTCTCTTTCTCTTTCTCCCTCTGTTTCTTTCAGGGGGCAGGCTGTACAGCGCTGGTTGTTGCCGTGGTAGCAAGAAAGCTGGAGCTGACCAAGGCTGAGAAGCATGTGCACAACTTCATGATGGATACACAGCTCACAAAACGGGTACACACACACATATTACTGTCACACATACGGTATATGGTATGCTGTGTCTACCTTATAAGGTAAAAGCTAAATGGTTACGTATACTAGGACTGTGAAGATATAATGGTATAATGGCTAATAACAGTCAAAAATAAAATTGCCTTTAAATACACTATAAGCTGATTCTGAGAGCCTGTTTAATTATTTGCAGAAAGAAATAGAGGTTTTTGTGACAAAATAATGTAGGTCAAAAAGAATCATCTTAACATGTTAAATACAGTAGACATAAAAAGTCTACACATTCCTGTTAAGATGCGGGGGTTTTGTATTGTAAAAAAAAAATTGGACTAAGATGAATCATTTTAGAACTTTTTCCACCTTTATCATGACCTATAATACTGTATGTGTAACTAAATTGAAAAATAATTAAAAAAAATCTTTAAGCATGACACAAAACACTCCAAATCAGTCAGATTGCACAGCCCTCTTCAGATCACCCTACAGACTTTCAAATAGATTCAGGTCTGGGCTCTGGCTGGGCCATTCCAAAACTTTAATCTACTTCTGGTGAAGACATTTGTTTGTTGATTTGGATGTATGCCTTGGGTCGTTGTCATGCTGAAGTTCTTTTTCTTCTTCAGCTTTTTAGCAGAAGCCTTAAGGTTTTATGCCAACATTGACTGGTATTTAGAACTGTTCGTAATTCCATCCACTTTGACTAAGGTCTCACTTCCAGGCGAATAAAAACAGCCCCAAAGTATGATGCTGCCACCACCATGCTTCACGGCATATTACACCATTGCAATGATATGCAGAATACAGGAGATTGTTGTCACATGTACTACACAGCCAGTAGTTGCCAGAAAAAAAGCTCCTTTAATGGTACTGTAGGCCTCTTGGCGACATACCTGACCAGTTTTCTTCATAAAGTTTAGAGGGACGTCCAGTTGTGGGTAATTTTTGCCATATTTTCTCCACTTGATGACTGTCTTTACTGTGTTCCATCGAATATCTAATGCCTTTTGTAGCCTTCTCCTGACTGATACCTTTTAACAATGAGATCCCTCTGATGCTTTGGAAGCTCTCGGCGGACCATGGCTTTTGCGACTAAGAAAATGTCAGGAAAAGCCTACTAGAACAGCTGAAATTTACTTGGGGTTAATCAGAGGCACTTTTCATGTTGGTAGGTGTGTACTGACTCCTGTTCAACATGAGTTTAAATGTGATTGTTTAATTCTTAACATAGCCACATCCCAAGTTATAATAGGGTGTGCACACTTAGACGACCACATTATTTAATTTTTTACATTTTAGTGGAAAATTTTCTGAAATCATTTATCTTGGTCTCATTTTTTGGACTTTTTATATCCACAGTACATCCCAACAGCTTTTATTGCTAAATAATCTCTTCAAATTCCGAGCCCCTTCAAAACCCCCATCTTTGACCAAGCAAAGTCTTTTCATTTGTCGTAGCCTTTTCAATTTTTCTTACCAATCATAGGTGAAAGTAGGCCAGTATGCAGCAATGTAAAGAGGGGAGAGCAGCTGCATGCCAAAACCCACATTCAAACAAGACACCCACATTCAATCAAGACACTTTTTAGTCAACTTTCTTTCAGCTGCTCCTGTCGAGGGGTCGCCACAGCAGACTATCCAATCCGCCCACAACCTGGCGCAGGTTTTATGCCCTTCGTGACGCAATCCTTCCATTTTTATCCAGGCTTGGCACTGTAATTTTGTAAAAAAAGTCCCTCAAAATTGCCTCTATACCAACCGTATTGTGTTTCGATCTTTTATTACCGCTAGTTAATGTGAGCATGTGCTTCTGCCCATACCCTTGTTCAAGATTCACCTCACCACTTTGTTCATGACTAATGAAAGCTACAAAACTAACTAGCTTTTCATACAAGGCTAAATCTCAAATCCCTCTCTAACCCCTGAATAAGAGAACTACTTGGTGTGTGGAACAATGGAAACTGCACCCTACATACCCCTACATATGCTTGGGAGGGGGCGGGGGGGTGCAATCCAGTGTCTTCTTGTGCCAGTCCCAAGTCTGGATAATTGCACAGGGTTGTGTCAGGAAAGGCATCCGACGTAAAACGTTTGCCAAATCAATGATGCGAATCACAAATTGTGAGGTTTACAGGACTGACCACCACTTCCATGGTTTATTCTCTTTACTTTTTGGCTGCAAAGTTCCAGGAAGATTTTACAACTACTTTCACCCTTTGGTCCTTACAAAATAATACCCCCTTTATGGCACCCATGACTGCTAAATTACTTAACATAAATCCCTGTAATTGGCTGCAACAAACCTTAACATCAATGTTTTTTGAACCTAGAAAACACCCCATAGCTTTCCGTTCAATTCTACATCTGTATCATATATAAAATATGATCTATCCAAAGCCTTTCCTCAACCCTAAGCGAAATAAAAGCAATATGTACACTAGTAATATCTACACTATATTGAATTTTCTAAGAGCACTGTTATACAGACAACAACCAAAACCAATGTTTCAGTTAGATCACAGCATTGCATAACAGCTCTCTCTCTCTCTCTCTCTCTCTCTCCGTCCTTCCCTCCTTTCAGGTCCGTTTTAATTTTTCATGTAGTTGAAAGTCCCACGCATCAAAAATAGCTCCCACTATCAAATATGTAGGTTCTGTCATGGTCTGTACGGTAACTAGCTAAAAGGGCTAGTGATCAATAATCACAACTCGGATAAAGATAACAATATAAAAAGAAGATTGGAAGCATGTCATCTGTGAATTGGACATGCTAAATGCCTTAAATACTTTCAGAGAAAGACAGAGTGGGACATAGAATTCATTTTTTTTAGTATTATTATTTCACACGTCGCTGCCTTTGCTATACAATTCTGTGGATTAATATAACGAGTCAGACGCTACTATGGTTACGAACACAGTGTCAGGGAAAAAAAAACATGATCAGAACTTTGAATAAATGGAATGATTACATCAGAGCACAGTTGCCCTGGAGACGGTGTTTACCTTGAACTGAAGAGAAAAAGAAAAATGGGTGGGTGTTTTCCTTCCACTCCTCTCTCTGTGATTAACATACTGTACATTTAGAATCAAAGTGAAGATGCCTTGCTTCTGTTAGCATCACATGCATGCACTTAAATAAATAAATAAATAAATAAATAACCCTGATGAAAATTCTTGAGTATTGCATTTCATTTTACATTTTGAAATTTGATTCATCCCATTTCCAACTGGAGCTTGCTCCTAGATCCTTTAGACTCATTAGAAAGTAAATTGCATTTTCCAGCAGTGTGACTCTGGCAGGAAAAGCATTTCACTGCTTAGCAGGGTTCAAAAACCCACCACTGGGACCAAGTACAAAAAGCAGAGCTTCAATTAAATGTAAAAAAAAAAAAAAAACGTTAAACTCAAGCTAGGGGTGGCACAATCACACTGTGGGTATTGTTGCTCAGGGGTCACTGATCCTGAGCGTTGGTTTCGGTCTATGCCCATTTGGGTTTGTGGTCTTTTGGCTTAGCTACTCTACTTTAATTAAGTATGTTCATGGTGTCCTGAAATGGACTGACATCCCATCCATGGTGTTTTTTTTCCCATCGTGCAACGTTTTCCTGAGATTGTACTCGACTCTGAGCAGTGGAGTACTGAACAGTTCAACAGTGAATAAACTCAGCCCCAAAAGCACACTTTCTAAGTCTCTGTTCTACAGTTAAGTAGCTTTCTACTCTCCCATTCCTCTTGATGTATCTCGAGCAAGCTGTCAGGACTACTCTACAGAGACTCTACAGAGAAGTGAGCTTCTCTAACCCAGAAGGACTAGTTAAAAGATATTTCTGAATTTTCAGTTTCTATTTCTATCTACAGTGATGGGCATGCACCTCAAACTTTGTTCGCTACTTACTCCGTAGACGGCCTTCCCTTCCGCAGGTATGCAAAGGGGCGGGGCCACTGGAAACTGGCACAGCTGGCTAATAATCATCTTTAATGGTTTTTGGGCTTTCTCCGCGTTCTATAAATGAGGCGCGGAGTTTAGCTTGAGGTCCTGGAGGTCTACGGAGCAGAGTCGCGCAACGGACACTAAATGTGGAAGAGTGGCATGCGAGTGGGATAATGTAAACCACATGCCAGCTGGGCACTGCCTCTAGAACTGCACATGCACACCTTCCCCATTTTTTTCCATCCTCCCTCCTTTGTTACCCTTTCCATTCCCATTATACCTAATTCAATTATTATCTTTGTGTCTGGGTACCACCCGTGCATCAAACCCGTTATAGCACTTTCACGTCTAATAAATAACTTTTGTCTAAAACACACTGCTACTGTACACTAGAAACTTTGTGCCCATTATACATATGCACTGTGTATAATGTGGTACATCTCTAAAACACACACATACAGTACATCCACACACACACAAACACACACACACACACACACAAACACACACACTGGAATAATATACAGGAAGAATCAGCTCTGAAAGTACTAAAATTGTTTATGACTTTTATGCCGTACACTAAAGACATCTACGTTTATGAGATGTTTAACACATCTAGATAACAGGAAATGAGAGTTCTGATCTGTCTTCTCATTTTCATCTTCGGATCTAATACCCAAATATCTTGAGGGTAGAGCACAAACAAAAGTAATGGCCTTGCTGTTTCGGTACTTTTAAATGAGATTGTATATTGTATTGTATAAAGATATTATAAATACATTTGTTAGGGTTGTAACGGAATCAGAATATATTACGTTATGGTGCATTAGTATATTTAGATTGAACTGATAATGTGGTCATAACAGATACGAGCACCGAAGTATAGTTGAAGTGGTGTTTTTTAAGCATCAGACTGTAAGATGATGGAGATGCTTACAGTTGCAGGTGGTGTCCATTTAAAACAGGCCAACAATCCAAGGGGGGTAATGGCGGGTAATAGGGGCCAGGGGGTGACGCTGAGCCAATTCAATAAAAACTTGTACGACTTGGCATGAACGCAGTAGAAACCCGGTATGAACATAGTATTGTCTCCTTTGACATGGAGCTGCTGTCCTTTTTTAGGACATGTTTAAAGCCTGGTGTGGAAGTGGTCGAACCAGAACACATGATTAGAAGGACAGAAGACAGCATTGACCAGTTAATGGTTAACTAACACCCCTTGGGAATTCATTAATGTACTACAAGCATGGTGTGAATGAAACATTTTGTTGCAACGTCAGTGGAGTTCCCACAACCCCCTCTTCAGGCTTGTGCTATGACCATGATATTGTACAATTCAATTCAATTCAATTTTATTTGTATAGCGCTTTTAACAATTGTCATTGTCGCAAAGCAGCTTTACACAATCAAAAGAATATTTATGTTTGTATTGAATGTAAGTGTGGATGAATCAGAATGATCAGATCGTCCCTGGTGAGCAAGCCGAGAACAACAGTGGCAAGGAAAAGCTCCCCGAGATGGTAATAGGAAGAAACCTTGAGAGGAACCAGACTCAACAGGGAACCCATCCTCATGTGGGTGAAGCAGGAAGCAGGAATTGATCTGCATTTATACTGTGTGGTGGGTGGCAGCCAGTTCATCTATAACAATTGATGTTAATATGAAGTCCAGGTAGTTATTGGAGACTCAGGTAGACTTGTAGGAAATTCCAGTCTTGAACTATCGAGCAACTGCAGCCAATGTCCTCGGAGAAACAGCTGTCAACATCAGTCGAGGCCAGAACCATCTTCATGGTAAAGTGAAACCATCCCCTGACACCAGACGCATCCCAAAGAGACACATGGGGCATCCATGCGACGAGATCTCCAACCAGAAGCGGGGCACCAGGATGGGTCAGACAGGTCCGGAGGGCAGAGGGAGTCTGGATCACTGGCAGCTCAGGAACGACATGTGTAGCTCGACAGAGAAAGGGAAGAGAGAGAGGGGGAGAGAGGGAAGAGAAAGAGGGGGAGAGAGAACAGGAGAGGGGAGAGCAGAAAAGGAGAGATAACTGTTAGGTATGGTCCCAGTCACATAATGTATAATATGAATGAATATTTAGTGTAGAGTGCAAGCAGGGACTCCGGCAGGACTAACTATAACAGCATAACTAAAAGGGAGAGCCAGAAGGAAACACAGACATGAGGGCTCGCTGAGATGTAAAGCAAACAATCACCTCACCGTCAACAAACCTGAGTGATCAATGAGAGTGGGGAAGACAGCATCTAAACATACCAGTTCACCATAATACTGTATGTTCATGAGTCCCCTTGATCTGCCCGTTTACCCAAGACAAATCTATTTATAAAAATGCTTGATTAAATAAATAGGTTTTTAGCCTGGACTTAAACACTGAGACTGTGTCTGAGTCCCGAACACTATTTGGAAGACTATTCCATAATTTTGGGGCTTTGTAAGAAAAAGCTCTGCCCCCAGCTGTAGTTTTCGTAATACGCGGTACTGACAAGCAGTCTGCATCCTTTGATCGAAGTAGGCTTGGCGGATCGTAAGACACTAGCAGTTTGCTCAGATACTGCGGCGCGAGACCATTTAATGCTTTATATGTCAAGAGCAGTATTTTAAAATCAATGCGAAATTTCACAGGGAGCCAATGAAGTGAAGATAAGATGTGTGATGTGCTTTTATCTTCTGGTTGTAGTAAGGACTCTCGCTGCTGCATTCTGGACTAGCTGAAGCTTATTTATGCACCTAGTTGAACAACCAGACAGTAAGGCATTACAATAGTCCAATCTAGAGGTGATAAAAGCATGAACAAGTTTTTCTGCATCATTTAGCGACAGTATATTTCTTATCTTGGCAATATTTCTAAGGTAAGAGAATGCTATCCTGGTAATATTATCTACATGAGCTTTAAATAAAAGGCTGGAATCTATAATCACACTGAGGCCTTTTACTGTTGCACTTAATGGAACAGAAAGGCCATCTGAAGTTACAGTGTGATCGAAAATCTCACTTTTAGCTGAATGCGGTCCTATGACTAGAACTTCTGTCTTATCAGGATTAAGCAGAAGGAAGTTAATTAGAATCCAATCTCTTATATCCTGCACACAGTGCTTAACTTTAGTGAGCTGGTTTTTCTCATCTGGTTTTGCTGAGACATATAACTGTGTGTCGTCAGCATAACAGTGAAAACTAATACCATGTTTACGGATTATGTTGCCCAGAGGAAGCATGTAAAGGGAAAAAAGCAATGGGCCTAAAACTAAACCTTGTGGAACACCAAACTCCACTAGAGAGCATGCAGAATAATCACCATTTAAGTCTACATACTGATAACCATCGGTCGAATAGGTTCTGAGCCAGGAGAGGGCTGTACCCTTAATTCCTACTACATTTTCTAATCTGTGAGGAAGAATAGCGTGATCAATGGTGTCAAAAGCTGCACTGAGTTCGAGTAATACAAGCATAGTTACACAACCCTGATTAGAGGCCAATAGGATGTCATTTACTACTTTAACAAGTGCTGTTTCTGTGCTGTGATGAGGCCTAAATCCTGACTGATACAGTTCATGTATGCTATTTCTATGTAGATATGAGCATAGCTGCTCCGCTACTATCTTTTCGAGAATCTTAGAGATGAAGGGGAGGTTTGATATTGGCATGTAATTGGACAGCTGACAGGGGTCGAGGTCAGGTTTCTTAATAATCGGTTTAATAACTGCTAATTTAAAAGATTTTGGAACATATCCAATGCTGAGTGAGGAATTAATTATTCTCAACAGGGGTTCTGTTATTGCTGGTACTATCTGTTTAAGAAAATGTGTTGGTATCTAATATACAGGTTGATGAATTTGCAGAAGAGATGAGTGAAATTAGTTCATTCTCTTCAAGGGGAGTAAAGTAGGTTCCGATCTGACATAGTTAGTTTAACATTTGCATCAATTGCATTGTCGGGTTTCAAAGCCTCAATTTTATGCCTGATATTTACAATATTATTATTTTAAAAGTTCATGAGGTCCTCACTATTGCACGATGTTGTTGTGGAGATTTTTGAAGTGGTCTTATTTCTAGTTAATTTGGCTACGGTACTAAATAAAAATCTAGGATTATTTTTGTTATTTTCTATAAGAGTGGAGAGAACCATTGATCTAGCTACACTAAGAGCTTTTCTATAGTTCAGGATGCTCTTCTTCCATGCTATTTAAAATACTAACAATTTAGTTTGCCGCCATTTACGTTCTAATTTCCAAACGGTCTGTGCGTGTGTGGTCGTTATACCAAGGAGCGAGTTTCTTATCTCTAATCATTTTTCTTTTAACTGAAGCTACATTATCTAAGGTATAACGGAACGTCGACTCTAAATATTCAGTCGCCTGATTAAGTTCTGTGGGGTCAGACGGTGATCTAATCAAAGTTGATAACTCTGGGAGATTACTGGTAAAACTCTGTGTTGGTAGTGTATGTTTAATACGGTAGTGCGGTGCTGTGCGTACATTGTCACTATGACGCACTTGAATCGAGACAAGATAGTGATCTGCTATAACTTCAGACAGTGAAATTGTGAATAAGTTTCTTATACTTAATCCGAAAAATATTATTAAATCTAAAGTGTGACCTGCTTTATGAGTGGGTCCTACTACACACTGAGTTACTCCTACTGAGTCCAGTATGGACATAAATGCAGTTCTCAGTGGGTCTTCTGGATTCTCAAAATGAATATAAAAATTTCCAGCAATTAACACTTTGTCTACAGAAATGACTAGGTTAGAGAGGAAATCTGCAAATTCACTAAGAAATTCAAAATACGGCCCTGGAGGTCTGCGGGATCGACTGAGCAGACCTAATATTTGTAGCTACATTTTTTATGTTACTATAGAGAATTTCAAATGCATTAAATTTGTGTTTTTGCACGATTGACAGATTATCATTGTGAATAACTGTGACGCCTCCTCCTCTACCAGTTAACCGAGGCTGGTGTATGTAGCTATATCCAGAAGGACTAACTTTATTTAAAGCTACGTACTTGTCCTGTTTAATCTAGTTTTCAGTTAAACAGAGAATATCAAATTCCTGATCCGTGATAATTTCATTAACAATAACTGCTTTAGATGCGAGAGACCTAATATTTAACAGCTAGCTCCAGATCAGAGGTGCCGGCTGCGCATTCAGTATGATCTAAGTTTGTGGTATCTATGTTAATTAAATTATTCAAACATACTTTCTGAGTCTTTCTACATTTTTGCTTAGCTCGGGGAACAGACACAGACTCAATACAGTGAACCCTGAGTGACGACTCTACGCAGCTAGCAGACGGTTGGTTTAGCCTGTCTATCTGCTCCCTGGCCTGGGCTCTGGATTGTCACCAGTTAACTAGGCCTCTTCTGAGACTATGAGCTATACTACAGGAAATGAGAGCAGCACCTTCCAGAGTGGGATGGACACCGTCCCGCCCTAACAGGCCAGTTTTGCCCTTAAAGATCTTCCAATTATCTATGAAGCCCACGTTGTTTTCGGAGCACCACCTGGACATCCAGTGGTTCAGCGACCATAACCTGCTGTAAGCTATGTCGCCACGTTTCATTGGGATGGGACCAGAGCATACTACTTCATCGGACATCGCCTTTGCTAATTTAAACACCTTTGTAGAATTCCCTTGCTAACCTTTGACTGGCGAAGGCGTATATCATTAGCTTCAGCATGTACCACTATCTTGGAGAACCTATGCTGTCCTAGAGCCCTAAGATTACCTGCTATGTCCGGTTCTCTGGCTCCCGGGATACACCTAACCACTGCCGCTGGCGCCCCTAAAGGTCTAGCTAATTTCACGTGTCTCAGTATAGAGTCTCCTATAACCAGAGCTCTTTCAGGTTCCTCAGCGGGTGCATCACTGAGAAGAGCAAACCTGTTGGACACGTGAAGCGCAGAAGAGGTGTGCTCAGGTGAACTAGCCTTAGCATTAGCTTTGGCTGAACGAGGACGCCACCGAGTCGTCACCCACTCGCCCCGCTGTGAAGGCTCTAATGCCTGAGTCGGGGGCTCAATATTTCCACCTGCGGCACCCAGACTTTCCGCTACGGGAATAACGCTGCTCTCGCACTCTCTAACCCTCTCTAAAGTCTGGATGCGCTCCTCTAACGCCAATATCTTGTCCGTCAGCGTGCTCACTAACACACACCTGTCACAAGTAACATTACCACCAACGACCCAATGTACAAGACCACATTAGGTTCATATTACATTCTTCTGGTGTCTGCCACATTTCTGGCACAAATTCAGCAGGTTATCAGAATTTTGTGTAAGTATTGGATCCAATTCATCACCCCATTACTTCACGAATGAGAAGCAAGTATTTATACCAACCCACCGGACGCAATGAAAGTGTTGAAAGCGTGTAGGAAGAGAGTGATGCGATCTGACCGGACATAGTAATAACTCTTATCAGACGAGGTGAGCGCATGATCAGGTGCATGATAGGAAACTGGTGACAGCATGATGGACGCATTTAGAACAGTGCAATGGCTAGGATGATGTACGAATTTGATAAAAGCACATTTTTTTCTATTTTAATCTTGTTCCCACTGCTTTCAAGTAAATTCATGGTCTTTGTCGAAATGTGATACAGACTAAATGTCAGAAACAGGTGAATCAGGTGACCAGCAAACCACATAGGAAAAATCCTGGACACATGAAACAAGACAAGAAACCAAAATAGCAAATAGAGAACAAAAAAGGAAAGAATACACAGAGTGTACCATCGCAACTAGCTGAAATGACATTGTCTCTTTATATAGGTGCTGGCAGTATTGGGAACAGATGTGCATGAGAACAAGTGGCTGAGTGCATGTGTTAGCGAGTGATGAGAACCAAAAGTCCATGGAGATCATGTTTATAGGCCACAGGACACTATGGGAATTGGAGTTCGATGCACTGGCATGACACAGACTTGGCATTTCTAACAGACTCCAGCAGGACTTTATATCTTTACCTAAATGTGCCATTTTAAGAGTTGCCAGGATTCTTCCAAATACCCAAAAAAAAAAACACAAAAGGATTAACCACAAATGTCTGAAAAGCGTCTTAGCATTCTCCTGAAAAAAATTTACCATGGAGCACATTAAAGACTCGTAGTGTCTGCTGTAAAGGGTGGATATATGAAGACCCTGGCAACCCTTTAATGGAATAAATCTTATTAAACAAATGAGCACTATTTGTTTTTCATCAGTAGTTTGCTTCAATGGTCCAATCTAAACACTGCCACAGAGTACTTAAAAAAAAAAAAATTCGAAAATATTTTTGTACAGTACATGGAATATAACGATTTTAATTACAGTGCCGCTGGTCCATATCCATATAACCCATGAGGAACTCTCACCACACACAGGGCATTCTATCTCCGCTGGGCTTCCAATATTTCACTGATATTTTTTAACTAATTAAATATATTACATTCATTGCACCTGTATTTCATCATTCTACATTTTTTCTTTTCCCCAGTAAATTCAATGTCTGTAAACATGGGCCCAACTGGCTTGCACTAAATATTTTTAATACACAGTCTCACTTATTTTCAGAGCATATCGCAGGAGTACTTGGTATGAGACTTACATACAGGGTTGATAGGCGATCTGGCAAAAACATATCGACTAGGTTGTCGACACAGGTCATGACCCATGATCAAATCATCAGTTCATGTGTGAAAATGATTCTGCATGCCTTCAGAACCACTCTTTCATAATTTAAATTCGGGTATATACTTGTGCCATCAGGAAAGAAAACTCCAGTGGTATAAGTCAGTACATTCAGGTCAGCAGCTGACTTCATTTTTTTGCCCCACCACGACCACAGGTCATAACCCTGCTTCTTGAGGCCGTGACACGCCCATCGCTCTGAAATAGGATCAGTCTGGTTTTATCAGTCCATATGACCTTTTTAAATAATCTTTATGCTGCCTAGCAAATTTAAGCCTTTTTTTTTATTAGTCTTACTAACAAATGGTTTTCTTATGGCACACAGCTGTTTAATCCCAATCCTGTGAGTTCTCATCATTCATTGTGTGTGTGTGTGTGTATGGAAATGCTCTTACTTTCACTCCCTATTAAATATTGCTCTGATTTTTACTGTTGATTCTTTACCATGAACCTTCACCAAGTGTTTAAATGATCTCCATTTATGATTTTTTTTCCCCAACGACTCTTCTTCCACAAAGTTGACGCTTCAACACTATTCTTCATAAGGTTTGAAACTGTGTTGAAAGAGTTCTTAACCCACTTCTAGTAATTTCAAATCTACTTAGTTGTTTTCTTTTCTTGATGCAGCCCAATAATTTGACCTTTTTGAAATGGCGACTTTTTTTTGGCTAAGCAGTTTAGCTCTACAATAAACATTACCTCAAAGAAAAAGAAGAGCAGACACCACTTAGGCCTAAGTATTTCACTTACTCACTCACTCACTCAGTCATTGTTGATACCACTTTGTCCTGTATTCAGGGTCACCTATTCAGAAGCCTATGTCTAAGTACCTTTTCAAACTAAGTTTAATTAGGGGGATTAATTGTGTAGGGGCAAAAATCTAGTATATAAAAAATAATCAAGCATGAATAGAGTATTAAAAAAAAGAAAGAAAAACTAATAATCTAATAAAAAAAAAACGAGGGGCATTTAATTCATAGCAGGACATGATGAAATTACTCGTGAGTAAAAGCATAAAATTGTTCGACTTTAAGCACAGATAAGACTCCTACAGGCAGTAAAACATTTGAATGGTGCAAATGTTTTAAAAAAGGGCCATGCGTCCATGAATGATGATCCCAAACACGGTGGCCTGGAGCCCACTGCAATCTTTCCAATGAACATTCATGGAGTAATTCCAGGAAAAAATGCTTTGCTTGATGAATATTGGCGTTTTGTTCTTGGAGGACAGCGAATGGCAACTGTCCACCACACCAATTGCATATTAGAAACATCTCGGCCGGCCATTTTCCCACGTTTGGGGCATGTTTGGTGTTTCAGACATGAAGCTGGCAGCCCAATCATGGCTCAGGCTAATGAACTAATAACCCTCTGTATTTAAAAGTGAAATAAATGACGCAGCATTAGTAATATTAGTATGAAAGGGTATGTGTGAACACAGTACACAGTGCATTAGCTGAGTTGATAACCGATGATTAGTTTAGGAGTGTGTCTAACAGGGAGAATGTGAGCTGAACTAGAAAAACTCTCTTGCACATAAAACAACTTGGGCTGTCTGAGCAGTTTCAGTGCAGTGGACAAAATGTCCTTAGCATCACAATCACTCTGCAGAAACAAACTATGGAAATAATTTAATCAACTGTCATCTAAAATATGCAGATCATTCGCCCTAGTGCCACACATACGATATTCATTTTCATTCACACTCTTAATAACTTCCTTTTAGTCTGACTTTCTTTGAAAAAATGGAAGGACCCCTGCTGGGAGCTTTTTTTCTTTCTTTCTTTCTTTTTGCAGAGGAGCTTTGTGATAAAACAACCTATTTGTCTTGTATTCTTTATAAATAGTAGCACGGTGAAAAAAAAAACATCACTTTTCACGGTACTTAGTTTCAAATTATATGTTTTATTCAGGCCTGACAGGAGCATTACCATGTATCTAAATATGTCATAAAGAAAATGTGTTGGCTTTATGAAATGTCAATATGATGGAAACCTGACTGACAGCCAAGCAATGTGGGTACAGCTGTTAAATATTACAAAATGATTATTATTAAAAATTCCTTCCATTTCTGTAGCCTAAATCTCATGATCATATCAAATCATGTTAAGATAATTTCATCTGATATTACATGGAGATCAGAATTGAGGAGTAATTAAGGGCTTCATATTTCAGCAAAATGAAAATAAGATGAATTTTACTAATTTATCAAGGTAATTTTCTAACGAAAAAACTACTACTCTAATTTACAGCATTTGGCAGACACCCTTATCAAAAGCGACTTACATTTTATCACATTATACAGTACATTCGAGCAGTTGAGGGACAAGAGCCCAACAGTGGCAACTTGGTGGTTGTGAGGTTTGAACCCGGGACCTTCCAAACCATAGGTCAATGCCTTAACCACTGGGCTGTCCTGAGATGGAAAAAATGAAAAAAAAAAAAAAAGCCTTAAATCAGTGAAGTTTGCCAAAGTAATAAGAGTCCAGGTTCCTCTGGGTTCCTAGCTGGTTATGAAGCAAATGATCATAAGCGCCATCTTGTTTTCTCGGCAGGCCATCTCTATGAGCAGGTTCATTCCACTAACTCCCTGAAGAGATTGTGTAATTCGCAGGTCATACTGAGCTACTCATCTTGACCTGTTGGGATACGGTGAGTAATCGATCATTTCTTTCTCTCAGGCGGATGGTCAAATGCACGCTGAAACAATTCTATTAAATGGTTGTAGGAGACCTGCTGATCTCCTCCTTGAAACCAGGTTGCCATGGCCCACGTTAGTGCTTTGCCAGTGAGCAGGCTGCTAATTTGCACTTTTTCTTTTCTCCAATATTCGTTCTTGCCTAAAGAGAAAAAAAATACCGAGCACTGCAGCAAAAAGCCCTTAAACTGAGTGGTTTCCCCTCCATATTTGTCCAGCTGAGAAATTAGTGAACTTGCCAAAATGGTAGTGGTGCACAGCATAGCGGTCGGTGAGAGTGCTTGGGAGAGCAAGACTCTAATAGTCTGTAGGCTGTGGATACAGCTAGAATTTTCTGTTATATTTATAATATAGCCTTTATATTTTATTTATTGCATATTGTCAGGTCAACATCAAAACACTTAAGAAACTCAGTTACTCCGAATACACTGCGACCTACAGATATGGCTGCCATGGACAACCCTGCCCAATACACATGGATTTTATCATGTTCACCTCCTAACACTTCCTCCCTTCTTCCTTCATTTTCTATACACCTTTATCCTGTATTCAGGGTTGCAGGGAACCCGGAGCCTATTCCAGGAGACTTAGGGCACAAGGCGGGGTACACCCTGAACAGGGTGTCAGTGCATCGCAGGGCAAACACACACAAATACAACGCCACTACGGGCAATTTGGAAACATCAAACAGCCTAATCTGTAGATCTTTGGACTGTGGGAGTAAACCGGAGTACCTGGAGGAAACCCACCAAGCACGGGGAGAACATGCAAACTCCATGCACACAGAGACGGGATTCGAGCCTGGCCGGAAATCAAACCTGGACCCTGGAGGTGCAAGGCAACAGTGCTAACCACTACATCACCATGCCGCCTGCCTCCCAAATGCAAATCAATCCCTGCAATTCGTTATCACCCAAATGTGGATGGGTTCCCTGTTGAGC
This sequence comes from Clarias gariepinus, assembly GCF_024256425.1. Classification (NCBI taxonomy): domain Eukaryota; kingdom Metazoa; phylum Chordata; class Actinopteri; order Siluriformes; family Clariidae; genus Clarias; species Clarias gariepinus. The sequence continues at coordinate 9,371,525 of NC_071103.1, read as the reverse complement.
TTGGTTCCTGTCAAGGTTTCTTCCTATTGCCATCTCAGTTTTTCCTTGCCACCATCGCCCTCGGTTTGCTCATAGGGGACAATCTGATCATTTTGATATATAAATATTTTCTCCCACACTTCATACTCATTTCCCTATTTTTTAAATATTATTATTATGCTTGCAAAAATTACCATTGTTAAAAGCACGGTACAAATATAATTGCATTGAATTGTTCTGGTTTTCACTTTGTTTTGCATCTTGTTCACGTTTTCGGATTCTGGCTCATTATTGATTCTTGCTGATCTGATCTGTTTTCGGAATACGTGTTTTGGATAGTTTTTGTCAGGATCTTCATTAAAACTTCATACTGCATTGGCTTTCATTTCCACCTCCCTTTCATCACAGATTATGTTGCCTCTATCATGTATTCAGTTGGAGAACCAGACTATCAAAACATTGTAGAAACACAAGGATGACTTGTGGGAGAACACTTGGCTGAATTAGACACAAAGCTGATCTTGATCTCCCAAGCACTCTCACCCGCATCTACTGTATGCTGTGCACCCGTACCATTTTGGCAAGTTCACTAATTTCCCAGCTGGACAAATATGCAGGGGAAAGCACTCAGTTTAAGGGCTTTTTGCTGCAATGCTCAGTATTTTTTTTTCTCTCCAGGCAAGAAGCTATATTGGGAAAAAGAAATGCAAATTACCAGCCTGCTCAATGGCAAAGCACTAACGTGGGCCACGGCAACCTGCTTTCAAGGAGGAGATCAGCAGGTCTCCTACAACCATTTAGAAGAATTGTTTCAGCGTCCATTTGTCCATTCACCTAAGGGAAAAGAAATTGCTCGATTTCTCAGTGTATCCCAACGGGTCAAGAGTATGCCGTAAGACTCAGTATGCCGTAAGAATTACACAATCATTTCGAGGACTGAGTGGAATGAACACACTCATACAGATGTTCTGCTCAGACAACAAGATGACTCTCATCATCATTTGCTTCATAACCAGCTGAACCACTTCAGAGGAAACCAATCTCGCCATGTATGACCAGCCAACCTGAACCAATACAACTGAGTCATACCTAATTGAGGAATGACAAACAAGAAGCATTGCTGAGAAAGACTTTTATGACTTTGGCAAACTTAACTGATTTCTGGGACTTTGCTCCTTCTGTGCCAAGACTCCAGCCAAGCAATACCCCAAGGAGAGCATAAACCCCCTTAACCTGCTTTTTTTTTTTTTTTCGCGGAGTGCAAGTGTCCCATCAGCATCGGGTTTTATCCCCAAACCTGGTTACCTGGAGGTTAAGATGAGTTAATAAATGGATTTTTTTTTTTTTTATCCAAATCAACCAACTCTCACTTCTTTGAAAAATATTGACATATGACAGCATAAATATGACAGCATGAAAAAGTACTTTGCCCATTTGTGTCTGAAATAATAATAAGAATATTATATTTTAAATTAAACTATTGTATAAAAGCACTCGTGATTATACTAAATATCGGTTGTAATTTAAATGATCACGCCCATGCCGATATTTAATACAATTATTAATATTGCATAGGTTATAATAACATGTTTTGTGATTGTCTTCACCAGAATAGTGTAACAAAAACAAAATTACAGCCCTCGCGACACCACCCCGGCATGTATTGTTTTTGTATAACAGCACACTCCCTCTTGTGTGTTTTTTTTCTCTGTACATAATGACAAGGTACTTTTTTTGTTACAATCATTTGGTGAAGACAATGACATCACAAGCCATGTTACTATATTTAAGTAAGATCACAGAGAAGAAAAATAGGTGGGTGTTTCCTTTCACTCATCTCCCCGTGATTAACGCAAAGCAGATTTAGCATCAGGGAGCGAAGATGGCTCGCATTTGTCAGCAATGTGCACGTGCAACGCTGAACAAAAACGCACTGATGAAAATTGTTAAGTATGCTTTGCGGTTTAACATTCCGGAACTTGATTCTACACTACCAATGACGAGTCGAGTTGAATCAAGGAATCCGTTTAAGGAATGTTGGTACTGTTAAGACTTCTTTTCATGTCTACTTCAATAACTGTATTCATAGAAAAAAAATCAATCGAAACAAAATCAAAACAAAATTCCAGCCTTAGCCCTAACCGGCGCATGCTTCTGTGTCCTACACAACATATTATCAGATAATAAACTGCTTTATTTAATTCCTCCATCAGCGTGACTCAATGTGACATACAACAGAGACGTTTGCGATGGACGTTGGCATGTCATCCTAAGTGTAGTTTTGTTTTTCAGGTCATGTTCAGGTAAACTCAATAACATCACATAATGTTATTTTATTTAAGCATTTTCATGCATGATGTCGTGTCACATGGCTGCAGACGTTTTTATGAGTGTATTATTTTCATAGATCGGCAAGTGTGCTAGGTTACCGCATCAATAATTATGGATTTTGTTTAACAACACCATTTTTAAACAATTTGTTTATTATTAGTCTTAGCACATCTGCCATCATAGTTCCTGTTTATGAGCTGTTACTATAGAAACAATAATGTATTACAACCAGCATGTTAATGTAAACCTATTGTTCATGTTAAAGCCTGAACCACTGTCTACAAAATAATTCACACCTTCTGATCAAGTTCAGCTGCACTCCGATTATACGCTTTTGCCCGCAATAATGAGTGTAGATATAGTAGGTGTGTATTAGGTTGCGATGATCAGCACCTCTCTCTCTCGAGTATTAATATGGACCTGATGGCTCCTACATTGTCCTCTTCTCTCTATCAGATTAAACCTATGAGGCAGGGGCTAAACGTTAACTTTTTTTACCTCTGCTATTTAATGAAAGCACTTTCATGCTAAATCTGAAGCTAAAAAAGCAGTGACAAGTGAAACACTGCCAAATCAGGATGTCATTAAATATGAGAAGCTGTTGTCTTTACTGCAGCATCCTTTCAAGATTTCTATCTTTTTTTTTCAATTATTTCCTCTTTAGTTTGGCATTAAACCAATGTACAGAACCAAGACGAAGATGTACATCATAGATACATATTTCAAAAGACAAATGATTATTATCATCGTTCATTCATGATGCATTTTGGATATTACAGCTGTAACAGATACTTTCTGTCTTGATCAAATTCAGCTGATTTTTATCTGGTGGTAAAAGGCAGATTTGTGCTTGGCATGATGTGAGCAAATCCTTCAACCTTTTTGCCAAGATGAGAATTGTTTTGTTTTTGCATGTATATACGCTCCCGGAGTGAGCTCAGTTTGTCTTTTCTCTTGAGATCTGCTTCTCGTGTGCGAGCTGTTGCTAAAGTGGTTTTTACGGCTTTGTGTCCTTTTCAGATAAAGAACGCAGCTGCCAACGTTCTCCGAGAAACATGGCTGATCTACAAACACACCAAGCTGATGAAGAAGATCGACCATTCGCGTGTGCGCAAGCACCAAAGGAAATTCCTGCAAGCCATCCACCAGTAAGAAAAAAACAACAACACCAACAACAAATGCGTACACGCTCAGTCCAGCCTCATTTATTCACAGATACGCCTTAAGAATCGATTTCCAGGCATCCCACTTGGTATTGATTCCCATCTGACGTTCACATATATCCAAACACTAACAAGCGCATAATATAATTTCAAATTAGCCTAAGCAGAAAGATAATCTTCACTGCCCACTCCCTGTCTATGGTATAGCTTGGTATCTGGCACACTGACAGGAGCTGTAGTTATGGCCAGCTGGATTTTGTAGAATATCCATAGAGCGGGAGTTAGTCTGTCTGACCTAGCGTTAGGTTTGATCCCGGTTTCTGGAGATCTACAAAGCTGAAAGCTCAGTTCCAACCCATCTGGCAAAATGTCTGATCACTCTAATCAGATAAATAATTCATCTTGATCAGATCTGAATATCAGGTACTTATATTACACCTTCATTGGTATATCTCATGAGTGGTGAAGTCTCCTTAATGGTCCCATGAGGTCTGCTGCGGACAGTTCCACTTGACTATCACGATATGGTTGGACTTGTTGATGCAGTTATGGCTTACAACTGGAGTCGCTAAATGGTTCAGAACTGGAACTCTCAAAAAACTGTTTTGTACCTGAGCCTCCAATAACGAAACACCACTTTAGGCCTGGAGCCCATCCCAGGGTATCTAGGACACAAGGCGGGGTACTCAAGGCACTCTGGACAGGGTGCCAATCCATCACAGGGCACACATACAGTACATGTACACTCATTTATACACTACAGGCAATTTAGCAACGCCAGTTAACCTAATCTGTATGTCTTTGAACTGTGGGAGGAAACCAGAGTACCCAGAGGAAACCCACCAAAGATGGGGAGAACATGCAAACTCCATGCACACATACCCAAACAGGAATCCAAGCCGAAGGTGCAAGGCGACAGTGCTAACCACAGAGCCACCCTGATAACACCTATTCTGTTATACTGACCTTCCAGTCTAAACAAATGATCTATGTACAGTGGAACCTCATATTGCGAATAACCTGTATCATGCATACGCTTTTTGTTTTGACGCCGAGCGTCACGTGATCACAACTGAGCCAATGGTTTTTCTCTCTCTTGCGCTGTGGAATTGTGGGTAATTGTCTCCCCTGCTGGGTCTTAGTGCGCTTCTCTTACTGCTATAATCAACATAAGTGCATATGTGTACTGTTTACAATAACACTGTGACCACGTGTGCGTAGAACATTTTATTTTGTGTCTGTATGCGTGTGTGTACAGTGCACGTGTAAAGCAAAAGCAAGTCTCATTAGAGAGGTTAAAGATCCATTTTCTCTCTCTGTATCAGCCTGCTCTTTGTGTCTGTGTGTGCGCGTGCATCATTGGACACCGTGCCTGCCACACACACACACACACACACACACACACACACACACAGAGATCCTCCTACTTTCGCCTTCACAGACACTTACAGACACACATACTGTAGAAACACACACTCTTTTATTTTTACTTTACAGCAGGGAGGATTCCGTTAGTATGGCCTCTCAATCGAGTGTCATTAGAGAGATTTCTTGTTTTTTTTCCCGATAAAACAGTGTTTCCGTGCGTGCGTGTGTAAAAAAAAAAAAAATGGAGGACGCGTAACTGTGTAAGACAAGAAGTGGGAGAGGGGAGGGGCTTCTTACTTTAGCTTCACATACACAGCACTTTTTTTTCTTCTTTTTTTAAAGGTAAAGTGCAGGTGAATTTCTTTTATTTTTACTTTATATTTTGTGTTCATTATTTTTATGTATTTATTTTTTGGGGCTGTGGAATGAATCATTTGAGTTTCCATTATTTCTTATGGGAAAATTCAATTTGGTTTACGAGTGTTTGGAAATAGGAGCCCACATCCGGAACAAATTATGCACGTAATCCAAGGTTCCACTGTATCTAATTTATACATGTTTTTTCACACTTTTCAAACTCATTTGCATCTATTTTTTTTTTGATTCTGTAAAGCTGCTTTGCGACAATGACCATTGTGATATATATAAGAATTGAATTGTATTAAATTGAATTATATGCGTGTCCTCTTGCAGTACCTTAAAAGCAGTGTAAAGCTCTTGCTAGCAAGGTACAAAGTAGACAATACTAATTAGCACTGATTACTTTTGAAGAAAGAAACAATTTAAGTAATTTCACTGATTTCAGTTTAACAACTCGCCGGCTTTTTTAACCTGCTACCTTGTTAAGAAGCTTTCAAAGCTGGGCAGTGAAGTGAGCTTTTAGTGCAGAAGAGGTAGCTGGCGACATAAAACACAGATTTTAAAAAGTAAAAAAATATTCTTTTTATAAACTCTTCACTTATGTTCATTCCTTCTGTAAGCCTTCAGGACAGACTTAACTACACTGTTAAAGTTCTGGCTCTAAATGCTTTATCCCATTTGACAGTGGGTTCCTGGGAAAAGACATATACATATAGATTAAGCCATACGCACACAGCACCGACCGTTACACCACTCAGTATGCTAATAGATGGCGTAACTGAGGGATATCTTATATCGTCCGTGTCTTGCTTGTCTTCCTGCACTAGACATGTGTGACTTATTAGTCTCAGACCTGCCAGATTCATATCCTTAAGGCCTCACTCTTCTTCTTGGTGATCTGATTGGAATTTATACATTAGAGGGCATTCCCGAATACAGGCAGCTTATTTAGATGAAACACAAATCGTTTCCTTAATAAATACAAATACAGGTGGGGACAGTAGGAGGTATTTTCAGGATTTGTTTGTTTTACTGATGCATGGATTTTATACACTGAACCTGGTAGACGTTTAAGATACGTAGACATTTAAGATACTAAACAGAGATGCACTACTCGCTTTTAGTCTGATCCATTCAAATAAAAGAAACATGCTCTTTTGAGTGTGGTAAAATATGGTCAAACTTTTCTAATCTTTCTGGAATGTAACTAAAAACTACATTAAATCGATTTTATAAGATTGTCTCATGTCAAGGGGGCGGGGTTTGCTAAGGGCAGGGGTAGCTCAGTGGTTAAGGTGTTGGCCTGCTGATCAGAAGGTCTCAAGTTCAAACCCCTGCACCACCAAGTGACCACTGTTGGGCCCCTGAGCAAGGCCCTTAACTCTCACATGTAAAACAAGATAAAAAATGTAAGTTGATCTAGATAAGAGTGTCTGCCAAATGCTGCAAATATAATTCATGAATTTTTATAGCAACATTTTTTGCAAATGATCCTCATACCGGGACCTTTATGTATAATTCTATTTTATTTGTATAGCACTTTTACAAATGGAGAATGATGCATAGAATTCATATAAATATAAATTTTAGATATTAATTTAAAGATGTGTTTATCTCTAATGAGCAAGCCAGAGGGAAAAGTAGACATAAGGAAGAAACCTTAAGTTAGGGTTATATCACCGCCTATTGGTCTGCCATGCCCTTGACAGCATGTTTTGCTCTTTCATGTGGATTTTTTTTTTAAGAATGAAGAGGGAAACCCCCTATTTTTTTGGTCGTTTTAAATACCCATGTACATGTGGACTAGTCTACAGAGACAAGTACAGATAAGAGGGTTGCATGAAAATAAGCTAAGAGCAATAGTATGATGTTGCCCAGAACACTGGCATGAATAACTGCAATAATGCATTGTGTGTATGTGCTTTCAGACTGCGAAGTGTAAAAATGGAGCAAAGAAAACTGAGTGACCAGGCCAATACACTAGTAGACCTCTCAAAGGTGAGAGCACACCTAACCACATAATCACTCACCACACACACACACACACATTTCTTTACAAATCAATATCAGCCGAGAAACGTGCGCTGATTCTGTCCAACCTCGACATGTACACGAGTATGCCTTTTAGTCTTATCATAGACATTAGCTCCTGTTATTGCCTCCAAGGTGACACACAAACGCGCACACACACACACACACACAGCTCTGCCTGCCCAAATATATCTCAGTAATTCTGTTTCCATGTTGACCTGCTTGTTTCTGTGGCTTTGCGTCTCCTAGCAACCAGAACCAGTGTTAAAGTAGGGATGTCAGTGGGAGTGTGTGGAGAGACATAGAAAGAGAGTGATCCAGTTAAATACTGCAAGTTCATAGCGCGTATGTGTGTGAGTGAGTGTGTGTGGTTCGTGCAAGAGAGACCGACAATGTTAACGATAAGATGTGTGCATGCATACTGTATGTCTGAGACTGAGTGTGGTCTGTGTGAGTTTTTCACTCGGCATACTCAAAATGCCTTCCCGTCACCTATTTCCCTTCAGGGAATCCCCATCATCGCCATCTTAAGGGCTGTTCCAGTGTGCTGTTAGGGCTTTGTTTAGGTTTTAGCTGTCCATCTCAGCAGTCATCAACCAGATATTACTTTATTTTTTTTTGGGTAGTGTGCTATATTCAGAATGTCTTTTAAGTAGCCATATACTGTACTCATATACATTATAAAACCATGTAAAGTGATGACTTATGTAATTTGCATTACTACATATTCTGTTGTGTGATGTAGGTAATATAATCATGTAGTGAGAAATTCGTTCTTTAATTTGTCCGTAGCATATGTGTGATTAGCACATGCATGAATTATAATGTGCTTTCGTACACCGAAAAAAAATTATAGGAAACTGGGGGAATAAGAGAAGTTGTGAATTTCATTATTTCACATATAGAATGCAAACTACACTGGTTGTCAGTGACAGCATGCCATGGTGTATATGGCCTTGACTGGTGTTGGCAACTGTTTCTCTGGGGACTTGACAGTTCGATAGTTCATGACTGGAACTTCTTACAAGTCTACCTGGGTCTTCAATAACTACCTGGACTCCATATTAACATCAATTAACATCAGCTATTATAGCTGAACTGCCTCCCACCCTACACACTGTATAAATGCAGATCATTTACTGCTTTTTGTTTCACCCAAATGAGGATGGGTTCCCTGTTGAGTCTGGTTCCTCTCAAGGTTTCTTCCTCTTACCATCTCAGGGAGTTTTTCCTTGCCACTGTCGCCCTCGGCTTGCTCACCAGGGACAAACTGACCATTTTGATTCATACAAATTCACATTTCATACAAACCTAAATAATTCTTTTGACTATGTAAAGCTGCTTTGCGGCAATGAAAATTGCTAAAAGCGCTATACAAATAAAATTGAATTGAATTGAATTGAATTGAATGGTGTATATGGCGGAAGTTTCGATCTAATATATACTTACTGGCCAATTCATTAGGTACAACTACTTGTTAACGCAAATACAAGCCAATCACATGGCAGCATTTAGACTTGTAGATGCGGTTCAAAGCAAGCATCAGAATGGAGAAGAAAGGTGATTTACTGTAAGTGACTTGGAACAGGGCACGGTTGTTGGTGCCATTTCCTGGAACTGCTGATCTCCAGGGATTTTCAAGCACAACCATCTTTAAGAGTTATAGAAAATGGTCTTAAAACGAGAAAATATCCAACCAGAGGTCAAAAGAGAACTGCCCAATTGGTTTAACATGATGGAAAGGCGACAATTCCAAACAACATCTTGTGACAAACATCTTATGCCGAAGAACATATCTGAATGCAGAACATGTCACAGCTTCAGCAGAAACAAGAACACCAAGTGCCAATCAAGCCAGATAAGAACGTGGAACCGACGCTACAATTAATATGGCTCACCAAAAATTGGATAATATAAGATTGTAAAAACGACACCTGGTCTAAGGAGTCTTGATTTCAGCGGTGACATTCGATTGGTACGGCCAGAATTTGGCATCAAGAATATGAAATCAATGATTCAGGCTGGTGGTAGTAGTGATTTGATGGTGTGGGGATATCTTCTTGGCACACTTAGGCCTATTGAGCATTGTTTAACTGCTACAACCTACCCGAGTATTGTTACTGACCATCCCCATCCCTATGCGGCCCCAAGATATTGCGCAATGTCACAAACCTAGCCTAATGAACTCACCAGATCTCAATCCAAAAGAGGGCCTTTGGATTCGCTTCCTGGACGTGCAGACAACAAATCTGTAGGAACTACATGATGCTTTTTTGTCAGTATGAACCAAATAATAATATTCAATAATTTGTCACATTTACCTCACAGCAAAGTGCGATTTTTTTTTTCTTCGAATTTCCCAGTTGGGAAGCTGGGGTCAAAGAGAGGTTACAGGATCAGATAGGATTAGGGGCCTTGTTGAAGTGCTCTACAGTGGCAACTTGGTGCTGTGGGTTGAACCCCTAACCTTCCAATCAGTAACCCAGTAACCCACAGCCTTTAACCACTAAAGAGAATGTTTCCTTAATCTATGCCACAAAGTATTAAGACAGTTCTGAAGGAAATAGGTGGTCCGACCCAGTAGCAACCTAGCTAGGGGTACATAATAAAGTGGCCCGTCAGTGTATATCAGTATGAATTAATTATGTGCTGAGCAATGCATTGTATAGATGTTTTTCCTTATAATAATAATAATAATAACAATCATCATCATATCTCTTCATCTTTAAAAGTCTGATGGATTTTATTCCTACTAGCTTATTTACAATACCCCAGCGTGTTGATTGATTTGAGTGCCACTGTCTACACCTGAATCACAAAATTAGGATTTGGATTACAGCAATTACACATTTTGAGTTGAATTTGCAAATTTTTGACTGACAGGATCTTGACAACCTTGCAAGAGGTATTCACCTGCTTTAGACTCACTGTGGAAAACCTAGCTGTGCTCCGCTGAGCGGGAACAGGGCTCAGGTGTGCCACATTAGACATCACTTTTCTTAGCTTATCCCCTAACACCTCTTAATGTAATGCTAAACCACGACCCCTACCTGCCACTTGTGCATTTGGGTTGAAGAGGTTTTTCTGCTCTTTTCTCTTTTTTTTTTTTGTTTATTTTGAAATTAGGACGAAATGAAGTTATATATTGACCAAGTCAGAATCACAGAGCTGCAAATCAATGACTCAAAGTTTTTGATTAAAAACAATTTATTACAAGGGATTATCATCAAGTTCTTACTTTTAGTAGTCATCACCAAGACCTCACTAATATGTCTTTTCTTCCTTCTTCCCTTTCTCTCACCTTCCATTCCTTAACACATTTTCTTGACACTTAATCAATGTTTCCCATTGCGTGCATTTGTTCTTTTCTTTCTCCCACTATCTCTTTTCCTGTTTAAAAATTCTCTTTCTGGCTCTGACTGTCTTTTATTCTGTCTTTAACTCTCGGGGTATGTTTCCCTCTCTGTCTTTTTCTCATTTTCTGTCTTCCTTTTGCCTGCCTTCTTTCGATCCCTCTCTGGCATTGTCTAACGGTTTTTCTTTTCCGTTGACCTTCTCTCTCTACATTCTTCCTTCTTCGTGATTCGCTCTGTTTCTTCCTCTTTTCATTCCTTCCTATTTGCCCATCTATCTATTGACGGGCTTATATTTCTGTCTCTTTCTTCTTGTTTTTTTTTTATCCTTCTGTCTGTCTTCTCCTATTTGTCTTCTTCTCCATGCCGCTCCCTTGATGTCTATCTCTGTTCCGCTGTCTCTTTCCTTCTTTGCCCCCCACCATCATCTCCCATTTTCCGTTTGCCTACGTCTTTCTATTTCTCTCTCTCTCTGGGGAAGTGTAGATGCAGAGCGTGATGTATGAGCTCATGTCTGAGCTGAATGACCGCAGTGAAGATCTGGAACGCCAGATGTTGAGCCTGGAGCAGCGAGTGGAGCAGCTCACGGCAGGTTTCAGCGCTCTGCCCGCTCACCTGGCAGCCACGCTAAACGCCCAGCACGCTGCGCTTATCCGCTTACTGCAGGAGAGAGACGCCAAGACCCCCAGCCCTACCGTGCCCGCCCTCATCACTCCTACGCCCAGTGCCAACAACCAGGCCTCAGAGGAGAGCCCCAACACCAGTACATCCAACTGCTGAGAAACAGACGCTCTGCCAAGCTGGAGACAGAAAGCGTGGCTTAGAATGACATAGAGACTAAAACGTAGAGAGGAATCAGGTTCAGAGGGCTGAAGTAGGTTTGGGAATAAAGAAACAAGTTGCACACAGATAAAAAGTTGATGATGAGAGTGTGAGCGAGATAAGAGGGAGAAATTATGTAGTAATGGATTCTGCACTAATTGGAGGAAAAAGTGTCTCTCCATCCATCAGGAAATGAATCATCAAGGCTTAGGACACATTTTCTACCTGACTGCTAACCACATATTAATAAGCATCCCTTTAACAAGAACTCTAATCAATACTAAGACCAATGGCAAGACATAAACACAGAGCCAGACCTGCCCTTACGATTTATTCACAGGACACGGAATTAAGACCCAGCGCAAACACTGTGTCAGAGGCACACACACGCACACACACACACACACGCAACAATGCACTAAACCCACACCACTGAACACTGCCAGATGGACCGTTATTTTTGAGGAGAAAACACTCACTTCTGCACGGAATAAGAACTGCCATATTTCGTGGAATAAACACGAAAGCCTATTCACACTGTTATCATGAATGTCTACATTTGCTCTTAATCTCTGTATTGCACACTCACACTCTCTCACACACACACACACACACCAACATACTTTCTCTAAATATCTGTTACCAAAGTGCTGTCTATAGGGCAACAGGAAGAAAGGATGCGGTCAGAGGTATACATTTACAAAAGTCCTGAAAACCTCATGATGTTACCACGGGGAAAGGGAAATTATTATAGAATATTATACAGCATCTGTAACCACTTGAAAGACGAGACCTTTGCAGTGAGGGGAAACTGAAGCCAGTCAATACACACACACACACACACACACACACACACACACACACAACTAAACAGCTGCTCACAAGGGAATAAACTGTAGAGATGACAATTAGTCTTTCTGTGAGTGTAACTGAACCTGTGCTAATGGTGTGTTGGGTAAAAAAAAAAAAAAAAGACTCTTTCCTGCTGACCCTCAGTTCTACAGAGACCATTATTTCTAAATAAAAAAACTGTCTCATAGTGACATCCTGTGGCCGGAATACTGAATTACATCTGCTTGGAATTATTGAAAATGATGCTGTTAACTAAAACTAGCTTTGTATTGCTGTTTTTATTTTTTATTGATTCATTTCATGATTTAATTGTTTTTTTTATTTTTTACCATTTAACAATTACTAACGCAGTTATAGCGAATATTTACTACTAATATAATATGGCATCCTTCTCATTCATCATGACAGTTAACGGTCGCTGTATTAATACCGACTTTAATAATATTAACTACTGCTAAGGGATGTTCGGTTTGAGGTTGAAATTATTTTGTAATTTTATTTTACCAGAGAGAATTAATAAAGTATATATCTATATAACATCTCAGTGACTATGTTGCAGCCTCTTCCTATTCTGCCTTTGTTTCGTGTTTCAGGTTTCTGATTTTCCTGAATTTGTCCAAACACTCTGAATGACATTTTATGTGTTTATTAGGAAAATTTAAACAGAAAATGTTTAATTCAACACTCATTTCCACTGTATGAAAAAGACTGTCTCTTCCTTTCAATAGCTTGTTACATCGCAAAAGTGTCAAATACATGCAGTTTCTCGAATGACCACTAGGTGTGGTCCCAAAGGTGGGTCAATCTTCATAGACTTACTTAATTACTCATCATCTATACTGCTTGATCCTGTAAACAGGGTCACGGGGAGCCTGGAGTCTATGCCAGAAGACTTAGGGCATGACACGGGGTCCACCCTGGATGGGGTGCCAATCCATCGCAGGGCACACTCTTCCTCTCATTCAATAACACCACTGCGGGGCAATTTGGAACGCCAATTAGCCTAACCTACATGTCTTTGGACTGTGGGAGGAAACCAGAGCACCAGGAGGAAACCCACCAAGCATGAAGAGAACATGCATACTCCATGCACAGAGACCTGAGGCGGGAATCGAACCCAAACCCTGTAGGTGCAAAGCGACCTTACCATGCCTCTCCATAAACCACTTTGTTAAAATGTCCAACTTTACAACTGAAATAAACATTTACAGGTACAAAAAAAGGAGTTTGGTCCCTATATCTAGATTTCCTATTCATGACAAGTGTATGGGCGTGAGGTTTTATGTCCCTCAGTTAAAATTACATTACGCCATAAAATTATACATAATTAGGGGCATGGCCAAAGTGAGTAGCAGCTGCACTGTAGGTGTACTGCACTCCATTGTTTAGCATTTAGCATGCTATGCTTTACTTTAGGTGTTGACACAGGATGTGTGTGTAGGATGACACAGTTTTAGCTCCACTAAAGCTAAGCTAGCTTGTGGTAACTAAGGTAAATAGGCATGTTCCAACCAACAGCCAGGATCCATTGGTTCCCAGTTGCCTATGGGCTACCCAAAGTCAGCTCCTGTCAGGATGAGGACGACCAGAGCTCCCACACTTGAGCAAAACCATTCTTCAGAAAAGAGTGTGGATGGGGGACATCTTGCAGTTGTTTGACCAGTTCTTATACAGTCTATGGTTATATCCCTTTATAAACCTTTACTGCAGCCATATGCTGTCTGTAGTTTTTAGTGTCCTGCAGTGCTATGGAGGAATTCAACAGGGTTCAGGTTTGGATGTTTTAAAAGACATTTCCCCAAACCATCACACTACCATCACCATGCCCCACAGTTCTTGCCTTACGAGTTCGCCAAATATAATGGTATTCCATTAACACAAGTTTGGTTGCATGATTTGCACCATCGCTTATACTGATTTTAAAGAGTGATGAGAAAAAGTGCTCCCACTGCTACATGTAAAAAATTATTCTTTTCTTTTTTTGGGGGCCATTTAGTAGTTATTTTGCATTTTCCTCTCTGTAAGTGTTGCCTTTTATGGAGTTTTATGTGCTTTTTCAAATGCAAATTAGTTGGGGAGTGTATGACCAGGTGCCTAGCAATTTCCCTTTGTTTAAGTACATTTTAGAAATTTATCTCCATTTAATAATCATTTACTAATGCTGCATCTAAATGTTTGCATATCTATACAGATTATGTTTAAAGTGCAAAGTGCATTCCCTGCACATTTAGTAACAAACAGAAAAATCCCACAAGCTGCCAAGTGACTGAGAGCTGGAAAAACAAAAAAGGGAAAAGTGGAGCAGTGTAACAGGACCTGAAAGGTCAAAATCTAAATTTGTAAGAAGAAGGAAAGGATGAACCCTTTAACAGGTAATCATGCCTGAAGAGCATTAAACAAACAAACTACTATTTTAAAATGTGCTGCCTAACCAAAAAAAAAAAAATATATATATATATATATATATATATATATATATATATATATAATTGGAATGCCTTTTGCCTTGATTATGGCTGTGGCATTGTTTTGATAAGCTTATGCAATGTCACAACATTTATTTCCTTCCAGAGTTGAATTGATTTCTCTCCAAGATCTTTTATTAATGAAAGGAGAGTTTACCGCTGTGTAAAGCCTTCTCCAGCATAATCCATGCATGAAAATGATGTCTCATGCTCCCTGAACCATGCTTTTACAATTTGAGCCCGATTAATCTTGCCATAGTCATCTTGGAATACGCCCATGCCATCAGGGGAAAAAAAATCCATTGATGAAAAAAATATTCACTATATACAGGAAGTCAGCTGAGGTTGCAGGTTTTAGTAATGCCTTTTCAAGTTCTTAACCCAATTTTAGTAGTTTCAACAATCTCCTTAGTTGTTTTCTTTGCTTTATGCAGGACAATGATAAAGAGCAATATCTTTGCCACGAGCACAGGATATGTCTTCTGAAGTGGTTGTTTAAGAAATGAGAAGCTATTAGAGGCAATTAGGAAATGCCAATCTGGATGTCTTTGCACTGCGGTCGGAAACCCACCAAGCACAAGGAGGACATGCAAACTCCATGCACTAAGACCACAGGTGAGATTTGAACCCAAAACCCTAGAGGTGCAAGGCAATAGTGCAAACCACTAAGCCACCGTTGCACTATAACGTTGATTAAGAAACAAATAAAAAAAAAAAAATCACGATTAGTACCTTGGATCTCCTCTTCGGCCTGAATTTTTTAAGGCTTCACTAATGAAAAACAGAATTCCAATTGAGCTGGTTCCAATGTTTTTGAATAGTGGTTGACAGATCGGCTTTGCAGGATGGAGCCTTGCCATTGACCAATTTTTTAAATTTTCACTGTAAA
Organism: Clarias gariepinus; assembly: GCF_024256425.1. Lineage (NCBI taxonomy): Eukaryota > Metazoa > Chordata > Actinopteri > Siluriformes > Clariidae > Clarias > Clarias gariepinus. The sequence continues at coordinate 9,355,912 of NC_071103.1, read as the reverse complement.
TTTTCTTTTGGATAGAGATCGGACAGTTTGTTGGCCATGTAACTGAATTGAAATTCCTTTCCCGAAAGAAAAGCTTTAACACTTTTTGCTTGTAGCAACATGCATCATCGTTAAGAACAATGGCTTAAAGAGAGAACTATAATGTACAACTGTCCACTGACTGCTGAGTTAATGGTAGACATGTAAACCCACATCATAAATTTTTCATGCAGTCATCTTCATACATTTCATAAGAACTAGTGCAAGTCCCAGCATCTTCTCCTTCACTAAATTTGACTTTCATTCACAATCTACGCTCATGGTACCCTTGTTTTTTTTTTTCTTAGAACTTTTCATTTGGCTTTTCTGTATGTAGATCTCATTTCATTCAGCTATTTTCCAAATTTTCTTTATGCGCCTTATCCGTTTTATCTGCCTGCTTCATGTTAGGCAAGCGTCTACACATGCACAGTTAATGTATGATTTGCTCCCAAATGTATTGGTGCCATTTAAAAGTCCACAGAAAACCAGCAATCCATATAAATATAAATGCTCAAGCTATGAACCACATTAGATGCACCATTTGTGAGAGATATCTCAGTATGGAGTTACACATGCTACTCCTGAGATACCAATGATCCTGACCCCTTCTGCTCTCCACATCATCTTGATCCATCCTGATGCTCTTGTTGAAGTTTATCACCTAAGAAACCATTTTGAGGATTTAATTTCACAAAGTGTTTCCCAAAGTGACCCCCATCACCCTCATTCAGGATAGATTTCTCCCTCGTAGATGATGGTTCAGCACTATCCTTCCATGTTTTAGTAATGCGTTTTTAAGTTCTTAACCCAATTATAGTAGTTTCAGTAATCTCTTTAGTTGTTTTCTTTGCTTGATGCAGGACACTAATTTGAGCCTTCTAAAACAGAGTAACATCTTTGCCACAAGCACAGGAAATGTCTTCTGATATGGTTGTTTAAGAAATGAGAAGCTACTCACTGCATCAGTTAGGGTTAAATAACTTAATTAATTAATTACTGCAGTAATTATCCAATAGAACAAGCTTAACTATTATTTAAATATAGGTGGTGCTTGAACAGGCACTCTTACTCATCTTTTATACCGCTTTATTTAGGGTCACGGAGACCTGGAGCCTATTCCAGGAGACTTACCGGCACGGTACACCCTGGACAGGATGCCAATCTATCGCAGGACACACACACATACACACACGCCCATTCACACACTACAGGTAATTTGGGAACGCCAATTAGCCTAACCTACATGTCTTTGGACTGTGGGAGGAAACCGGAGTACCTGGAGGAAACCCATCAAGCACGGGGAGAACTTGCAAACTCCATGCACATAGACACGGGAATCGAGCCTGGCCGGTAGGCCTGTCGCGATAGTCGATAAATCGATTAATCGCACGATTAAAAAAAAGACCTTGATCATTTTTCCGGCCGCGGTAATTTTATTTGCATACTTGTTTGTTATTCGCGACTGAATGACAACTCTCGTTTCCTTAGCGTAGGAGAAGCGAACCCTCTTGTCAGTTGCATTGTCTTTTGTGTGGGGAGGCGGCGCTTGTCAGTTACATGGACTTTGTGTGGGAAGGCGGGAGTGCTTGGGCGACTGCAGAGAAGAGCAAAAAGACGAGAAGCAAGTTGTGACATGGAATTGGTTTCAAAGCCAAATATAACAGCTGCCGTGTGGGAGCACTTCGGATTCAAACCGAATGACCGTGGTAAACCACTTAACCTGAGCGAGCCGGTATGTCGTATTTGTTGTAAAACAGTATCGACTAAAACTGGTAACACAACAAACATGCACATGCACCTAAAACACAATCATCCGTTGCAGTTTTCCCAGATGGGAAAAAAAAAAGCTACAACAGACGGGCCATCTTCGTCTTCCCGACAGTGCACCATAACTGGGGCATTTAGTCGACAAACAAAGTACAAACAGGACAGTGCAAAATGGTGTGCACTCACCGACAGTGTAGTTCGCTTGATTGCTAAAGAGATGCTGCCCTTTAGTACCGTCAAAAAGCCGGCATTTCGACGAATGCTGCAAACATTTGACAGCCAGTATGAATTGCCTGGGAGAACATACGTGTCACAAACGGCAATTCATGACAATCAAAGAAGATATCCTTTGATGGCCAAGTTGGCCCAAAAATAGATGTGCATTTGTACTACAAGCACCAGCTCTGAGAGAATGTTTAGCACAGCTGGCAACATTGCTACTCCTTAGAGATCCTGCCTTAAGCCACACAAAGTCAACATTCTGGTATTTCTTGCATGGAATCTGCCATAAAATCACTATCTCTCTCTCTCATCATTGGTGTACATAGACTGCAATTCACTTTTGTTGCTGGAGAAATTATTTTTTTAAAGTTTTTTGCATATGGCTTGAGGCTTTTTGTTTGTTTGTTTACAAAGGTTCTAACAGGCAGTTTTGCCTGTTATGGAATGCATGTTGAGCCTATTGTTTAATATTTTTTGAAGTGCAATTTTGTTCACATCCATTTTATTTATTGTTTTTGGTATTTATTCAAGTGCATTTTTTGTTAACAGAGACTGAGAGTCCATTGCTTTTATTGTTTTTGGTTGTTTTGTTAATTGTTATTGTGGATATTTAAAATGTTTTCCATTTTCAGTGTTAAATAGTCTAAAAATAAACGTTTTTGAATTTTTAAAGGCGTATGTGCATTATTATGCCATTATCATTATTGTAGATGAAAATGGTCTCAGATCAACAATACTATCGTTTATCACGATAATTTCTTGGACAATTTATCGTCCAGCAAAATTTGTTATCGTGACAGGCCTACTGGCCGGGAAATGAACCCAAAACCCTGGAGGTGCAAGGTGACAGTGCTAACCACCACACCTCCGTGTTTGAACAGGCAGTGTATTTATAAACATGTAGGATTGAGGAAGTGTTGTATTAGATTAACCAGAACTAATTTAAACATTAGTTTAAATTTTGGGGCAGATACACGGCCAGTGCACTCTGTACTGCAATCAGACCCTCAATGTGTTATGGCATGTGGACTTCCTATAAGGCTTAAGTTAATCATATGATTTGATGACAGTTTAGGGGGACACATAGTGTGTTACACTACCCCTAACCATGGATAACCTTGAAGGTGACCAATAGCCGCTATTTCTTCTGCCGCAAAATAAACAGTAACACTACCAAATCCTCAACCGGCAACATGATATGTACGATTTTGGCCTTTAAACACAATGAGAAATAATACAATGGTTGTTTAAGTCAGACAGGACCTTTGCAACGTGTGGACATTAAAAATCGACATGGAAAACTGTACACACAATCATCCACCAACAAGGCTTGTACGTTACAGGAACTCAGCTTGGCCATGTCCCCCATACAGTCCTGACCTTGCTTCACATGCCATTTCCACATGTTTGGGCCATTAAAGGAGTTCCTGGGAGGCCAGTGTTTTAGACATGAAGCAGGTAGTCAAATCAAGGCTCCGACCTACTAAGAAAACTTAAGTGCATTAGTGTAGCAGGGGTTTATATAAAGAAATAAAGAGACGGTTTTTTTTGTTTGTTTGAAACATATATCATCTTAAAAGCATTGAAATTTTCAGGCTTTTTAGATTCTATCAATGGATCATAACCTGACTGATGAGTATAGACAGAAGTCAGGGATATTATCAAACAGTTGGGAACCCTAAATAAAGCCCTAATGCATGTTCAATAATGTTATAAAATGGTGGAATCATAACACTTAGAGGATGTTCACACTTTATAGCAAATAAAAAATTAAATGATATGAGAATTTTGATCAATATGAAAATTCAAACGTCATAAAACTTACTTCAAACAACAATTCACTGTCTATAACCCTTGGGGGAACAAGGCAAGTTTACTAGTTTTAGGCACAGATACACTACAGGCAATAAGTAAATGCCAATCTGGATGTCACTGTGGGAGGAAACCCACCAAGCACAGGGAGAACATGCAACACAGATGGGATTTGAACCCCAAACCCTGGAGGTGAAATGCGATAGTGCAAACCACTAATCTACCTTTGCAACATAATTAAAAAAAAAAATTGATTACAAATCTTTCATCAACTAAAAATATCACACACACAAAATTAGTACCTTGTAGCTTCTCTTTGGCCTGAATTCCCTAGAGATTCTCTGAAACCCTAGAGGTGCAAGGCGATCGTGTGAACCACTTAACCACCATTGCACCATAATGTTGATTAACAAACAAATGAAAAAAAAAATCATGATAAGTACCTCTTCAGCCTGAATTCCTTAAGAATCGAGCTGGTTCCAATATTAAAATAGCGGTTGAAAGATCAGCTTTTCAGGATGGAGCCTTGCCATGGACCAATTTTTGAAATTTCCACCGTAAATTTTCTTTTGGATCGAGATTGGACAGTTTGTTGGCCATGTAACATAATTAAAATTCCTTTCCGAAAGAAAAGCTTTAACACTATTTGCTTGTAGTAGATGCACTAGCATCAAGAAAAATGACTCTCTCTACATTTTTATCAAAGGTATCAGAAAAATTAAGAAAGCACTTTGATGTACAACTGTGCATGTTACATATTGGGGTTACATGTGACATGTAACCCCAACAACAATTTACAAAGCTTCACTAAATTTCACCTTCATCCCCACTCCATGACTACCTGGCTTTAGCCCCTTGTACCCCTTTCTTCTCTTTAGGGATGTTTATTGGCTTTTATTTATGTATATCTCATTTTAGTCAGCTCATGTTTTAAGTACAAAAAATTCTTGGATTGCAAGTAACGCGGTTTTGCCCTTCTTGTTTTGACGGTGAGCCTTACATGATCACAACTGAGTCAATTTTCCTCTCTCTTGCACTGTGAAATTGTGGGTAATCGTCCCCCCTGCTGGGTCTTAGTGCTCGTCTCTTACTGGCATAATCAACATCCGTGCACGCGTGTACTACTTTAACAGTGACCACACACAGTATGTACATGTAAATCATCTTTTATTTTGTGTTTGTATGCGTGCGTGTACTGTTTATTATAACATGTGTGCATAAAGCAAAAGAAAGTCTCATTACAGAGGTTAAAGATTAATTTTCTTTGAGCCTGCACTTTGTCTGCACGGGTCATTGGACACCGTGCCCCTTGTCTCCCTCACACACACAAACACACCTCCTCCCCTCGCCCCTCACACACACACTGTCTCTCTTTCTCTCTCTAATGGACATTTTTACTTTACAGCAGTGAGTCCGTTAGTATGCGCACACATGAGTGTCATTAGTAATGTTCCTTATTCATTTTTCCGAGCTGAGCGCATAAACTCACTTATTTGTCGGGATTTCTTATTTTATAGGTAAAGTGCAGGTTAATTTGTTTCATTTATACTTTATATTTTGTATTATGTATTTTTTTTTTTGGGCTGTGGAACAAATTATTTGAGTTTCTATTATTTCTTATGGGAAAATACACTTTGGTTTACAAGCATTTTGAAATACAAGCCTGCTTCCGGAAGGTATTACGGTCATTATACAAAGTTCCACTGTATATTGGATTGTATTTTGTTCATACTGGCAGCAAATTCTAGCCAAACATTACAGGGAACCACCAAAGTTGTGCATCATTGTGTTGGATTTCCTTCTAGAAGGTTTATAATTTCTCTTTCAGTTGAAAAGTCTCTTGTGCCAGTATTTGTTCTAGAAATGCAAATTGTACAAAAAGTACTTGCACATATTTTTCCTCAACGCTGATTCCATGTTTTCCTCTACTTGAAAAAAAATACGCACCATTAACCGAAATAACTTTGTTGGAGGTATATTTCACAATAATTTTTTTTAACCAGTGTTCAAACCTTTGCATTCTCTTTGCAAGAGAGCATCTGTTTTACCTGCCTGGTTCATCTACAGAATAAATGCAATGGTTCCACTGACCAGTCTGCTTTAAGTCTCATAACTCAAGTACAATAAGAATTTGACGAGGCTTTTCCAGATAGTCATCAGTTAACATCAGGAACTGTAAGCCTAAATGTTTTACCCCAATTTTATCCTCAATCAATAAGGAAAACTATAAAGAACATTCCCAGCACCTTGCTGAATAATAAGGGAAATTTAGAAAAATGCAATAAAGAATTAATGCAGTTCAGAATGCAAAAGGTAGTCCAACCCAATATTACTGGCATGGTATTCCTAAATGCAGCGGTCAGCATTTAGTAAAGTTGCTGTGTAAAGTGCTATACGAAAAAGTAATTGAACTGAGGACATGAACAGTCACAAAATCATGTTTTCTGATAATATACTTCATTTGCAAAATTTTACCTCTCCTGTCTAACAGCCCTGTATTTCACATTGAGTTCTTTCCCTAAAAACATGTTAAATCAGATTTGAAAATCTTCAGTTTTGTGTAATCTTTTTGCATGTTTAAAATCACAGAACAACCAACATAACAAAAAACACTTTATTTAAAGGATTTGAAGTGAGAAAAAAAAGGGTTGGCAGTCATGAGTTTGAACAAGACCTTAATCCAACATGCAGCCAGATTTGAGCTCAGATGTGGCTTTTCTAAAATGGCCTTTATCTTGACTTCCTCCTGGGTGCTGTGAAACCTTTGGCCAATCCTGTTTCTCTTCATCAGTCTCCCATATCCTTTGCAAGCAGGTCAATAAGAGACTAATGCTGTTTTCTTCTGAAAGAGCATCCTGCAGACAGAGACATGTATATTAAGAAAACTGTTTAAACAATTTAAAAAAAAAGGGGGGGGGGGGGTAGACAAGGAAGAAAATTGGAGTGTGTATATACAAAAATACAGTGGAGTTCCACCATGCAGCCGGCAAATCACTGGAGCAACAAAAAAAACTGGATGGGCGTCAAAAATGGATATTCACAGATTCTTGAAGAGTTTGGATTTCTTAATTATAGTAGAACATGGAAAAGAGAAAGGTAATTTTCCATAAGATTACAATAGAGGACTCCCAACACCGAAAGCAAAACAGCTGTGAATCATAGGTTGGCCTTTAAATTTTTGGACATTGCACTTTACTTTTAGATTTAAAATATCTGTTTGTCTGATGCGTCTCAAGCAGCAGCATTTTGTAGGTTTTGAAGCATTAACAAAAGTCTGTAACTGTATCTGGGAGTAGAGATTGTAGGTTTATTTTAACAGCTGCGCAATTTATTTAAAGTGCAAATTTTAATTACAATTTTGCCTTCCAACAATTCTGAAACAAGATTACCAAATTGGCAAGGTTTAAGTTTGATCGGCCATGACTAGTAATTAGCCTCAGAAATACCCGATTCTGTGCCATTTACACACATACTCCCAAGCAGCACAAAAAAATGAATATATATATATATATATATATATATATATATATATATATATATATATATATATATATATATATATATATATATATATATATATATATAAATAAAATTCTATATATGCAGTTATGAATAAATCATGAGTTTAAAATCCCTCCACAGCTATCTGTAGCCAGGGTGCTAGGGATCAGATTAGGCATGCTCTTGGGAGAGGAGGAGTGCACTCTCGCATCAGTCACATGAGCATCTGCTCTTTATTCCTGGCCCATAGCTCTGCATGGGAAGCAGTAAATAAAGCTTGTGTCTTAAAGGAAGCCAATGATATTCTGCATCCCTCCTGATAAATTTTATCATGTGCATTGTACCTGTATAAAAAACAGGAAGTCCTATAACATTGTGCTGTGAAAAAAATATAAAAGGTATTTAAAAGCCCACGTTTCACTGTATATGCATTATTGAATTCTACAAAAATGTGTTTGCACACACAATTAGTATTTTTTTTTTAATTGATGCATCTTTAGAAATGATTCTACCACATTCCTTTTTTATGACTATATTCTCATTGAGTTATAAGTCTAGTTATCCACTGGCTTAACAGCAGTGCGCTTTCACACCACATTAAAACCTAAAATCACAACGGCCAAGTTGCGGTAATTTTCATTAACATTTATTTGTTTAAAAGCTAAATTACAAATTGAACTGAAGAGAATCCTTGTAAAAGTTTCATAAATGCATGAAGTTCTTGAAATCAATGATTGTGTTAATCAATCTGAATACTGACCAAAATAATCGAGGAATAATAATGATCATAATCCAGCAGTGCTATTATGGTTTCTCTAGCTACGAAGAGAGTTGTACAGCAGATACTTTTTGGAAGTAGTCTCCAGTGGCCAAGCTTTGTCAGTCAAATTAAAATTTCCTGGTAACATGACAAGCTGTTTTTAATTTCTTTTTTTTTCACATTCGCTCTACTTAACTTCATGATAGAAATATATAAAATAAAGTCTGACTGTTTTTACTGCTTTAAGATTAGTATAATTAGTCGCCAACTTACAAGCATTCAAGTGCCCCTATTATGCCATTTTAAAGGTTGCTAATATTGCTTTATGAGTCTCTTAAAACAGGTTTATAAGTATGCAAGGTCAAAAAACACTTTAGTTTTCTCCAAAATAGATTTAATTTTACCCCGTTTCTAAATGATTCGTAAACGACTCGCTTAAAGCAGTTCGAAGAATCAGTCCATCTAAACCCCTCCTTTCCGTGAGCCCTCACTGCTGTGATTGGCCAGATGGCGCGGTTCTTTATGATTGGTCTACCGCAATAGCGTGTCGGAAAGCGAAAGGCATATTACCATAACTGATTGACCGCTCCGGAGACCTGTCAAGACATAGAAAAGATGGCCTCGATTTTACCCTATCAATTCGAGCCAGAGTCTGACGATGAAACAGTTGAAGTGGCACATCGACAAGAAACTGTTTCGCAAGCACGACTGAAGCAGGACGTTTCTTAGGCTGCGTTTACACTGCTGGGTGCTTTTCCCTTTCCATGTCCCCTGCGATGTTATAATTCCACACGCGCTTCCACCGAAGAATAACATTACGTCATCAAACCGCAAATCGCAGTTCTAATGACGTACAGAACACAATGCTTTAGAAAATCCGATCTGTCCGTTTACACGACAATCATATTAGCACATCTGATGTATATCAGATTTATTTCCACATATGAAGGAGGCCTGAAGCCGATTTTTAAATATCGGAACGCATGCGTTTTTTTCCCTGTTTACACGGACATGGAACATATCAAATATTCGTCACATATGAGCAAAAAATCGGAATTAGGTCACATTTACCTGACAGTGTAAACGTAACGTAGCCTTAGTGGTAAGTGTCATATGTTAACAAAAGTGTGATATCGTTAATTGTAAGATGTGATAGCATCGTCATTGTAATATTTGTTAAGGTGCACATGTCTGAACTGTCAGAATGCCAAGCGAATTCTTTGTAGATTCTTCCTTCGAATAGGGCATATAAAACAAATTTACTTTAACAGCGCAGGATACAGCATTTTGACATGATGTAACGTTAATCCACGTGGAAATTGTACTGTTTGTGGGCGGGCAAGTTGTTCCCGACGTAGAACGTGGACGGACATTATGCAAATATGTTACTTAGTGACGTGGATTCGTAACAAAAAGATTCAAATTGCTAACGACTCGTTTAGGCGAATATGAGCCGACTTTTTAAATAGACAAAAACTTTATTTATCGTGCACTGTCGGTGTCTCAACTTTGCAGATTGTTTATGTTCACATACAGCTACATAACACTGCATGAAGATCATATTTAAAAACGCATAATAGGGGCACTTTCAAGTACGAATTTCCACAGATACGAACAGACCATAATTCTACAAACATTCATAAATGCAAACAAATTGTGGAAATGGCTCACGTGTATTGTACAAAAAAAATAACCTGTAGTGCACCAGACACCAATATTTACAATTATATACAATATTCTACCTGTGTAAATAAATGTATAAACTTGAGTGCGAGTGTGTGGGTTAGGTGGCTGCGAGCACAGAGGAGCGTGCAGCTTATAGCACACAATTTGACATTTTTGTGCCCGCTGTTTTATGAGACGTGTATAAGCACGTGATAATAGGTGAGTTTGAGACTAATTCACTGAGAGATGCAGGTCAGGCTATGGCACTCGGTATGGCGTAGGACGTACTTTAAGCATCAAGCGCTCCACAGCTGGAAGTCAACAAAAGACTACTGCATGGATGAACATCACATTTTTGATCACACACGCAGTCCAACCCAACAAACAGGAATAGATTGAGTAGTTGGTTTTCTATATAGATAAAGCTAAAATTAACATTTTGTTGTATTTAAGTGCTGTACCTTCTGTCAGGCGTGCTTTTCCTCCGGTGGGTTGGCAAAGCACTGTAGAGCATCCAACGCACAACACCACTGTCTGAGCATGGCTGAACACCGTGGTGATCTTATAGCAACCTGCGAATACATTGGACGAATGAAATTCAACACAACCAACCCAGCGTCCATGGGTGACCGTCAAAAGACTCCTGAGTCAAAGATAACTTTATAATGATAAATAACATTACCTGGACATTTGACGTCCATGAAGTAAGAGTTTGGGCTCTGGACCAGCCGCTTCTTCTTGTGCCGCCTCCTCTCCTCCTCGGCAGTCGGGTGGAGCAAGTCTTTCGCCAGCTATGGAGGTGGAAAGTACAGAAAATGCGTATTTATTGGTGCAGATTTAAACAAAGATGTAAGATTCATTCCCGACTAGTGCTTAAAAGTGTCTGTGCTCCGTCACCTCAATATGTTTTATTAAAACGGACCAATAAATAAAGCGCAACTACAAACTGGTTAGTTAGCAGCGGAGTTAGCAGCCTCATCAAATACCGCTAACACAAAACCATACACGGTGACAACGGGTTTTTTTTTTTTTCGCGAACATTCCAACAGCAAATAACAACGCCGTCGTCTTAACGTAGCGCGCGTGCACAGACCAAACAGACACGCGCGTTCTGGTGAACTACTGTTCTTGCCACGCGCTTAGCTCTAGTGTACGCGGCCATGTTGTTCCTTTCAGAGACTGTTCATCTCTAACTAAAACTCGTTCCCTCACACATCTAAGGCAGCGTTTTAATTTAATATCAGAGGTAAAAATAAATAAATAACTCAGTTTATGGACCCAGCTGAATATATCTTATACGTAACAGTTCTTTTTAGACTTTAAAAGAACACTCTGTGAAATTCCGCACTTACAGGCATGTTGTTGGCGCGACAGGCCGCGGTGAAAAGGGGGGGTTAGGCGGAAAACACGCAACTCATATCGACGGGGCTGTAGCGCAGGGACCGGAAGTGTTCTGGCAGCCATTTTCAAATTAAAAGTCTCTCGGAAAAAAAGGTTTTGATTTCAGTTTACGTTGTGAGTAATTTTACCCATTTCGCTACACTAAATTTATTACTTAAATCTGCATAAATTACACAAAGGTTTCGTATGTTTCAGTGCCCAGAATTCGCTCTTTAAATAATATATTTACTTTTCATTCATTGGAGGACCTGAAACCAGTCTGAGAAAATGTTCTGTCTGTATGTCTGTCCAGGCAGATTATGTCCTGGCTGGACAGATTTTACTTAAACGTTTGCAGTTCTTAGATATCAGCTTGAAGCTTTGCCCCATAAGTGAAATAATAAATGTTGAGTAAAAGCGACGTTATAAAGCTATGTGCCGGATTAAATAATCTACTTTAAAATAAGCAACTTTTTAGTATTTAGCAAACACTTCAGTGGAAACCAATACCATATATTACTGTGAAATTACAAAAATTAAGGGGTTTGTCTTTGATGCAGGCAGCCATGTATGTGGACAATCGTATCATTTCGATTCATACACATTAACATTTCATACAAACTTTCATAATTCTTTTGATTGTGTAAAACTCCTTTATGACAATGTCAGAAAAAAATACAAAATTATTTATTCAGGTTGAATTGGACATCAAGCTGAAATAAAAAAAAATATCACTGATTACATTAATGTATATCAGCTTATTTTTAGCTTTAACTTTTGAACTATTTCTACAAACTATTTTCCTGTCAACTCATGCTAGTGTTTACTTATTAAAGTGCTGATAACATTACGCTAGCACTGTTGTAAAGAAGAAGGGTTCATTAACTTCCTTACAACACTTTGCACCTCCAGGGTCCATGTTCGATTCCCACCTCGGGTCTGTGTGCATGGAGTTTGGATGTTCTCCCTGTGCTTGGTGGATTTCCTCTGGGTACTCTGGTTTCCTTCCACAGTCCAAAGACATGCAGATTAGGTTAACTGGCATAACCTAATAGTGTTTGAATGAGTGTGTGTATCTATGTGTGTGCCCTGCGATGGATTGGCAAGCCTTTCAGAGTGTACCCCTGCCTTGTGCCCGGGATAGGCTCCAGGCCCCCCTGTATACAGGATAATGCAGTATAGACAATGAATGAGTAATTAGTTCAAATTGACACTTTTTAGCGCATGCATATACTGTAAATATATAGAATTTTTTATAACGCCTTTAACTATGGTCATTGTTGCAAAGAAGTCCTACAGAATCAATAGGAAAATATTGAAATGAGTATGAATTTTCTGGTTCGTTTGCTTGTTCACCCAAAATTAAAGATGGCAGCAGTTTAGTTAGGTGGGTTATTATATTCATCCTGCTTTCGAAAAACTACAACAACAAAAAAAACGGCAGCTTGTTTTCAAGCCAGCCAAGACATCTTGCTGCGCATGCGTCATGCGATTACAAACACGAGGAAATGGCGACCCCTGGTGTTGCATTCTTTCACAGTGGACTCTGTAATAAAGCGCGTGCCTCTCCCTCTCTACGTAAGCCTCCGGGAACTCGGTAAAGGAAAAAAGTTTCGGGAGAAACCGCTGCCGCTGTACGTGGATGGATGGACATGGCCTTCAGCTGAAGAAGAAGAAAAACTGGCGAAATGCCGAGGAATCTTGAAAAAAACTAAACAAAAAGTGCAACGGGCAACGAGGTTGTGGATTTCTGTTTCATTTAAGGCAGATTTTTATCTCGACGAACAGGAGCAGCGAAGAAAAACGGAATTTACCGGTGACATTGTAGTTTTGTTTGTTTGTTGTTGCTGTTGTTGTTTTTTCTCTGAAGGACAAGGACCTGGCTTTAAATCTCAAGTCTCTGGTTTAAATCAAGTGAGAAAAGTCGGGGGAAATAAAAAAAATTAAAAAAAAAAAACTTTTACTAATAAATACTCCGGACAAAGAACTATGGCAAAGAAATACGACTTCCTCTTCAAACTGCTGCTGATTGGTGACAGCGGGGTGGGAAAAACATGCCTGATCATCAGATTTGCCGAGGATAACTTTAACTCGACCTACATATCTACTATCGGTGAGTGTAAAAGTGAATTAAAGCGAGGAGATGGTTGAAGTGGGTGAGATTAGAGATGTCGGTTAAGGCTGTTGGTGATCCGGTTTGTCGGTTGGTCATGTCAGCACTAGTCTTGTCACCTCACGGGATCATTCCTTACTGTCAGGGCTGCGAGGCGGAGCGCTTCACACATCATCTTCTAAACTCGCGTTCAGTTTACAGCCAAAACATGGTATTGGTGATTAAAAAGTGAGTTTTCAAATAGGATCATATAACACGTAATGCTTCTTATCTGCTGATTCATGCTTTGTTTTTTTTGTTTTAGTTTTTTGTAAACATGCATACACATTTATATTTTTATCAGATAAAATTTGAAAAAAAAAAAAACAAGTATTTCATTAGATAAGATTTGATTTTTTTTAAATTCAAATCTTTCAACAATCTTAACTGTCATTTAAATGAAACCTGGCCAGTTTAGACCACACATTAAAATAACCTGAAAAATGTATTAATGTAAAATGCTATATTGTTAAGATATTAAGTGGCATAGTGGTTAACACTGTCATCCTTCACCTTCAGGGTCTGGGTTCGAATCCCACCCGTGTGCATGGAGTTTGCATGTTCTCCCCGTGCATGGAAGGTGTCCTCCAGGTACTCCGGTTTTCTCCCACAGTCCAAAGACCTGCAGATTAGGCTAATTGGCCAAGTGCCCTATGGCCTAAGTCTCCTGAGATAATTTCCGCCCCCCCATGAGCCTGTATACAGAATTAAAGTGGTATAGGCAATGAATGAGTGTTAAGATTTTGCAACATGAATTTGACAGGGTTACGGACACTACCAATTTTTTTTTGCTTTTTAAGCTTTTACCAAAAACCTATTCTAGAAGCTTAGACCCATTCTAGTATCGTTACTGATAAAGAAATATGAATTGTTTGCATTTTAAATGATTATTGTTTGAAGTGAAACAGTGTAACACTGAACAGAAATGGCCTTTTTTTGGGGGGGGCACATATAAAATCATCTTTCTCAAATGACAAAAAATTAGCAATTTAAAATTTGTAGAAAAGCAAAATTGGTTACTCCCATGTTACATAAACTTAGGAAGTATATTCTTTGGCGCACGTGTTTTCGGTATTATATGTATAACATAAAAGAAAAAAATATCAGCACTAGTACTGTGTTTTGGCTGTTACTCTTCTGCTTCCACATTCCTCTGTTAAACTTACCACATGCTCACTGAGCTCTCTGTAATTCCTCTCTCTCTTTTTCTTTCTCTCTCTCATGTGCACAGACACGAACAGATGGAGTTTTTTTTATTTCATATTTTATGCACTAGTGTAGTGAACAGTAGTTTAAAGTTGAGAATAAACAGTTTTTTTTTCTTAAATGCCTTTAAAACCCAGAGCGTCTTTATGCTTCTGCATTACTGTGTTCTATATCTCCATCTAGTAACCTCTGTAGTCCAACTAGAGAACATGGAGGGCAGTGGTGACCGTTGTTTTTATTGCCATTTTTACAATCGTTTTAGGATCTTCCAGGTCAACTTTTACATGCACATTCACATACTATGGGCAATTTGGGAACGCCAATAATTAATTGTTTTTGGACTGTGGGAAGAAAACCGAAGTACCCGAAGGAAACCCATCAAGCTCGGGAAGAACATGGAAACTCCATGCACACAGACCACTAGGTGGAAAACGAATTCGAACCCTGGAAGTGCAAGGTGATAGTGCTAACCACTAAGCCACCATGCCACCAGACACACACAATATAGCCAAACCTGCAATGGCATTGTATTCAAATATAATATTCATTATGGATTCGGTCACTCTTTGCCAGCTATAACCGCTTCCACTCTTCTTGGATGGTTGCTCACAAGCTTTTGCAGTGTTTCTGTGGGAATTTGTGCCTATTCATCCTGTAGAGCATTTATGAGTTCAGGTGGTGATGTTGGACAAAAGGGACATTGATTTCAATTTAATCTTTTATACAAACACGACTGAGCAAAAAAATATTAAAATGGTTGTTTTCATTTGTTTCT
Source organism: Clarias gariepinus (assembly GCF_024256425.1). Taxonomy (NCBI): domain Eukaryota; kingdom Metazoa; phylum Chordata; class Actinopteri; order Siluriformes; family Clariidae; genus Clarias; species Clarias gariepinus. Next base: position 9,340,651 of record NC_071103.1, on the reverse strand, counting down.
GTGACTAAGAATAATAAGAATATAAGCATTTAGTGAGTGCAACATTTTTCCGACCTCATTTTCATTTTTCAGAAGCAGTAAAGTTTTCTGCATTTTAAAACTAATGCTAACTTTTGGTTCTACTTGACATATCTGAAAATTCAAATGTTCAGTTCGTTGTCAGAAGCCTCCTCCATTGACACACACTGCAGAACTTCTGTATAAGCAGTTAGTTGTTTTATTTTTTAATCGTTCATTAACCAATGCCACGTTACTGGCAATCTGTGCCGCAGTTTTAGGGGTCTTGAGGTCATTCTCACAAGAGACTCTGTAAAGGTGCTTTAACGATAAAGACGTGTGTGGTGTTAACACTCTTAAGTGCTTTAATTGGTCATCGAGACATCTCAGGGTCCTAACTGTACACACTGAGAATTCTTGATTATTTTCTTTCCTCTACCCTACAAAGCCGACATGTCAGTACAACTCAGCAGCCTATTCACTTCATCTCTTTGCAGCAAGTCACAGAAAATATTTAAGACGAACCTAGATGTATCTGAACAAAAGATTAAATGAAAAAAGGAAAAGCATCCTTCCATTGTACAGTCCTTTTTGAAAGTATTGCAATGCCAATTCCTTTGTTTCCGCTGTACACTAAGGAGATTTAATTCTGAGATCAAAAAATGGAGTCATAGATACAATGAGACGATTCCTGTTTCTCCGGTGTGCCCTGTTAGAGGGATTGTTTAAACAACGAATACTTTTGGATGTCTTTAATTTTGGATTACGCCCTGGGTTTTACCTGTGAACACGTCATATTGTCTCAAAAAAATATATATGAGGAAGACCAGAGAGCCAAGGAATACAGGAAATGTTAGGCAATGCAACAATTTGGAATTTTAATTTACAAAACCCTGGTGTAATAACAGCCAGACATTGAACAGGTCAGCCAATGAAAACAGCAGCAGTTAATCAGAAAAATACTAATCTGTAAAGGAGAGAACTACATCTCACAAATTACACAATCCATTGTTTGAAGAAGACTATGAGAGCAGAAACACCACAAGACGTCAAATGCTCATCAGCAGAAAGAATAAGACGGTCAAATTGGTGAAATGCCTAGAGATGCAACAAAATGCTGGCAACCAACATGAACCCCCAACCAAAGTAAAGGAAAAGCCCAAGTGAGAAGAAAAAAGGATCTGCTTGTGATCTACAACGGTTAAGCTCATTGGTCAAGTATGGGGGAGGCTGAGTGTCACAGTTCGGGCTTGCGTGGCTCCTTCTGCAATGAGCTCACTAATCATTATTGATGATGTAACTCCTGATGGTAGAAACAGAATGAATTCAGAAGTCTAAAGAAACATTTTAGACACAGAGAAATGCATCTACTTAAGTGGAACTTCATCATGCAGCGAACAAAGGATTTCGTCAAAGAGGGGAAAAGTGTAAGTGCCTTTAGACTGGGCAAGGCAATAACCAGACCTTAACCGAATTGAGGATGCAATCAGTTGAGTGTTTAGGAGAATGAGAAAAAAAACAGCAGTCGACACAGGTCCAAAAAAGTGATAACAAAGGTTAAGTGATTTCACTGGATCGCTGACTTGATATGGTTACACTAAGTGTTTAAGTGTTATTTACTTTAATTTAAATGGGATTATCTGTTCCCATACTTTTGCCCACATAAAGCGTTAATAAGTGGCTTTACTTGAACTGATGACCCTCGATAATCAATTGAACAGGTTATGTTATTAATGCAAACACTTGATCTGGTTCTTTCTGTCTTTTTAGAATAAATATTTTCTTTCTGCACATGTTTGCCCTATGGGGGGGGGGTTCACTGGAGCGCTTTCTTTCTCGATATGTAGTTAAATCTGTGAGAACTTCTCTTTCCCACCTTTGCCTCCATCTACTGGGTCTTTGCCTGAGGAAGGGGTTCACTAATTGGCTTTTACATCTAAACAACCATAAATGAGAATTAATTCTTGTAACAAATTATAATACAGAAGATGGGATTTATTAGACAAGACCTAACCTGAAAACTACTACTTTTGATTTTTGTGTTTCTGCCAAATATCACAGTGGACAGACCATTTGCGCGTGTCAGAAAAATAATATTTTGAATAAATGCTTTGAAGATGTAAGCACACATCTTATCAGATCAGCGTCCATGTAAACACTGAAGCTTGAATCTCAAGTCAGAATGATCTCATTTGGAGTAAAGAAATATTTTAATGTCAAGTTTAATGTCAAATCAGGTTCCTGTGTTTGTCTGTCATCGTTTTTATACCAACATCAAAAACCACCCTTTCCTTCCTTGCCATTTCCTTCCTTTCCCTCTCCTCTTTGGAGGTTTTCTCTCCTGTCCCACAGGAAGTTTCTTGGAAAACTGCCACGACACAAATGACCAAGTTACGAGAGTTGTAGTTATCAGAACATCAAAAGTTCTCCCGGTAAAGATCTCCTTATCTGTGACTCATCTCTCTCTTTCTTTCTCTCTCTCTCTCTCTCTCTCTCTCTCTTTTTCTCTCCTTTACTGTCAAAATGCCCGTATTTGCTGTTTGGGATTGTTTGGGGATTTGCAGCACATCCTCTTTCTTTCTGTTAACCTTTTTCTGTCTCTTGCTCACTCCTAACAGGTATCGACTTTAAAGTGAAGACCATCGAGGTTGAAGGGAAGAAAGTCAAGTTGCAAGTCTGGTAAGATGTTTTCTTTCCTCTGCTCACTGAGCTCTGGTTTCATCTTTGAACATGAACGCTGCCTTGGCTTTAAGCAGCAGCGTGCAGCAGAAATTGGTTTATTTAACAAAGCAACACCGAGATCAATGTTTTTGTGAAGCGAAGGAAACATGAAAATTCACAAATACCATCTGAAAATAACTCAGACTTTTTTTTCCCCAGAAAGCAGCATGCATTTGGAGTTAGGGTGTTTTGAAGTCCTGGCTTTAATTCAATCGTAAAGTTTGACAGACAAATAAACTGCTGTGAGGGGCGAAAAAAAGTGCTGCTTCTGTTGTCTTGGTAGTATTGCCAAGTTGCAATCATTTTCTTCAGTCCTAGATCTGGAAATGTTTCTATCACTTTTATTTATTTGCATGTTGGTGTTTGTCAGACATCTCCGGCTCACCTGCAGCTCGTTCAGTATGGTCAGGAGACTCCTGAATGACATTAAACAGGGATCGTTTCAACCAATTGGTTTCGTTTCACTGGTTTCATGTTGATTACAATATTTACTTTAAGATTTAAGATTTTTAAACAGTCCTTCACAAACCATTTCACAGTCTATTTTTAAAATGAAAGCGATCATGCTTTCCCAGCATCTGTGCCTGAGGAAAAGTTTGCTTTCGGGATTTTCCTACTATTTGTTAACACGTCTAAAGATCCATTCTTTTACTTTTGGTATTTAACTGAAAGTCTGCTTAAGATCACTGCTGAAAAGCACAAATGGCTAGAGAGTATGCAGTCATTTACTTAGCATTGTGCTTTTTTATTTCCAGTGTTGTGTAGTTCAAATACTGTCTGTTTGCTCTTTATTAAAAAGACACTGCTGCTTTGGGACAATGGCAATTGTTAAAAGCGCTATACAAATAAAATTGAATTGAATTGAATATTAACTTAAATTAAAATTGTATTTGTCATATATACAGACATACACAGTATGATGGGCAGTGAAATGTTTATAACGTGCCTGTGACGTAAAGTATGAAGCATTTCTCTGCAATAAATTAATTGCACTCACTCACTCACTCACTCTAACTCATCGTCTATACCACTTTTATCCTGTATATAAGGTGCCAATCCTTCGTAGGGTACACACACACGCTACGGGTAACTTGGGAATGGCAATTAGTAAAATCTGCATGTTTTTGGACTGTGGGAGGAAACCCACCAAGCATGGGGAGAACATGCAAACTCCATGCACACAGGGACGGGTTGCTAGGTTGCTATAGAATAGAAGTAAAATAGAGGTGCTAAGTGTATAAGTAAATACAGGAGTATTAGTTATATTACAGCCAAGTTCAGTTAGTCCTTATTTATGTAGAAAATGAGCAATGTGCAAACACAAGGAGAAAAAAGTGTACAGGAACTGTAGCAATGTGCAACTTGATGAGTAATGTGCTACATCCTGACTTTGATATGGTAGCCGCAATGTAGGGAGAGCATTTATTGTGTGAATGGACAAAGAAGGCAGATCAGATTGTTTAGTTTGTTGTGTGTTGTTCTGGTTGAGGGCCCTGCGGAAGCTTTCCTGACCACAACAGTAACAGTCCGTTGTTGGCGTGACTGAGGTCCTTCACGATCTACCTGGACTCTGTCCAGCACCGCTTGCTGTAAATTAAGGGAGCTCAGTGCCGATGATGCACTCAGCTGATCGCAGCACTTGTCTGTCCTGCGTGGTGCTGTTCTCAAACCGGGTTGTGATGTGTCCTGTCAGGATGCCCTCCAAGGTGCAGGAGTAAAAGTTCCTGAGCACTTTGGAGGGCAGTGGTTAGATATGCTGTTGGCCCTTTTTCATCACAAAGTTTATGTGACAGGATAACGACAGGTCTACATGATGTGAACACCTAGGGACCGGAAGCAGTCCACTCTCTCCACTAAGCTCTTGTTGAAGATCCGAGGTCTGGTAGTTCCTCTCCTGCTTTGTACTCAAGTCTACCATCAACTCCTTTGTCTTGCTGACATTCAGTAGGAAATTGATCCTCTATTAAGTCTAATCTAAGTCAAAATAAAGGTCAAAATATTGGGCTGCACAAAGCAAAGGAAACAATTAAGGAGATTTTAATTAACTGGAACTGGGTTAAATAGCTAAACAGGGCCTAAACAGCTATGTGGCAATAAGAAAACCATTGGTTAGTGAGACTAATCAGTAGAAATGCTTCAGTTTGCTAGGGAGTATGAAGAATAGACTTCGGAGCAATGGAAAAAAGGTGATGTGGTCTGATGATTCCAAATTAACCCCATTCTAGAGTCATGGGTGTATCAGGATAAAAAAGGCAAAATCATGCATAGTGCCCACTGTAAAAGCCTCTAGAGGCATCGTTATGATCTGGGGTTGCTTCAGTTGAAGGCTCAGTAATGTCATGTGACAATAAAATAAAGTTAGCTGATGACCTGAATGTACTGAATGACCAGATTATCATATCAGTGAAGTTTTTTTGTCCCTGATGGAAAATCAATACTCCATGACTCAACCTGTGAGCAAATGTTTATGGGAGCTTGAGGAATCATTCTTACACATGAACTGGCCACCACACTGTGTACTGTTATTTAAAGATAAAGGTGATTAAATGAAAATGTACTGGCAGTGTATGTTGCACATTGGACCGTGATTTAATTGTGATCAGTGTGCTGCGGCAGATACTTTCTGAACGTGAGGATTAGCTGTATCTTCAGCTGATAGCACAAAGTCCAGTTTCCATACCTAAACATGTGGTGGTGTTTTTTTTGTTTGTTTTTTTTTTCCCAGGGACACAGCGGGGCAGGAGAGATTTAAGACCATCACTACAGCTTATTACAGAGGAGCTATGGTACCACGCATGCATTATTCACATAGTGTTTTTTCACATATTGTATCTTAGCCTAGAGGAGCTGAATCTAAGTAAAAGGTCACTCAAGCGCTCAATCATTAGCCCAGAGCCTTAACTTCAGAGCGGTCACTCTACTATACTTTGAGTGTTGCATGTATCATTTGGATGGCCATCCTAAACTAACTTATATTTCAGGTTTAGCTTGCAAATCTAGTTTAATCAGGATATATCTGTTGAGATAATATTTATTTGAAAACATGCATTTCAAAATAAAAAATAATTTCATATCAATATTCTAGCAGGAGTACGCATCCTGTTTTTTTTAACGAATTAAAATCATTAAATGTGGTAATTTAAAATAATATATTTTATGCCAAATTTTGCCATAAGTTTTTCAATACCTCTCTGATTAACTAACTAAAAACAGTCAGTCTATCATGTGGAGGTTGTAAGTGTGAATCCAGACAAGGCCACAGCCATTCATGGCCCAGGAATCCACAAGATTGCAAGATTATCAATGCCCCATGAGGGAGTGACAGCATACTCTCTTATTCTTTTACACTTCCATATTAGGTAAAGCAACACTAGCCAATCATGAGCTCCTGTGTGATCATGTATGCAAAAGAGGACAGATGGCACTTTCCTCTGAGTGTATGACACCACCCCCTGACATCGCATAGGCAACAGTTTGAAATGATCAAATCAAGAAAATGATGAGGTCTTCTTGCCCTTTTAGGTGACTGGCGAGAGTGGACTGAAGCATGAGAACTAGCCCTGACTAAAACAAGAGAGAAAATCAGAAACCCATTTTATGTCGTTTAACATGCGTTTCGTCAAACCCAGTGTTCTAAGGAAAATGCTTCTTCTGAGGTTAAGCACATATTGTAAAGATTAACACATGTGAAGTGTGCAGTTGACCCCTCCAGTTCTTTCACAACTATCTTTTTACCGTGTTTGTGAAATCTTGTATTTAGAGGAAGCAAGTAACATTACAGAATTGAACAGCTAAGAAGAAAATGAGTCACTAATACAGCTCCCTATCTTTTGCATATGTTTGTGTGTCTGTGTTTGACTTTTCCCCCATATTCTAACCATGCCATTGAAGAGAGTTCATAATAAAATGCATTTTTTAGAAATTGATAGATATTACATTTTTGCTTCTTTTTAATTTTATGGCCAATGATATAAAGTTGTATTAGAATTATACTCTACACAATAAACTTATTCTCTGTAATGTATTCTTTTAAACGTTAGGGTATCATCCTTGTGTATGATATTACTGATGAGAAATCCTTCGAGAACATTCAAAACTGGATGAAGAGTATCAAAGAGGTAAGATGAAAGGATTTTATGTTTTGAAGTATTGTGTTTCAATAATTACTATATATTTTAGAGAAATACATTTGCAACCACTTTTATTTACCTGAACTTAATATTTGTAATCTATAGTCGCAGCCTTAATAAGTGGTGTGACTCCCATTCCAGTCTAACAGCATTATAGTCATGGGAGTGGTTTGCATTTTTGTTAGTATGCCAGGAAAACCCACACACTTTTCTTGTGAACACACAGTAGCTAATTTGCAAGATCCAGAATCTGAGCACGCCTCTTTGATTTCTGTTTTTCCCAGAATGCATCAGCAGGAGTAAGTCGAATGCTGCTGGGAAACAAGTGTGACATCGAAGCCAAGAGGAAGGTGTCTAAGGAGATGGGTGCGAAGGTAAGTGCGTGTGTGATGAGTAGTTTCAAGCCTAATTTCAGATCCTTTTTCTAACTGTCATTTTTAATGAAAGCTCGCAAAGGATGATGGGATCCGGTTCTTTGAGACGAGTGCAAAGTCAAGTATCAACGTTGAGGAGGTAAGACAGTACATACTGTGTTTTACAAACCGAGTTAGCAGACAACTGATGATTGTATCTGTTAAAGTCGGACGGGAATATCGTCTTTAATAATACTAGGGGTGTTCAAGTCAAAACAGGACTAAGAACTCCCTTACTACAGTATATAATCCCCTGCTACACTAATGCACTTATTCTAGCTTTTCACTAGTGCTTGGATACCATCAAGGTAAAAGGTTTTTAGTATACCGGAGCCATGATCAGACTGAACACTGGCCTCCCAGGAACTCACTAACATTCCAACAGGGATGTGGCAGTAACCACATTGTTTGAAACATTTTACCATTCAAATGATTTCCTGCGGCTAAGATTCTCATCACCATACAGTGAAACCTCGGATTACGAGTAACTCGGTTTACGAGTGCTCCGCAAGACGAGCAAAGATTTCTAATACATTTTGACTTGGGGAAACGAGCATTGTCTTGGTTTACGAGCACCGAGTATCAAGTATCATGCATGCGCTTCTCGATTTGATGCCGAGCGTCACGTGATCACAACTAAGCCAACGTTTTTTCTCTCTCTTGTGCTGCGGGTAATCATCTTCCCTGCTGGGTCTTAGTGCTCGTCTCTTATTGGTATAATCAACATCCGTGTGTGTGTGTGTTTCTCTTTCTCTTGCATTGCAGAGTGTGTGTGTAATGTGTGTGCGCGCGTGTAATTTGACACTGTGCCGGTTCTCTTTCTCTCTCTCTCTTTCTCTCTCTCGCGCGCGCCTTTAATGTGTGTGTGTGTGTGTGTGTGTGTGTGTGTGTGTGTGTGTGTGTGTGTGTGTGTGTGTGTGTGTGTGAAAAACAAGAGGGGGTGCTTTACTTACACACAACCGGCATGGTGTCAAATTACACACGCGCACAACACAACACTCAGCAGCGCAGGAGAGAGAAAAACACAGACAGCGCCTGTGCGCATAAATGGAAACACTTATCTGTCGAGATTTATTTTTACTTTTTTTTAAGGTAACATGCAGGTTAATTTGTTTTATTTTTACTTTATATTTTGTGTTAAAATTTTATGTATTTATTTTTTTGGGCTGTGGAACGAATTATTTTAATTTCCATTATTTCTTAAGGGGAAATGTGCTTTGATTTACAAGTTTGAAATATGAGCTCGCTTCCGGAACGAATTATGCTCGTAATCCGAGGTTCCACTGTACTTTGCTTGAAGCCTTCTGTAAATTTCTATCGCCTCTACACCTTCATTCCTGAGAAATATCATCACAAGTCCCTGGTTGACTTGAACACCCCACGTTATTTATCATGAAAGTAACACTTGTGATTTCACAACTCAATGTTGCCAAACTAACCGTAAATAAAACATGAATGAAAACTTTATTGTAAACATGGAAGGTCATGCATTCTCATCCCCAATGCTTCTCTCCGTAGTCCTTCACTGCTCTGGCTCGAGATATTTTGACGAAATATAGCACAAAGCAGGTGAGTGTAAATTCTAAAACCTGTTAGTATATTTACTCGAGTGTTGTGTTTCAGCATGTGTATGCTTTTAAGGAGCTATTACCTGACGCAATATCAGTAGTTTTATGCATTTTATTCAGGACATACTTGTTGCTGATAATCAGAATAAAGTACATGTAGACGAATTCCTGCTGTTTTTTTTATTTTAAATTATTTAAAATTTTTAAATTGTACATTTCTATCTTATGAATGTGATTCACGTAGTAATTTATTTTTAATTGAGGCATGTTTGTATATTTTGGGATTTTACAGTATATGGCCGAAGGATCAACTCATAACCGTTAATAAACCCAGGTCACACACAATGATTTTATCTTGGCACTAACCAAGAGAGAGAGAATGTCGTTCAAACAAAAGTGAAACTGGTGCATGTGGTGTATCTTAAAACATACAATAATGTGCTAAATGAAACTGACAGAAAATATGTGCTATGCATTATTAATAAATTTAACATATTAATAGTGTCAACTTTCACATTGTGTTTTAGAGTAATCATTCATATCATTTCAGCCCCAATATAGATTTGAATCATGACTTTAATTACTGTACATTAAATTCAGGAACCCGTTTACCAAAGGTTTTTTTTTATTTAATTTTGTTGTTATTTTTATATTTATACAGGGCTTATCAGGCCGTGAGGTCAAACTCACCAGCACCACTCCGGGGAAAAAGTCATCCAAATGTCTTCTTTTGTAAACACCATTATCATCATCATCTGAGAGTCCAGATTCAGCACACTCCTAAAATGCAGCAGTATTATACTTACACACAGGGATTATTACATGTAGAACATTATGCAAAATGACACGACCAAAAATGTAAAATGATGAACCATACATAAAGATGTTTTTTTTTTAGAGATGTATTCCATCACAACATGTCATTCTACATTATAGCTGGGTTTGAATTATGCCATGGTACACACTCTCAACTCTTGTTGGAGTGTAAGTAAGAATGCGAAGTTGAATGCATAGTTAAAATGCTATTGGCAGTTATACTGTCAACTGAGCTTTTGGTGCTTCGCTTTGCAATAGAATTTACACCAGTCCAAGATGATGAATTGGAGGTGGTGAGGAATAAATAGTGTAGAAAGTATATACTTGGCCCACAGTTTATTGTTAGTCCTTACTTGCTGACCTCCGTCCAGCAGCACAAGGGGTGGAGAGTTAAACCCACAGTGGATTGTTTTGGACTGGAAAGCATTTGCCCTTGGCAGCAAGAGTAGTACGTTTAAAGTTTCTTGGCAGTTTTTACAGCTTGTTTCCCTTTTAAATATGTATTTTATTACTTCCGTTTATAGACAGCTTAAATTGTTGTGGGTTTTTTTTGTTGTTGTTGTTTTTCTTGTTTTTTTTTTATTTGCTGCATTAAAAAATAGTTGCATCACATCATTGGACAGGTATTAAAGCGGGCACATGAAGGGCAAGTTGAAAAGGGAGCATTAGAAGAACAGTGTTGAGATGATGGGTACAGAAAGGATATAATGAACTGAAGAGAAAGTTCTGAGCAAGTTTTGAGGTTCTAAGGAAGTTTTGAGGTTCTGAGGTTGCACCAGTGTTGTGAAAGAAAATGATGTTAATGAAAGCGTTTTCTTTTTTTAATATATATATATATAAAGGAGTGCAGTACTGTGTAGTATAGTGTCCCTACCCCAATCCCACCCACTTTCTTCACACACATTTTTTTTCTTGGATATATTTTAAGCTGCTTTGAATAAACTGTAAAAAAGGAAAGTCTGCAACTTTGAGTCTGAGAGAATCTTTCTACATTCTCAAAGAATAACACTTTCATACAATATGTGCTTCTCTGAGGAAATTATATCATGTGTTAAATTGATCCACTTTGTGTTCTGTACCAATCACTTTATATAAAAGCTGACAATAAAGTTTCTGCTTGTTATACATGATTACTTGATCATTCAGTAAAGTGCAAGCAAACATGGTGCACTTGTCAAGGTTCATTGGTGTCACGTAGGTTTGAAGTGGCCCGACTGCTATAGCTTTATAAACTCCTGGCCCCTGGTGGTTGATGCAGACCTAAGCAAACATATCAGCCAGTTACAATATAACACTACGTATAATAATCATCATGGGATGGTTTGGATCCACTTCTTACCTTAGAGGAAAGCATTACTGAAAATCCACATAAACACTACCAAGTTCTTCTGACCTAACACTCCTTCTACCCTAATGACAATGTCCCCATTCCCAGTACAAGATCATTGGATGGTTTGATAAGTGTGAGAATAATGTAAATCATATGCTTTGGCCTTTACAATCACCAGGTCTTAACCCAAGCAGAACACCTATAGGATATTTTAAAATATGTTGGAAAGAGCTCTCGAGCATCATCAGGAAGTATATTTTGAAAGCATGGTAATCATTACTTCAGTACAGTTCCAAAGAGTTGTAAAATAAGCGAGATGTTTGGGTGTCTCAGTGGCTAGGTTAGTATATATGCACAATATGCAAACCAAAAGTTTATTGATGCCAAACCATCACCAAGTGCAACCATACAAGTGCTTTTTAAACATCCCATTCCTGATTTAGTCCCTATTAGGTGTTATATACAGTGGTGTGAAAAACTATTTGCCCCCTTCCTGATTTCATATTATTTTGCATGTTTGTCACACAAAATGTTTCTGATTATAAAACACATTTAACTATTAGTCAAAGATAACACAAGTAAACACAAAATGCAGTTTTTAAATGATGGTTTTTATTATTTAGGGAGAAAAAAAATCCAAACCTACATGGCCCTGTGTAAAAAAGTAATTGCCCCCTGAACCTAATAACTGGTTGGGCCACCCTTAGCAGCAATGACTGCAATCAAGCGTTTGCGATAACTTGCAACGAGTCTTTTACAGCTCTCTGGAGGAATTTTGGCCCACTCATCTTTGCAAAATTGTTGTAATTTAGCTTTATTTGAGGGTTTTCTAGCATGAACTGCCCTTTTAAGGTCATGCCACAACATCTCAATAGGATTCAGGTCAGGACTTTGACTAGGCCACTCCAAAGTCTTCATTTTGTTTTTCTTTAACCATTCAGAGGTGGATTTGCTGGTGTGTTTTGGGTCATTGTCCTGCTGCAGCACCCAAGATCGCTTCAGCTTGAGTTGACAAACAGATGGCTGGACATTCTCCTTCAGGATTTTTTGGTAGACAGTAGAATTCGTGGTTCCATCTATCACAGCAAGCCTTCCTGGTCCTGAAGCAGCAAAACAACCCCAGACCATCACACTACCACCTCCATATTTTACTGTTGGTATGATGTTCTTTTTCTGAAATGCTGTGTTACTTTTACGCCAGATGTAACGGGACAGGCACCCTCCAAAAAGTTTAACTTTTGTCTCATCGGTCCACAAGGTATTTTCCCAAAAGTCTTGGCAATTATTGAGATGTTTTTTACCAAATTGAGACGAGCCTTAATGTTCTTTTTGCTTAAAAGTGGTTTGCGCCTTGGAAATCTGCCATGCAGGCCGTTTTTGCCCAGTCTCTTTCTTATGGTGGAGTCGTGAACACTGACCTTAATTGAGGCAAGTGAGGCCTGCAGTTCTTTAGATGTTGTCCTGGGGTCTTTTGTGGCCTCTCGGATGAGTTGTCTCTGCGCTCTTGGGGTAATTTTGGTCGGCCGGCCACTCCTGGGAAGGTTCACCACTGTTCCATGTTTTTGTCATTTGTGGATAATGGCTCTCACTGTGGTTCGCTGGAGTCCCAAAGCTTTAGAAATGGCTTTATAACCTTTACCAGACTGATAGATCTCAATTTCTTTGGATCTTGGCATGATGTCTAGCTTTTGAGGTGCTTTTGGTCTACTTCTCTGTGTCAGGTAGCTCCTATATGAATGGTTAAAGAAAAACAAAATGAAGACTTTGGAGTGGCCTAGTCAAAGTCCTGACCTGAATCCTATTGAGATGTTGTGGCATGACTTGATTGAAACAGGTGTGGCAGTAATCAGGCCTGGGGGTGACAACAGAAATTGAACTCGTGTGATAAACCACAGTTAAGTTATTTTTTTAACAAGGAGGGCAATCACTTTTTCACACAGGGCCATGTAGGTTTGGATTTTTTTTCTCCCTAAATAATAAAAACCATCATTTAAAAACTGCATTTTGTGTTAAATTATGTTATCTTTGACTAATAGTTAAATGTGTTCGATGATCAGAAACATTTTGTGTGACAAACATGCAAAAGAATAAGAAATCAGGAAGGGGGCAAATAGTTTTTCACACCACTGTAGTTACCACCAATCTTCTGGAAATGCATTAATTTTGGATTTGTGGGATCTTCCACTCCAGCCTTGGCAAAGCATGGGTGCGTTCCGATCAGCTTGAAGTATGCTGCACAGGGTGTTGAGCCTTGTAAAGTGTGCTTCCAAACCCCAGGGAGTGAAACTGCTCAGTTCAAAGGGAACTGTGAAAGGTAAAGGGAACAAGTGGGGCTTCACTCCACCGGAAGTGAACATGAACATTTCCCCACCAGTCACTGTGCCTCGCTTTAGCTCAAAAAAAGGAGCTTGAAAAGGGATTTATATATTTATTATATATGTTATTGAGGATGACATTAATATACACTAATGATAAAACTACACTGTGGAATAGAATGCAGCTCATGCCTTCATAGTACTTGCTATAAGCACGGGAACACTGTCATACTGGAACAGGTAAAACATTCTATACAAGTGTGTGCTTCCAACTTTATAGCAGCAGTCGCACACTGTGTGAAAGTAATTTTTACTTTTTGAATTGAATTATTAAAAGAAATCAACTTTTCTAATTTAATAATATGTTAAAGGAACATCTGTACACCCATTCATTTATGCAGCTATTTAACTAGACATTTTTGTTTTTCAGTTATTCGGTTTGGTTGAACCCGTGCGCATGACAACCTCAGATTCTAGTTGGTGTGCAGTCTGATTTTAAGATTTTCTGCATAAAAATAGACTTTATTTTAAAAAATAAAATAAAAACAGGTTATTCTCGACTTCCAGTCAGCAATGACCTGTCTGGTCACTCTCTGATCTGTCTCAACCACATCATCTTTCTGCCTGCTGACCCATCACTTACAGAATTTAGTTGTTTGTTTTGTTTGCTTGTTTTTGTCCCCATTCTGTGTAAACTCTAGGCTGTTGTGTGTGAAATCGCCATAAGATCACTTGTTTCTAAAATACTCAAACCAGCCCATTACATTTTCCCCATTCTAATGTTTGATGCAAGCATTAATGGAAGCTCTTGTTCTATACTGCCATATGACTAACTGATTAGTCAACTATACATAAGCAGGTGTACTTATGTTCTTGTCAGCATGGTGGTGTAGTTGTAAGAATTTTGGGATAGGCTCCAGGTCCCCCGTATACAGAATAAAGCGGTACAGACAATAGGTGATGAGACTTTTTAAATGAGTTCTTATTAAAGTTGATGCTTAGTGTATATTTCTAAAATTCTAAAAAGCCTATGTTTGTTTGCTAGAAATAACTCATTAGGCTTAATTATTTTCTTTATTACGTTTTATATCTTTGGTGGTCTCTGCCCCCCAATGCATTATTACATCAATTCAATTCACTTTTATTTGTATAGCGCATGTGCGTGCATTACACACTACTGTAAATGCACCACAGAGCTCGTGCTCAGTTTAGTTGGCTGGCTTATCGCTCCCTTTGGCTTGTACTGCACGCGCAGTGCATCACGGATGCGCATGCCCAGCGGATGCATTTACTATGTCTCTACTGGCTATCGAGCGGAGGCGCGTCGCTAAGCAACCGCTCTCGTGCAGCATCAGCACCTGAGTGAAGCGAGTGCCGCATCGAGCAAATCGCACGAGTTCTCGCGTGCGCTATGACGCGCCCATCCGAGGGCGGGGTGGGGGCAATGAAGAGAGATAAAAATAAATAAAAAAGTTTTTTTTTTTTTACGTGCCGAGGTGCTGTCTGGGCAGACTGTGTCAGGGTTAATGTGAGGAAGAACGGAGTGGTGCGTGATTATAACCCAAGCGCGCACACGGATGAGTCCGCATGGCGGTGATGACGTAGCGCGCAGCCGATGCCCACGTCCGGGATCCGGACAGGGACATGGGGGGTCTGCGTATAAAGGCGGGAATAAAAATATTCACAGATCGAGAAAACACGGTAAAGGAAAGATTTCGTATAATAAATAATAATAAGGTGTTCGAGCAAGCATTAAGCGTAAATCCGGTTACATCTTCCTTGGTTTAACTTAACTAGGCGTCCTGATACCGAGAAGAGCGCGAGACTTCAACGGGACGGATGTTAATCCTCTCCAGACAGGGAGGAGAGAGACCTCAGCACTTATCGCACTCTCCATCCGGAAGGGCCTATACCCCCTCCATCTCCACCTCCAGCTCCCCCACGGCCTGCAGAATCCTCCGTTACCGCAATGGCACACGGATGCGGAGGGCTGCGGGAGCGGCGCGAGATGAGCAGAGAGGCAGATTGAGACCAACTTAACTTTAATAGGAAAAAAAAAAACCGATACATCATATTTGGTTGCATGTGCAAAACGCAAGTGCGCTAAACGATATTACAAACAAATGTGACGCGTTTATGATCCGCTTGGTTTGGTCCCAGGGCTGAGCGCGCGCCTCTTGGAAATTTTGGAAAATTCGCCGATACAATGCCGTCACCGTCCGACTCGAGCAGCGCGGCATCGCTCTCGGGCTCGCGCGCCTTCTCGGGGAGCCGCCGAAGCACTTCCGGCAGGGCGAGGGCGAGCGCGCGCGTGCTGCTCTACCTGGGCCTGTGTCACCTCGCGCTCGGCGCCATGGTGCTCGCGTTCAGCTTCACGAGCCTGGCATTCAGCGCGTCTGCCCGCGTGCGACAGTCCTGTCCTTTCTGGGCTGGTTTCTTCGTAAGTCTCTCTCTCTCACTCACGCTGTCCCTCTCTCTTCATCTCTCTCTCTCTCTCTCGCCATCTCCTTCTCTCTCTCTCTTTCTGCCTCTGTATCTATCTATACATCTCTCTTTCTCCTGCTGAAGCTTGTTATAATGATTAATACATTAAAAAAAAAGTGAGATAAGACACTTGTAAAACTGTAAAAATCATCACATTATTAGTATTACTAGTATTAGTTGTTGTAGTAGTATTTCTATCACACACATCCAAATAATTATGCCAATTTATTAACAAACTAATAATATGCCATAAACATATACAGATCATCTTAAGTGCTTTATTTACAGTGAGACCCTGGATAGAACGCAGGGCACCACACACACACACACACACACACACACTCTCTCTCTCTCTCTCTCTCTCTCTCTTGAAAACCTAGGGCCAATTCAGACAATCAACCTACCAATGTATTGTAGCTTAATTCAAGAAAGTTATTAAAGGTTTATTTACAAATTGTTAATACTTTTTAATAGTTTTTATTTTTTATGTTTTTTTTGGTTGTTTTTTAATAATAATAGTCGTTTATGTAATGCTAGAGAATTTTACAAGGTGATGATATAAGGCCCAGTATAGATGAGAGTTACTGTACAGTATAGAGAGTTTTACTTAATTTTGTCTGTGTACTGATGTAGAAACTATATACAACATGGCAGTGCATGAACTGTTATACAGTGGAATGAAAAAATCTTTGCTTCCTTGCTATTGGGCATATTTGTCTTACTTAATGGTTTCAAATCTTAAAAAAAAAAAGATAGAAACGCCAAGGAAATCCAGAGTAACCACACTGAAATGACAGTTGTTTTATTTATTGAAGGGACATTTATCCAACAACACCTCGCCCCTTTTTTGAAAAAGTTAAAGTCCCCCTGAGGTACTCAAATCAAACGCTAAGACTAGACACACTCATGCTTGATTACCACCAGCCCAGTTAAAACTAATCATAACTTAACTAGAAACTTTTCAGCAATGTGAAGTAGGCTAACAGGTCACAACAAGCAGCACACTATGCCACAAAGAAATGAAATTCCTGAAGATAGGAGAAAGTTTTTTAAATAGGCTATATCAGCTTAAAAAGCTTTACACAGGCATTTCTAAGGCTCTGGGACTCATACAAACAACAGCAAGAGCTTTTATCTGCAAATGAAGAAACATTTAAAAAGTGATCAATTTTCCTAGAAGTAGATGGCCTACTTAACATATTTCCAAGAACGCATTAATGACTGAATTATCCAGGAAGTCACAAAAGAACACAAATGTACATCTAAAGAGCTGTGGGCATTGCTTGCTTTTGATAAGGTCAGCAGTCATGCTTCTACCATTATAAAGAGACTGAGTATAAATGGTATTCATAAAAGAGTTACCAAAATACACGAACAGACACACAGAAGTCTTGCCTCACATTTGCCAAAAAAACTTGATTACCCTCAAGCCTTTTTGGAAAATGTTCTGTGAACTGATGAGTGTAACTTTTTAGAAGACATGGGTGTTGTTACAACTGGCGTTAAGCTGACACAGCATTCCACAGTAAGAACATCATTATATTGGTAGTCTAATGGTGTGAATATGCTTTAATGCTTAAACTGTAAAAAGTGTGGCAACACTCAAGAATAGAAGTGAATTTCATACCACAAAAAGGGAAAATCTGGAAAAACTTCAAAGGAGAACTGTAAATCAGATACATTCCATAGGAATGAGCACCAGACCTGGCAGCCGATTGATCTCTCTGGAGTGTTCTTGTTAAGACTTCTCGAAAAAAAAAAAAGGTCCAAAGCTATGTAAACGAACCAGGTCTGCTTTGCTAGCATTACCTGATAATGATAACTGTATCTAAGAACCTTCACTGGTCCACGCTTGTTCTCTGACTCCTAAGTAGAAGAGGCAGCATTTGCACAGCACAGCAGCGTGTGAGAGGAAAACCTAGCTACATGTGGACGAGGTTAGAAACATGCTGAGATTAAAAAAGGAAAAATAATAAATATATTACCTAACCTTATTAATAAATTTAACACGGAAATTAAATGTTGAATTTAAGGAGCATCCAAGGACTTCCACTATGGACAGTGCACAAAAGTGCAGGAGCGCACATAATTTCACAGCAGGGTCTTTCTCATTATTATTCAATAATGAGCGAGATCCTTCTGTGGCATTATGTCCTGCTGTACTGTCATGCGTGGTCCTGTGCTCTCGTACCAGGCAGGCAGATGCAACGGCAACCATTTTTATTTTATACCATTTGTAGCCCTGCTTGTGTCATTTTCAGTATATAAAATTCCATTTTATAAATTATTCATGTGTTTTTAGCTGGTAAAAATACCACAGTATCAGGGGCCCAAAAAATGTGTACACACTTTTTTAAAACCTAAATTGGATTATGGCAGTAATGTGTAGTATTATGTTTATGTTTCCTCTAAAGATGCACCATCGTGTGACTGTCAAAGGCGAGGCGTATATTTTTCATGTTAAAGGGTGTATCAATTTTTTGGGCTTCTCTGTATAATATACAGGCCTTTTGTGGTGTGTTTTGGTCCGGTGTTAAAAAGCGCAGTGTGAACACCAAGCACTAAAATGAATGTATAGAACCAAAATACAAGTGTGAACACACCTAAAGACTAAGACTAGAAAATTCTTAAAAAGAATCTCCAGCCATCAGCAAGACAGGGATCCCCCCAAAAAACAAAAAACATTCAACTTCTGAATAGCTCAGAAGAAAAAACAAAATGAGGGTTTTGGAATTGCCTTGTGAAACTGCTGACCTGAGATGCCTTGGCAGGACCTGCTTGAAAGCACACCATTGTAGTTGAATGAAAGCAATTCTGCAAAAAAAGATTAGAGAGAGCGAGAGGGCAAAAATTTTCCACAATGTCATCAAAGACGGATCTCTTGTTATTGTATGCATTTGATTGCAGTTGTTGCTGATGGGGACAAAACCAGTTGATAAGATTGGGAGGACAATTCCTTTTTTGTATGGACGATATGCAAATAGGTGTTGCATTCATTTTTTTCTTCAATAAATAAGGAATAAAAATTTAATATTTCTATAAAGACTATGTTGTACGTACAGTATGTCATAAGGATTTGAAACCATTCACTGTTACAAATATGTGAAAATAAAGGAAATTAGGTGGGGGAAATACTATTTTCTGGCCCCGCATTTGACAGGGAGGAACTACAACAATTTCCTGTTTCTCTTGACACAGTGTTTCTGAAAAACACTTTTAAAATGACACAATGTCACAATTATCGGCACATTGTTGCAGGTCGTGGCTTCTGGAATAGTAGGAGTGATATCTTGGAGGAGACCCTTCACCCTGGTGGTATGTTTGACTTTCATGCATCAGGAAAACCTTTGTGCTTTTTGTCGTGTTTAAAGAGGGAATGAGAAACAAATGTGTTTTGTGCAGGTGTCACTGTTCATGCTGCTGTCTGCCGTGTGTGTGATTCTCAGCCTGGCTGGCTCCATGCTCTCCTGTCAGAATGCACAGATGGTGAAATCGTACCTCACCTGCCAGGTAATCTCATTTGCTTGTTTTTTCATTTTTCTCATTTTCTTCCCTGGCATCTTCACCTATTTGTCTTATTGTATGTGGATCACAGGTGGAGCATGGTCTGTGTGTGTGTTGTGACCCAAAACAGTCCTGCTCTCTGATGGAGGATGAGACTTTAGTGCTGTACCTGCATGCTGACTGCCATTCAGTACGGCACCAGCTCAAGGTATTTTTATTTACTTTGTACATGTGTTAGCTAGGAGCAGTTAAGGTTAGTGTAAGTGAGTGCATGATGGTTTATGTTTCTTAATAGATTTCTTTCAGTCACACAGTAACTATCTACCATTACGCACTCAGGGAGTAGAAATGCTTAAAATGTATTGGTTGATTATATTACATCAGCCAAAGGCAATAAGCAATCAGATCACATGACCTTTTTCCAATGCTTCAACGTACAATCATTATGCTTTCCAACAGATTGAAGCCTTTTTTCTGGTTAGTCTCAATAGCAACTGGTTTTCTTATGGCCACACCGGCATTTAGTCCCAATCTTAAACATTCTTATTTTATTGCCTACATCGAAATGTTTGTATTTTTACTATTAAACATAGTCATAATTTGTACCTTTGATGTTTTATGATGCAACTTTACCAGTTGTTTGAGTAATTTAATATCAAGGTCATTCATTATTTGTTTTTAGAACACATTGATTCACATTTCAGCTCTATCCTGCAAGGTTTTATTAATGTGTTGGACAGTTCTTTACCCAATTCCAGTCATTTCAGCAATCTCCTTAGTTGTTTTCTGCAAGCCCATATGTTGACCTCTCTGAAACACAGTAGCATTTTTTTTTCTGACCACATGGACTGACATGATTGTTTAAGAGAACCTTATTAATCACTGCAGCAACTGTCCAATTAAAGACTTATAATTATTAATATATGATTATTTGAATCCATATGGTGACTTTTTTTTTTTGCCAGTCAGTGTATCTTGCAATAAAAATGGTTATATATGCAATAAGCATGCTGTCCGCACATACACTTTGGCTTTGCTTGCATATCATTATAATTAATTTCTGAATATTTGTTATAAAACTAAATATTGGTGCGTGCAGTACTTTTAATGTAGTAATTTTAATTTGAAATGCGTAATAAAATAATGGCAGAACTGTTGTTATTCATCCTGCTTGCTGCTCTTTCTCAAGCATGGGGCAGCATAATTCCTGGCCCAGTGGGCCCTATATTTGTGTGCAGTTCCCATTTTGACCATTAGGGGGAAGAATTAGGGATCTAAGTGGGGCGGTAAGCATGCCTGGCCATGATTAGATCAGCATATGGAATTAAATGAAATACTCATTCAAAAGAGATATTAAGTATTTCATCAGAATAAAAAATGTATGGAGCTGTGAGTGATTAACATTTAATATTTGTTAAATGACTCTGTTCCACTAGACCATATGGACAATATGAAAAATGATATTCCTCTGGATGAAATGTCCTTATCATTGATTCATCTTGATACCTATGTTTTGTATATGTATGTGTGTGTGTATAGGACCTGCTGTTTAGTGCCTGTGGGCTTAGCATACTCTCTACCATCATTTGCACTTTGTCAACAGTCACCTGTAGCATCCATATTTTTTCACTTGACTTGCTTCATCTGGTGAGTATGAAGCAGCGTTTAGTCAAACATATTGCACTTAAATGCACATAACTATTCTACATATTGTACACAACACTCGAGACGTTTACTGTGTCCTCGCTTCCTCTGTGTCTCTGTAGCTGGCTCCTCACCGAACGCGCTCTGTTAACCCAGAATGCACCACTCCCCAGGATGCCTTTCTCACCAATATGATGGACTTTGAAGAGTTTGTCCCACCCATCCCTCCGCCTCCCTACTACCCCCCTGAATACACCTGCAGCTCTGAGACTGATGCTCAGAGGTGAGGAAATTAATTAAGAATTATCTTAAACATTTGGGTCCATGTGGCAATACATGAATTTCCTCTACCTTTCTCTTGGCTGATTTTATTTTTATAAAATTTTATATTACTGAGAAAGTTTTTTTTTTGGGAGAAAAACACACGGACTGTTACAAAGCACTGAAACCTGAGGCTTTTCCCGTAAATGTTAAAATAAGCATCTCCTGCAGAAATCTTCACACTATCATGAATACGTTTTGTTAAATAGAAATCAATTATCAATATGTTTATTATAAGGTTTAAATTATGTGAAGCATCTGTCATGCATCTTTCTGAGAATTAATGATTACTATAAAACAACAACACATACAGACCAGCGTGTTAGTAATAAATGACGTCTATTATGCAAAATTAGCCTTTTGATCTTTTTTAGTCATTCAGATTGATCTCTGAATCTCTGAATACTTTATGCAAAGTTTTTGTTATAGGCTAAATATCATAAAGTTAATTAAACAGCCAAATGTTGAAAATGTGGTGTCTACTTTTGATGCAACGAACTTCCACGCAGTAGTTACTATATTTCAGTTCTTACATTTATTTACCATACTGATTTTATTAATTGTAATCCATTTCAGATTGATGGCTCAGCTATTACTAATTTACATGATTGTAGGACAGTTTATTTAGGATTGCACTTTCGGATGGTATGTAGCCAACAATACAAGAGAGATGGAAGGGAGTAAAACAACAAGAAAACCAAATTGGACAAAAAAAAGCAGTGTTTACTTTTATGTTTGAAAAATATTTTTTCTTTCTGCCATTTTGTCCTCTCCTAAGTCCTCCTCTCTACTCTTAACCATTTTTATCTTAGGAGCTGTTTTTAGGGCTAAGATCATTTTTAGCTTTCCTAAGATTTAGTCCTAAATTTAAGAGAAAATTCTAAAAAATAATCATAATTCTAAGAATTTTCACTAGGAGCAATTTTTGGACTTAAGAAGCTTTGTGAATACGGGCCGTGATGTGTAGGAGGAGTGAACAGGGAGAGTTTAAGGTATGAGAAAAAATTTTTGAGTTGAAAAAAAATTGAGTTTTTTTTTCTTGAGGGTTGTTAATTTGTTAATAAAATGGTTAAATATGCAATAAAGCCAGATCACTAAGAAAAGAGCTGCTGTTTTAGAAAATGAATCATTCCCCAATCACATTGGACATTGACCTCCCTGTTTCATTACCCAGTATTGGCTAAAAACAGTACTTCTAATTTAGCCAGTTTATTTATAGATAATGTTATCAATTTTTTTTAAAGCACTTAGAATAGACTACCAACTTCCTAAAACAGATTTTTTTCCTAAAACAGCTACGTCATTTTATTCAATCTGAAATGAGAGGGGGAAAATCCACTGGGAACTGATCACTGAAAACATATCACTGGGTCTGATATGGAGAATCGTCTCCTCCCAGGACGCTGAAGGATCATGTTTCCTATCTGTACGGCTGCCTTTTATCAGAAACCTCTTCACCTTTAAATCCTCTAAGGAAGGTTTGGGAGAGCTGCTGATAAATGGCTCTCTATATGTGAGGAGGTTTTTCATAAATCATGAACTACTCTGTATGAGCACAACTTTAAATTCCTATACAGAACATATCTCACTCCAGTACGCCTCCATAAAATGTACAAATATATCTTAGCTGTGTGTTAAATTTGATGCGTCTATTCTAGGACTGTAAGAAAATTCTTTTTTTGGTATGTATAAGGTACTTGATTTGGTTCAGAAAATACTGGCTAGAAAATGTATTTGTCCTCAAATATATACCTGTTAAATTGTAAAACATTACTCGATTTTGCTTTTAATTTTTGTTGTTTATTAAATTTCATCACTTGTCTGGCAAAGAAATATATACTTATGCTGATGCTGGTACGCAGCTCTGGTACCAACTTTGAAGATGTGTTTGTGGCTAATATTCTCTCTCTGGAAAAACTTACACATGACTTACTGAACAAATCTGAAATATTCTGGTGGACATGGGTCCCCTTGTGGGATCTACTTGAACAATCAATCCCTTAGTCTTGTTTTCCCTTTTTTTTCTTTCTCTTATGTTTTCTTTTACTGGTTCTGTTTTGTCCTTTGGCAGAACACTTTCAGATTATATTGAGATTATATTCAGATTATATTCAGATTAGCGATCTGAACGATGTACTTGTGTAAGGTGTTTTAAAAGATCTAGATATGCTTGAGTAAAGTTTTAACATTTCGTAGATGAATAAATTGGTTGCTTGGTCTCTTCTCTGTTGGTCTTACTGCTTCTGATCCTAGGAGAGACACGGTCAAACACGCAGACACGTCTATCAGAAAGATCTCTTTTTGTTAACAGCAAAAGACAGAGTGTTTACATGTTTGGCCAAATGCCCGGTGTCGTGTACATCTGTTAGTACAAAGAACATAAACCATTTTAACTGTCCTGGTAAAACCCTGAAGAACAAAGAGTGGAAGGTGTACAGATGTTCGTCCAGGGACAAACCAGGAAGTGTTAGATCAAGGAAAGCGGAAAGAGATAGATAGAGAGAGAGAGAGAGAGAGAAATTTCCTTCACATGGCTGTGAATTTTCATTGAACAGTTTAAACTCAAGTCTCCAGAAAATGTAAGTAAAATCTATAATAATGCTCAAGTATCTTTTAACACACTTAGTACCGCAAGACTTTGTGCAGAATGATTCATAATCACACTATCCGGTGTCACCCAGATGATCAGATGATGATGATGATGATGATGGGTTCCCGTTTCAATCTGGTTCCTCTCAAGCTTTCTTCCTCTTGTTGTCTAAGGGAGTTCATCTTTGTCCAAGTCAAATGTTGCTTGCTCATATCCGGATTTCAGTCTATTGTTACATAACATCTAATTGAATTGAATTTGTTCAGTTTAAGCTATTAGTCAAAATACGCATGTTCCTGTGTGTCCGCAGCATCACATATAATGGCTCAATGGAGAGTCCTGTGCCTCTCTACCCTACGGATTGTCCTCCTCCGTATGAAGCAGTCATGGGGCAAAGGGACCCCAGCCAGGTAGATGCACG
Source organism: Clarias gariepinus (assembly GCF_024256425.1). Taxonomy (NCBI): domain Eukaryota; kingdom Metazoa; phylum Chordata; class Actinopteri; order Siluriformes; family Clariidae; genus Clarias; species Clarias gariepinus. Next base: position 9,316,397 of record NC_071103.1, on the reverse strand, counting down.
CATGGGATTATCTCGCTCAATCTTGTGTGTATTTGATGGTGTGAACCATATTCTCTCTTTAAACAGTTGCATGAGATTAAGACTGATAATGTCTGTCTCTAGCCCACCCACGCTGGCGAGCATTCTGCTGAGAGAGGAACCTCTGTGGCTTTCAGTGGTGAAGGTACTTCACTTGTACTTGTATGAACAGCTGATGTGTACTCTCTTTTTCTCACTTTTAGATTAGATTAGATTAGATTCAACTTAATTGTCATTGTGCAAAGGACATGTACAGAGCAAGAAGTTCATAAGTGGCCTATTTACGATAAATATCAATGTACCATAACAAAAAGGTACAGTACACATACTGTATGTACATATATGTATTCTGAATGAAATTCAGTATATACAGAATAAATATGGGTGGAATATACAATAGTGCAATTATAAAGCTAAGGTATTGATGGTGCAAAGATGCAAAGTGGACGAAGCAGTGCAATGCTGGCAGAAAGGGACAGTGCAGTGGTATATTAGTTAACACTCCATGATCAGCTATTCAGTTCAAGCTGGGTACCAATGATCCGTTGGGCGTTTTGCGCCAGGGCTTTACAGTCCTGAGCAGTGCAGTTGCTGTACCATACTGAGATGCGGCAATGCGTTTACTCTTTTTCTGTCCGTCTTTCCGCCAGTGTCCGGTGACAGTGGCTCTCTGCTGATGTCTGAGATTGTAGACATTCCAGATGACAGTTCTCCATCAGAGGACTCGTGTGTGCTGGAGGTGGCATTTGCAGTCCGGACACGGCCACGAGGGGTCAGCGAGGGAGGGGAGGGCATCGATTATAACATCTCACCTGCGGCTCGCTGCTGTTTTAGAGGCGAGAGGTCCAACTCCTGCTCCTCTCCCAGCACCTACAACACGTCCACCTTTAGGTATGAATGTATAGGTGATAATATTTTCTTATACTTTTTTTTTTCCACAGGCATGTATTAAGGAGATCAGTATTCTGTAAATACTGCAAATATCGTGTTAGGACCAGTTAGATAAATTCAGCTAAATTAAAATATTCACCTTAAAGAAATTACAGTATATTAATAACGAAAAATTTTGCCAACAGACGAGACCTGATTGAATTAATCAGTAACTATTTCCCAACGTGTGTTAATGAAAAGAGAGATCAGTCAATTGATTTAAGCGATGATGATGATAAGGCTTGTGTTTATAGGTGATTATTAGGTGTCTCAGATGATGAGACAGAGACATTTGTCCATAGTGGATTTAGTGGAATGTAGAAGTAAGAAGGATGTCTTTCAGTGGAACTGGACTGGAATTATTTTAATATGCTGTAACTTCACTACTGGTTAAGATACATTAATCAACTGAATGTATTCAGTCCAGCGAAGCGTAACGTTTAAAAAATGCGGCATGATTATCTGTATATTTCTTATGGCCTATGCATAATTAAAACTGTTCCTCCTTAGGTCACTGCTACCACCATGTGCCATCAGTTCTAGCTTTCTTTGGATTTGTTACTTGATTGGATCACATTTTAAAGCTTTTGCATTGCTATAGAATCTTTTGAGATGGAATTCAGAATAATTATTTAACTCATGAATTGAGCTGCTTTTGGAACAAACATGCTGTATAATAATTCATTTTACAATTTTAATCACTTCTGGAAATCTGAAATGCTTTTTTTTTCTCAGTAAGTTTTTACCTTGAATCAGTTGCTCATTGAGAATCATCGAAATCATACCGATTTCTGTAAAGCCACTTTGTAGCAAGCTTTGTCCATGGTTAAAATTTAAAATGAGATTTGATACTTATTCTGTCCCATCTCCAGGTCTCCTGTAATGCGACGTCAGGCTCTGCTGGCCTACAGTTGTTCTCAGTTAGAGATGCTAGGTGGTGCTGCCTCCACACGCTGCTCAGTCCCAGAAATCCTGGTCTGCCCGTGTACTTCATCTCGACGGGGCTCTTCCTCTGATTCAACCAATCCGCGAGCTTGGCCCTCCTCAGGCGTCACTCTCCCAGTCCCTTGCGCTCATCGGCGATGTGGCCGGGATGGTAGGGACAGCGAAGGCCTTCCTCCTTTGCTGAGGTCACACAGTGACCCGGGACTGAGCTCCTCTACTGATACAGGTGTGTGAATGCTGGGCTATTTATCCTGGGTGTCTAAACAGACAACAGTTTACTAGTGTGCGTATGGGGTGTTTTATTTTAGCTTTATGTGTCATAAAACAGCTCAGGAACAAATGTAGCACAACTGGGAAAAAAAGTGGGAAATACAACTCATCATCCGAGTCTAGGCAACCAAAAACAGACCTTAAACTAGGGCTGGGTCATTAATCGAAATTTTTTTTACTAGAAACCGACTTTTAGAATCCTCTAATCGATGTAATATTACCCATGACATTTTTTGTTTCAAATTTGGTTTCAAACCTGTACTGTGCCCTTAAAACAAACTATATTGTGTGTAGTCACATGACTCCTCCCCATCCAGTCTGGGACATAAAAGCAACCGGCTTTAATAGTTGAGCATATTAATAGACCTTATTATTTAGAAACCTTGTCAGTGAAATATAACGCCAAAAAAATAGTTCATTAATCATAAACGAGTTAAAATGTTCCGTTTATCATGATATTGATTGGAGGTCAAATCACTCAGCACTACCCTTAACCCACTCACACACAGTTGTACATTAGGAATAGTATCATAGTATACAGTACTGCTGCATCTGGATATTATGATAGGAAAATATGACAGTCACAATACACAAAATAACCAAAAGTTTGTGGACACTTAACCATCCGAACCATATATAGTTCTTCCCCAAACGTTAAAAGCACATGCTTTTAGACCATCCGAGTATTTGTATGCTGTAGTTGTTGTTGGTTTTGTTGTTGGTGTTGTTGGTTTTTCAACAACAACTACAACAACTTTTGTATATGTTGCTTCTCCCGGCAAGGGGTCGCCACAGCGTAATACCCAGTCCGCACTACAACTTGGCACTGGTTTTACGCCGGATGCCCTTCCTGACGCAACCCTCCCATTTTATCCGGGCTTGGGACCGGCACTGCATCCAGTGGCTGGGGGTTTGGGCACTGGCTGGAAATCGAACCCGGGCCCTCCACATTGCCGGCGAATCACCTACCACTGAGCCACCAGTGCCCTCCTTTGTATGCTGTAGTATAAAGTTTTCAACCTGATCCAGCTTGACCTCAGTTTAGACCTTGTTAGACCTTGAGTTGTCTGAGTCCTGACATCAACCCTACTGATCAACGTCGACAGTATAAACTGGAAAGGCAATTGCATCCCAGGCCTGCTCATCAGACATCAGACACTAGACTCTAAACTCACTAAAGCTCTTGACTGACAGGACACAAATCTCCACAGCCATGCTCTAAAATCTAATGGAAAGCCTTCACGGAAGGGTGGAGGTTAATGTAACAGTAAAGGATCTTTAAAAAGCATATATGGGTGTATATGATGGTCAGGTGAGGATAGTACACTGTAGAGTCGACCATTCTTATCTACAATGTCTTGGTATAATAGGATAAGAATGCATTAAAAAAAAAAAAAACATACAATCTCCAAACCAAGTGCTTAAGGTTCAGAATTTAAGAAACAATGAAAAAAAAAAATCTCAAAGCCTGTATAGTTTCATCATTTGCCCAAATGACAGACTCCCCATATACAATCAATACAATGCAATGCAATACACTCAATCGGTTAAAGATGAGTATAGTCAGACGTGATGAAACTGATGAGTGGTAGGTGTGGCAGGTTACACCGACCTTTGTAGTACAGTGCGATCATATCAATGAATTGACACATAATATTTCATAGTAAATGTTTTATTTATAGCACAATGTACAGCAGACTCATGATTTATTCTATATTGACATTCTCAGTGGTGTGTCTTTAACAGGTGAATTTACTGGCTCAGTAGGCAGCAAAGGAGTGGGTGAGGGTGGCTCTCATACCTCATCAGACACAGGTAAGTGTTCACGCAGACTGACCTATGTTTGCTTAGAGGAGAAAGCTACTCTTGTCATGATATTGCTAAATGTTATTGCTAGGCTGAGGAACGCGTAACTCTCCACACTGGTGTGATATGTTAAATAGTTCTAGATGACGATAAATCTCTCCTAGCGCTGTGCTGTAGGATAATCAGAATCACATAGAGGCTGCTGCTTGAAGGTTCCAACTTGACTATGTGGTGCCTGCATTGGTGTGAGCATTTTTGAGGCAGTATGGTCGGGTAGTGGTTAGCAATGTGGCCTTGCACCTCCTGGGTCCGGGTTCAATTCACACCTCGGGCCTGTGTGCATGGAGTTTGCATGTTCTCTCTGTGCTTGGTAAGTACTCTGGATACTCTGGTTTCCTCCCACCGTCCAAAGACATGCCGATTAGTTTACTTAGCATTGCCTCTAATGTGTGAATATGTGTGAATGTTGACCAGAGGTCCTACCATGGTTGAAAAAATGAGAGAATAAATACAATCATCACCTTTGGCTTCCACGGTCCCTAGTTGGACTACAGAGGTTCTTAGATGGATGAATGGCTGGAGCATTTTTTAAGTGTACAGTATAATTTCACTTTGCTCCTGTACTATGAAAAAAACTACCAAATGACCAGAGAACATAAAGGCAACTTCTAACCTAATATCTTCAACTAATGCAAATGTTCTTAGGTTAATGCAATATTGCACCATATACTGTATGTCTATAAATATATGATTTATAATATAGAAACTACAGCATTCATAATTTAACCTGGCACAACCTAACATTTTTACTTTTTTCCTAAATATCTGTTGGGCTACAGGGCGATCATCAGCTTGTCTGCTGCTGCGGCGATCTCTTCTGGTGTCTTCTGGTACGCTGCCCAGTAAGGGAAGCCTGAAGTGTGCCACAGAGCAGCTACCCTCCAAACAGCCGCTGGCCAGCTCTCTGCGTGTCCACAAAGGCTGCACACGATCTTTGGGAGACCTTAAGGTCAGTTTTTCACAGTATAAAAAGCGTCTTTTACTGGTACAATTAACATCCATGCACATGTGTACTGTTTATTACAACACTATGACCACGTGTGTGCGCGTAAAAAATATTTTATTTTGTGTTTGTAAGCCTGTGTGGACAACGCGTGTGTACTGTTTCTTATAACACGTGTGTGTGCACGTGTAAAGCAAAAGAAAGTCTTGTTAGAGAGGTTAAAGATTCATTTTCTCCCTCTCTGTCGTTATGTGTGTGCGTAATTTGATACCGTGCCCCTTTACACACACACTTTCGCCTTTACACTAACGTCCCCAACCCCTCTCGGCACACACACACACTCTCTGCTCTACACAAAAACACTGCTCTGTTGCGATTCTTTTCAAAGGTAAAGTGCAGGTTCATTTGTTTGTTTTACTTTACAGCAGTGATTCCATTAGTATGCGCTCACGCGAGTGTCATTAGCGATGTTTCTTGCTAATTTTTCTGACAAAACAGTCTTTCCATTAATGTGTGTGTTTGTGTGTGTGTGTGTGTGTTTGTATAAAATTCACATAAGAGAGGAGGAAGGTTTACTGTGTAAGATGAGAAGGGGAAGGCTGATTCCTTCTCTTACTTCACACACATACATACACACATACACAGGGCCTGCGTAATTTGTTTTATTTTTACTTTATATTTTGTATTTATTATTTTTATGTATTTATTTTTTTGGGTTGTGGAACGAATAATTTGAGTTTCTATTATTTCTTATGGGAAAATTTCTTATGAAAAAATTTGATTTACGAGTGTTTTGGACCATGAGCCCACGTCTGGAATGAATTATGCTCATAATCCAAGGTTCTACTGTACTCAAATCAACATTGTGTTGGTTCTATATAATATTCATCCTTTCCTATAGTTTAGCTGTATAGTAAATGAAACAAAAGAGCATTTATCTTTCTTGTTGATTCTCTTTAGATTTTAGAATGGTATTTAATTTATTATGTTCATTGTACACACTGCACGACTATATGTTTTTACCAGTCGAACCAGTCATTAGAGAAAGTAGCCGACTTGTGATTTTGTCCATAGTAAAGCAAAAATGCTGATTATTTAGCATAGGGTAGCACGAATCAATACACTCTTGTTATCCATTCACACTATAGTAGCACTTTTTGACAAGGCAGCAAAACTTGGCTTCTAAACTATGGAGTAAACAACAGAACTTACATCAATATCTCAACTTTGCTGCAGGTGCTGCAGTAATAAAACAGTGTCATACTGAAAAACCGTAAAATGTATCATTACTTAAACCTGAAAAAGTAAGAAGCATTAACAGTAAAACATCCCAAAGGTTAATGAGGATATGGTTTTCATTTCCTTCAGGCTGAGGATAGATATACCTTCTAACACTGTTAACTCCAGCACGTTCTTCCCTGCTGTGTCCTGTGACTACGTCCTCATACTCAGGAATGAATTAAGAGGAGTGAATGCTGATCATTGAGGGAGAAAAGATGACTTTCAATTATAATTTTGCTTATCCAAGGAAAAATAACATGTGCAAACTGTATAGGATACTATACATGACCTGATTAAATTGTAAATGTAACATACTGTACACAATTAGTTGCCTATTACTGCAAAGGCAGTTTCCATTTTTGACAAACTTTTCTCAGCTCACCTCTAGATTCGTTTAAAGGCTGTAATGAATAAATTAATTTTTGGGTTAAATCTTACTTTGAATACTGCTCCCCTCTGACAGGGTGTAATAATGCACAGGATAGTACATGCTAAAGGGCTGTTTCATGAGCTTGAACCCTAGGGGATATAAAGGATGTCCCTCGGTTTCCCTGACGGTTATGCCCTTAAGTCAATGGATGGTGATGTGCATCTCTTTTGCACAGTGCTAGTCATGCCATATTTCAGATATTTTTTAAATATGATTTAGAGCATAACAGCCAGTTGGAGTGTGATAAAAAAAAGTGCTGCACACATTCAATCCAGTTAAATTGTATTTATATAGTGCTTTTAATATATATATATATAGGTCATTGTCTCGAAGCAGCTTCACAAAATGAAAAAAAATATATATGGAAGTGTGTATGAGTGAGAAAAAATGTGTTTAGATAATAATGAGATTGTCCCTGATGAGCAAGCTAAGGGTGCCGGAGAGACGGTGGCAAGGAAAAACTCCCTGAGATGGCAATAGGAAGAAACCTTGAGGGAACCCATGCTCATTTGGGTAATAACTCATAAGAGGAATTATATAGCGACATCATGTGTGTTAGACTGCTGGAAGTTCAGTATAACAGAAGTTGTCCAAGTTATCATGGAGTCCAGTTCAGCACAGGGACGAGTCAGCAGGTGCAGAGGACAGAGGGGGGTCTGGATCACTGGGAGCTCAGGAGCAACATGTGTGAATCCAAACCATCTTGAAGCAGAATCCAGCTGGAGATGGTCCTTTTCTGGATGCTTCAAGATCCTTGCAGGGTTGGCCCTTGGTTATTAGAGCTGACCCAGTCTCCAGATGCCTCGGGATGGGTAGAGAAATCACCTAACACAAGCAAATAACACACTTCATAAAAAAGTGATATAAAAGTAATAATGTTCTAATAAACCAAAGAAAATAAATAAGTGTTATACAAGGTCAAGTTGTTCCACTGTATTTCTGTTTTCTTTTCATATTCCTGAACAACACAGTTGAACATAACATCACTTAAAGAGTAGGGGAAAAAAAACAAAAAGGTTTTGCATCTGCATAAAGAAGAGAACCTAAAACCCTTCCCTGTGAACATCTGCTGATAAACTAGAGTCAGCCAAAAAGCGCAGAAACATGTCTCATATCTCGGCTTACTGAAATACATCTTCTTCCCCTGCAGGTGACAAGAGTGCTGGTGCAGCGCCTACTACAGAGGTCTAAAAGAAATCTAGCTCCTGCCTCAGAGCACACTGGGAGCTGTGGTCAGAGACCCAAAAGCAAAGTGGGAAAGGACGGAAGCCTCCCGATCGATCAGGTGGGCACATTTCAATGGACAGGTTATACCAATCAGCCATAACATCAACACCATATAGCAATAGCATGGTTATCAACTGTATACCAGTAAACTGGTTACAGGATCGGGGCACCCAAGGGCCATTCATGGCTGTAGAGAACAAAGGTTAGCCTGTCTGCTCCGATCCCACAGAAAACCCAGATGATCCGCTGCCAATGTTCCAGACAACTCAGCACATCCTTAAAGGTCTTGTAGAGACACTACCCTAGGGCCCAGAGCTGCCCTGATGGCGCAAGAGGAACCTATACAATACTGGGCTAAATGATTTGCATTGTGATGTTATGGCTAATCAGTGTAATAAAACAGTGGTAAGTTTATCATTATCTGCAACTCAGCTCAGGTTACTGGTAATAAGATGACACACTATTCACACACGTGGGATCAATCCCATGAAACACATTTGGAATGCACTGGAACTGATTGTGCACCAGGCCTGATCAGCCCATGTTAGTACCTGACCCTGTCTGACCATGTCTAGACCCTGAAGTGTGAAGGCTGTTAAAATGCACAACAGGGCCAACTTTACAATGGGATGTTCAACAAGCACCTATGTCTATATGGCACCTATATGGTTCATTGTTCACATACTATTGGCCATATAGTGTAACGTAAGTACCCATGAAATAAACAATACCTGTATAATAGTGTACCTGTTTACCTGTTCTGTCACTATATATATATATATATATATATATATACCAATGCATTTCTGTATCATATATGTTTCTGTTTCTGTAATTGTAATTTTGTCCTGTTTTCTGTTCATTATCAAAGCATTGTTATGAGAATATATAAAGCGTTAAAATCGGGAGACTTAAACATTTGTGCCAAATCAAATGAATAATATGAAAAATGTGTGTAGGTCTTGCGTGCCTCTTGGGGTGCCAGCAGAGGGCAGCAATACCAGCAGCGTTCGCACCACTATCGCCGTGGGCACTACCATTCTCACAGCGAGGGCTACCCTGTCATTCGTCACAGCAGTCCTGACCCTGCGAGGACAGAAGGCATCCACCTGCGCAGCTGTGGCGACCTGAGCTCCATGTCAGCCGTGTCACTGCACCGGCTTCACCATCCTGCGCATGCCTCATCCGGAGTGCTGCGATTCGACACCCAGCTCTGAGTGAAGCCAGGGCTTGTTTAAAGCAGGAATACAGTGGAGAGGAGAGGTGGTTGGCTGAGGGAGATCAGCGGTAATTGAGGTGATATTAAGGATGGATATTCTTGACCATGGTTAATTAAAAAATCTGTGATGTTTTCGCACAAATTTTAAGAAACCCGGGGAAAAACTGGATAAATCCTTTTTGAGAACCCTCTAAAAAAACATGCTGGTCGATCCCTTTATAAAATATGGATTCCACACCCATGACTGCCAGTGCCTCAACAACACAGTGGTGTTCTGCCTTTCTCAGCCTCCGACTCTTCCTCTCTGTCTGTCCATCTTTTCAAACTCATGATTCTCCCTCACTGTGACTCTATACAACTGTCAAAGAAGATTGTGAGGAAGTGACATCTCTCCCACAGTGCTTCCAGTCACTACACACAAAAGCTTCCATCAGAAAAAAAAAAAAAATCCACACTTTTATATATGCACACCTCTGTTCGGTTTCAGCGAAGGCACTGAACCGTTCCTCCGGGTTTTGTAGCCTGTTCTGGACCTGTGTGGATCTAGCTGAAGGATTTCGACATCACATTATACGAAGCAATGTCTTACTTACAGTATATACCTTTTTTGGTTTGGAATTTAGTTTAGAATATTTTAAACCATTTATCTAGATCAGATATTCCAAAACTTAAAAATGCCTCGAGTAAATCTAAAAACTGAAAATCCTCTGCAGCCCAATCAAACCTTTAATCACAGCATGCGAGAATATGAATATGATATAAATGAAGAATAACATTTAAATACTTTAAATCATGTGGCTTTGTGTCATCGGTTCTGATTACTTTCCACGAATGTAAATATTTCATCTTTAATGTTTTATGATTATTAAAAACCTTCTATTTATTTAATTTAATTATTTATTTAAAGAAAATGGTGTCTTGCAGCCCACTACCGGCCCACACTTTGGAAAACACTGATCTAGATAATGTCGCAATGTAGAGCTTTGAAAACTATTTTTGTCAGTCAGTGAGAAAAATTATCTCCATCCGCATACACACATACAAACCCTCATCACTTCTACAGTATATATCATTCCATTCATGAACAAAAGCCAAATAAAATGCACTGGCTTTATTTGCATAAGTGCATGCTTTTTATTTTATTTTATTTTATTTTTTTACTAAGTAACATGGTGTTATAGTAGTATTGGTTATTTGCATCTTTTCTTTGTTTGAATTGGACTCCTAATATTGTGCAAAACCTACTCAAAGATTTTTATTCATTTATTTTGTGCATGTAAGAATTTTCCTTGTTTTTGTTGGCACAAAAAAATTGTGAACTATGTGTCAGCATGATTAAGGAATGCTGCTAAAGTTAATACACAATGAAGCTCTGGCAATAAACACTCAGCTACAACATAAACTAGAATAAGGAATAAGAGCACTTATCGCGAAATAAAATATACCTTTAAAAGTTGAACTTGTCCTTATGATGAATTTGAAGAAGTAAATACACTGCGAATTATTCTTCTATTACAAGACTGTTTTCATCACTTTGTTTTCCTCTGACTTTCTCATGACTTATGATCATATAAGCTTGCCTCAATGCAAGTGTGCTGATTAATTACATAGTATAAATATGTCAGCTAGATAGATATTACATTAAAAGTGGACTGTGGCAAAGTAGATTTTTAAAATACATTATTATTATTATTATTCTTTTAATAAAGTTACCTTCATAGCAGGTTGTCATTTAGATTAGTTAGATCACAATGCTTTCTCTTGAAGTTAATGTCATTGTTGATTTCATCCTTCACCCCTTCAAGGGGTCAACAAGTTTGCAAAATCCAGTAAAGTAATACACGTCCTATTGTATAAGATAGTGATAAGAATTGTTTCAAATGGACTTGACAAGCAAAAGTCAATAAGAATGTAATCAACCAGTATTAGAATATAACTTTTTTTCTTCTTCTTAGAATAGCCTAATCATAAGTGTCAATCATCAGTGAAAATGTAAAATGCCAGTGGTAGGGTCTTTTCATTTGGGGATGCATTAAAAAAAAAAACTATTTTAAGGACTTGATTGCTGTAGACATTTTGTTTACTGATGTAAATAAATTTCATTCTCTCTAAAGCACCGGAAACAACTTATAATGGAGATTGGAAAGCTCTACCTCCTGCTTTGCACTCTACTGTGATGTAAAGAGAGAAATTCAATTCATGGCTATTGTAATAAAGCCTTTACACTGACTGTATGAGGACACGAAACAGGGAATATGGTGATTTAAATAGCTGAAGCAAGTAATCCTAATAAACCTTTGATGCAAGTTATGTATAAAAACATATTGAATAAATGCATAGTCAACAGAATCATGCTTGTGAGAAGTAATGGTTTTCAATCTTGCTTTAAAGTATTTCTATTGAGAATATTCAGGAAAAAGCTTACTTTTCCTGTTTCACTTTACAGCAAGCATTGTACTGTACTGAATCTCTTGACCTTTGTACTGCAAAATTATTGGTAATATTGGGATCTTCTTTAACCAAAAAATATTTTGCATGCAAAAATCATTCCTATATGTAGTATCCTTACAGATTGGTCATTATTTAAACCACACACCCCTAAATGTGACCTTTAAAAAGTGGAGGGTTGGAATTTGATGTTCTCTGGTCTCTTTATGAAATGTATTCAGAAATTCCAAGACCTGTAAGGTATTGTGTTAAGTCTTTCTGATTATAAAGAGAAAGAATCTTAGGTCACAGCTTGTACCCAGGCTAGCAAAGACCTAGTATATAACTGAGTAATACAAAAGCTAGACTGTTTCTTCTAGTGATATTTTGACTATTAGTTGCTCTGTGTTATACACTGATAACAGCATTGATTCGACTTGAGATATGCAAACTGTTCAGGCTTCATGGAAATCCGGATGTGTTCATGAACTGTACTATTATTATTAAACTCTTTCAGTTAATATGGAGAGAATAGACAATGTTTTTAGTAAGTTGACATGTCTGCCAAATAATGTGTACCTGCTGGTCAAAATGGTTTGTTCTGCAAATTAGAACATACAAAAAAAAAAATATTTTTTTTTTTGGGGGGCATCAATTGAATGTTGGTCACAGATGGATTGTGTTAATTTTAAATTAAAGGGTTTTAATTAGTTTCGTTTTTTTTAATTAATGAAATAATTTTTTGACAATGGCCAGAAGCACAGATGCAGTCAACTGGGCTTTGTACATTCGCTAGCAGATTTTCATAATGTCAGTTAATAAAATTTTATGGTACATTATAATGCAAATAATGGAAAAATGCTCAGGGTGTTCAAGTCACACTGGGACTTGTAATGAAATTTCTTTTGATTAAGGTGAAAAATGATTTACAGAAGACCTCTATCACAGTATGGCTATGAAACACTTAGCTACTCTATGCAATTAAAGTTTTATCCAAAGTTTTTAAGGATGCTATACGTCTGTGAATGACAATCTCGGTTGAGGTGGCTCTCACCTCACTGCACTTACTGCACTCTTTCCCATGAACATTCAGTAACCTGATCCTTGAAAATCAACTGATAACTTGCCGCATCCTCCATATAGTCCTGACCTCACTCCAATCCATTTCCACATGTTTGGGCCACTATAGGAGTTCCTGGGAGGCCAGTGTTTCAGAAGTAAAGCTTTCAGAACTTTTTACCTTGATGGTAGCCAAGCATTAGTGAAACACTTGGAAAATTAGTTGCATTAATGTAGCTGATGATCATAGAGAAATACAGGCAGTCTGTCTTACTCCTGGATTACCTTGAACATTGTACAATGTAAGAAAAATGCTAAGCCCACCAAAAGCTCAGTGCAGGATAAGAGTACACCTGATCGTGACAATACCCGAGTCATCCTCAAGCTCTGCTTCTGCAGTTGTGACTCACCTTTTACCGCAGTGGATGGTTCCAGAAAGGTACGCGAAAGAGCTGTACCATGGTATATTACCATGTTTTCCATGTATTAGTCCATGCTTCATGTCAAAGCTAAGTACTGTATCTGTTCAAATCCAAGCTTCAGTTGATTATCTTACCTTGTTACTGCAGGTTTACACCTTAGAGATGCTTCTTTAATCATAAAAACTGTCGTTAACTCATACTGGGAGTTTAATTCATAGTTTGCTCGTACCGAACTTACATTCAGGACCTTGAATACATTGACAGATTGATATTAAGCAGTGGTCTACAAAGAGCTTTGAAAGCATGAACAGAATCTTAAGTTTGAAAGGCATGTATTGTGAGAGAGGTACAACTGATATCAACATAAATTATATGTTACAGTTAATGAAATCAATAAAACATAGGTAGAACATTTTGGGCAAAATTCTAAAGGACATTATTTCAGTGCAAAAACAACACAAGAACACATGACCTACATTAAAGCATGGTGGTGGCAGTTTCATGCTATCGAGCTGCTTCGAGCCTCAACTGAAACTAGGGTCCTAAAAGTTTTATAATGTGAGGTGAACTCATATGCCCATAAAACAACCCCCTCATTGTGCTTTCTAAATCCTTTTTGTAGTAACACTTCCTATAGTTCATATCTAGATGATATATTTTAAACAGCTCGTGTCTGCTGGAACCCTATCTATTGTTTAAATGGTAATGCTAATGTATTTCTTATTGTATGTCCATCTACAGGTCTCTATATGAGTTACATGCTAATAACTAGTTCTTTTGATGTATTGATCTTTTGATGCTTTTATTGTCATTCCAACTATATACAGTTTAGTACACAGTGAAACGAAACAACGTTTTTCCAGGACCAAGGTGCTACATACATGCAACAACATAACACAACTCTACCAGAACCAGCTAGCTAATTAAGAGACCTAATTAGCTGACTAGCTCAGATATGACAGATTTAAATTGTTTTTTTTATTTTTAGGTTAACCTAATACTACTTCTATACAAAAAAGAGACAACAATAGACAACAGACAACAAAGTGCACGTGCAAATGTGCAAACGAAGAGCTACGGAGTGAAAAACACAACGTAACACGTTTCAGTACTTTTGTAGTAACATTTAACACTCAGTAAATTTGACATGATTTAAAAATACTTTGTGCAAAGTATTTATCTAGCAAGAAGATAAATATTGTGCAATGTAGTGCAAGAAGAGCAGATCAGGTAGGTTGGTATGAACAAATTGTGAGATGGTAGTAGATCAGAGTGTTTGTGCATGTGTGTGTTTATCAGTTAAGTCCTGATGTTATTTAGATTGTCTGAGTAATTTGTGTGTGTGTGTGTTTGATCAGTCCAGTCCCTTTGTACTGAGGAGACGGATGGCTTGTGCGTAAATGCTGTTACATTGTATCTGTTCTTGAAGGTGCAACCGTTCCCACGTTCACTCATTCTCTCTTTATGTCTCTCTCTCTCTCTCTCTCTCTCTCTCTCCACCTCTGTCTCCTTCTCTCTCTCCCCCTTGACACCTTGTGATTCATCTCTGGACGGACACCTCTCTGTCTTCTTCTCTTTTGTTTTGCAGGATCTCACCAGGACATTTACAATGGTTTATGTTCTTTGTAGTAACATATGTCAATGGCACAAGGGTTTGGTCAAACATATAAAAAACTCTATCTTTTGCTGTTAATAAACAGAGACCTTTCTGACAGACAACGTGTATGTGTGTTTGACTGAGTCTCTCCTGGTGCCAGAAAAGCTTACAGAAGCACAGCGGACAGACCGGGCAACTCACTTCTTCTACTACGCAACTTTAAAACTTTACATCTATCTATTAGCACTACATCAGTCCTGTGTCATGCCAACAGTAAAGCATCCTGAGACCATTCATGTGTGAGGTCGCTTCTTAGTCAAGGGTAGTTGGCTCACTCACAGCCATGAATAAAAAATGGTAGAAACCATCCTCCGAGAGCAAGTTCTCCCAACCATCCAAGAACAGTGTGGTGACAAACGATGCCTTTTCCAGAATGATGGACAAAAGTGAATCAAAAAACATCAAAGGGACAGGAAACTCCCCAGACCTTAATTTAAGCATTGATGATGCAGGAATGGGTTGCCATCAATCAGGATGTGGCTCATAAGTTGATTGACGGCATTGCCAGGGTGAATTGCAAAGGTCTTGAAATAAAACTGAAGTTATTATCAATTTTTTAAAAAGCCTTTGACACTTGTGAAATACTTGTAATTAAATATTGAAATACTTCTTTTATCTGACAAAAAGATCTAAAAAACACTGAAGCAGGAGACTTTGTAAAAAAAATTATTAACTAATTAAAACCTTTGTGTGTAGTATAGTGTAGAAGGATACATCAGTGGTCATAATTAAAAACGGTGACTTTTATTTTGAAACCGAGCTTTTACTCGCTCACAGGAAGTTGTACGTTTGCCGCGCCTCTACTGCTGAGTTCCTCGAGGAGTGTTTTTGCAGCTTCCTAAAGAAGACTAACGCGTGTTGAGTTGAAGATTATGTTCAAACATTGAGTCTGAGACAGGAGGCGCGATGTGGAGATTAATCCCTGCAGAATCGGGGACAGGTAGCGAGCTTAGCCGAGCTTTCACTCAACTGCAGAGAGCTACAGTTTAATCAGTCTCAGTTATAAACTCTGTTTAATCAGTGTCTATAATCAAGCATGTCATATTATTTCTGTATGTATTTATACACATCCTCTCCATACATGCACAAGTTGAACATGTAGCCAGGTGTAATGCAAAGGAAGCTGCATGGCATCTCTGTGTATTTACTTGGATTCATCCTGGTGTCAATAAGATCAAATATTATTGGCTGGTCAGCTTTAATGCATGGTGGCATTGATGGGATGTCAGTACTGGAGCTGTTAATGAACTAGCTCTAACTAAAGTAACACTTAAACAGAGCCGAGGGTTCGAGTCCCATGTTGTTCCCGTGCTTAGTGGGTTTCCTCCGGGTACTCCAGTTTCCTCCCACAGTCCAAAGACATACCGATTAGGTTGATTGAGGAACCCAAATTGCCCATAGTGTGTGAATGATTGAATATGTGTGTGTGCAATAGATCGTCACCCTCTTTAGGGTGTACCCAACCCTGTGCCCAAACTCTCCTGGGGTAGTTTCCAGATATCAAGTCACCCTTTACATGATAAGAAGTACAGATAATAGATGAGTAATATATATAATGATGTAATTGCTAAAAAAAAATCTTGTCATGCTTTCTAGGTCCAATCTCTTTGCTTGCCGGTAAGGAGTACGTAGTGGGACGTAAGAACTGTGACGTCCTACTGTCCAATGACCAGTCGATCAGCCGCGTGCATGCCCACATCACCGTCACTGAGCAGGTGATAAATCACACACCGCTTCATTTTCACACTGTGTGAAATAACCAGTATAAAGCCAGGTCATAGAGCATCTTTAACATCTGGCATATACATGCCAGAGATTTGACAATATAATCATTATCATCATCAGTTTCTGCCCTTTTCTAGATTTGCATTTATTTAGCAATTTCCCATTTTCCGACTTTGTCTAGATAATAATCTTGTCATTTCAATTCAGTTCCTTAAAACAAATGTGTGACCTCTTTGGGTATTTTAAGTTCCCTTAAACCTTTTGGCATCATCACTAAGACAAAATAAAAAAAAGATTTGTTATTTTCTTTTGGCAATAAAGGTAATAAGTCCATGCGTTTTTGTTTTTTTTCAAACAAACCTCGATAAATATACGCCTCATTCAAACAGTTGAGACGTCACATTATGTTAAAAGTATAAATCTAAATTAATGATTACCAAACTAAATAAAAAAATCAGATAAAATAAATAAAATAAAATGCAAACTTTTGTCTGGTGGTGCAGGAGCTGAAATGTTTTTTTTATAGGTCCCACTTTATTTCTCATCATCTGCTACAAAGCTATTTAAAGGCATACTGTTTAAAGACTCAACCGATTGCTGGAGATGTCTCGATCAGGCTATGTTCAACATTTTTAAGTATGATATAGTGACTTGAAATGTGCTTTATAAAAAATCTCAGCAGAATGTTAAAGGGTTACGTCATTTACACAAATGAGTCATATCAAAGCATCATGTCGAATTTGCAACTGGAAGCTGTATGTGCACGTTTGCGTAACAAACGCAAGGAATAAAACACAATAAGGCAAGACATGAGAAAATAATCAACAGCAAGGTGCTGTGGTATTAAGGTGCTGTTAATATTGTGGGAGCTGCATGCGTGAGGCAAGTTAGTACTTGATATCGTATCGTTATTTCTTTGTTAAAACAGCATTTAAAAAAAGTTATAAAAAGTATATTTATGAACATTTACATATTAATATGGATTGTTTTTATTTATATATAAATGACTATTATAATAAAACAAAATTTCTTATATGAATTGGTATCTGCTTATCCTATAACACTTTAGTTTGAAGATCTACTTTTTCGTCCGAGGGTTATTTTCTTCTCTTGATGTTGTGAAATTATAATTATTTTTTTATATAATTGTACCAGTGTTCAAGAAAAACTGAGCCATAATGCCCATGTTCAGCAGTTGACTGGATTTTGTTTTATATTGTTGTAGGCTGTGACACTGAAGGACAGTTCCAAGTACGGCACTTCTGTCAACGACAAGCGGCTGGAGACTGGCGCCACCAAAACAGTCTACGCTGGGGACAAACTGACATTCGGGGTCTTTCAGAGCAAGTTTAGGTGTGTATTTCTTAGACAGTTGTGCTGTTGTTTTTGATGGAGCGTGTGAATGTACAGTGGGTACAAAAAGTATTTAGATCCCCTGAAATTTTTCTATTAGAATTTTTCTCTTTTTAAGTGCAGCAGAATTTTTTTTGTAACCTTGGCCAGATCTGTGCCTTGCCACAATTCTCTGTCTGAGCTGTTTAGGCAGTTCCTTTGACCTCATAATTCTCATTTGCTCTGACATGCATTGTGAGCTGTAAGGTCCTATATAGACAGGTGTGTGGCTTTCCTAATCAAGTCCAATCAGTATATCAAACTAATCAAACTAATCACTGCATGCTGCTCATCGTTCGTGCAAATCACAAGTAGCAGTTACAAATGAACTGATTTGACCTGTTCACACCTGGACAGCAGTGACTAGGGAGGCATTAGAAATACGATAAGACAGGCTAACCGGAGAGCAGATCATTTTTGACTCACCGCTGTATTAAACTTAATCTGAATATTGTTTGTCTCAGAGTTTATTATTATAGTATATTTTCCGTTTCCTGTTCTTATATATCAACTTAATTTTATTTCTCTCAGGCTGGAACTGGATTCCGTGGTTGTTTGTTCATCTTGTGTTGATAATGAAGGGAAAGCAGCTCTCTCCAAGGAGGTCCAGGCTCTTGGGGGGCGTCTGGTCAACACCTGGTCTCAGGAGTGCACTCACCTGGTCATGCCTACTGTTAAAATCACCATTAAGGTTAGAAAGGTCACATCATGTTACGCCTTAAAATAGAAGAGGGTGAGTGGGGTTGGAATCACAGGTGCTTATTTACTTACTGTATGTTGACTGGAAAAGTGGTAAATTAATCTGACTTCATCTCCCGTACAAATGTAAGATAAAGTCCTGTCTCAAAAGCCTTTTAAATGCTGTGTAACTTTTAACTTGGGGTTTATTGTTTATTGTTGTTATATGTTTTAATGGTGAAAACTACAAAAATAACGTGTATGGTGTAGAAGTGAAAGTGTTGCTGTGTGTGTGTGTGTGTGTGTGTGTGTGTGTGTGTGTGTGTGCGTGTGCGCAGACGATCTGTGCGCTGCTGTGCTGTCGGCCCATAGTGAAACCCCAGTTCTTCACTGAGCTTTCCAGAGCTGTTCGGCAGAGGGAAAACCTTCCTAAAGCACAGAGGTAGTGATTTCCCCTTTTTAAAGTCTAGGCTACATGAGTAGAACATTAAAAGTAAGAAAACTGTTGGGGTAGAACCAGGGTTTTAACCTGATTAAAACTAATACTCTAGTTTTTCTAGAGTATTTCTTGGCTGCATTATTTTATTTTACAGGTTTACTGCCGACTCTTTTTTTTGCAACTCGATTTTGTGTCTGTGTTTTAAACCCTGGTTAGTTCCTACTTAACAAATTAATCCAAAACGAAGACTGAATACATTCTCTGCTTACTGATATATTTAGATGTTCGCTTGCTTTTTTTCTGCTTGCGAGGCAAAGCTTTCTCAGAGTACAAATGGTTTAAAAAAATACGAACAATTGAGGCCACACTGAGTCCAAAATGATTTTTTAAAATACATTTTTATGGTATATATGTTTCCCCTTACAGTGGAAAAATGTCACAGTTCCTTTGTAATCCTACAGGTTTTGTGCTCTAAAACTGTCATAAATGTGCAGGCAGCATAGCATCCTGTATGGTAGAAGAAAATTATTTTCTCAGATTGTTTAGAATTGGGGCAAAATATAAAAGAAAAAAAAATTGGGATATTTATAAAATCGTGATAATAACGTAATTGCAATACAAATTGAATCAGCAACAAAGATATTGTGATATGCCATTTTTTACCTGTACAGAAACTGAATCCGAATCAGGCTTTAATGGGGAAGTATGCGTAGACCAGATGATTATCTTTCTTTACACACTAACCTCAAAAAAACAAAACTCATTCGTACACGCAAGTGTAAATAAATAATGAATAATGTATATTTAATTTAGCTTCAACTGATATTTGACTTTTTAGACACGTTCTGTATTAAAATATGTATTGTTTATTGCTGTAATTGTAAATGCAGTTCTGTATTCATGTAGGTGAAATGTTTGAAAATGTCAGATAGGCCAGAAGTACAAGCTATTCAGAACATTTACATGCTAGTGGTCATGTTAAGGAATATTTATTTCTGCATTGCTTTTCAGAGCATTGCTTTTCCTCTTTTGTCCATGCAAAGATGAATAAAAACCGATTAATTTATTCTGTAATTTACTGGAGAAATTACAATAACTTCTTACTTTTTTCTTACTTTCTTTGTTACTTTTCTTCTTACAATAGTCTTACTTTGTCCCACTAAAACAATCATTAATTCTCTTAAAAACAATTCTCTTATTAATTCCTGACATGTGGATGTGTGTTAAGCTTTAGGCCGGAGATCGATGAGCCGAGTCTCAGTAAAGAGAAGGTGGACCTGGGACCCCGTCAGGAGAGAAAGACTCTGTTTGCAGGCAAAACCTTTGTCTTCCTCAACTCCAAACAGGCAAGATATTCATTTGCATCTTGTTTCTTTTTACCATCTTAGCCCAGTTAATGTAAAATAATTTTTTTTTTGCACCAAAAACTATTTTGTTAGATCACCTTTAGCTTTGATTATGGTGTACAATGTGCTGGCTAATTTATGTGTGAAAATGATTCCTCATGTTCCCAGAAGCACTCACAATTTCAGTCCTTACAGTTCCAGTCTTAGAAAAAATTATGCCTTAGATGAAGTAAAAACTAGAACTGAAGCAATCCCAGATCATAACACCTCTTCAAGAGGGACCTGGGCATGATGGATACATCGCTCTATGCGCTTCTCTTCTTACCCAGCTCACTGGTCGCTCTGGAATATGGACTTACCAGATCACATGACCTTTTTCCATTTCTCCAAAGTCCAATCTTTATTCTCCCTAACAAACTAAACTCATGTTTTTTGATTAGTCTCATTAACACGTATTTATTATGGCCACAAAGGTGTTTAGTCCCAGTCCTGTGAGTACTCATGGAAATGTTCTTACTTTGACTTCTAAACCTACAGTAGCTCTGATTTCTACTGCCAATTATTTATAGTTGTGAGATACATGATTACCAAGCGTTTAAGTGATCTCTATTTGAATTTTTTTTTTTTTCAGGTCTATCCCTTCAGGTTTTAATAATAGACATAAGACAGTTCTTAACCCAGTTTTAGTGATGATCTTAATTTTAGGATTTTTTAAGATTTTTTTCCAAATCAACATGGATTTTGTGACTCATAAACCTTCTTAACCTTTTAAACACGTCCATTTGTGTCAATTTTGTCAGCATCTGGTGTTTTCCATTCTTCGGTGAGTCGGCACTTGAAAGCACTGTAATTAATTCACTGAGCACAGGGTAGGGAGCAGGAATGATGCTCATTATTTGATGATGCAATGAAATCTGTTCTGAGGAAACACCCTTAACCACTTTCCTTTTCACACACTTAAGAGCTTAATAGTAATAACACTTTGCACTCATCACAGAATGGATGTTCACATTCGCAGTTCTGAATTGTCTTCGCTTTGACTGTCATCAACTCAGCAGCCAATTTACTCTTTTCTAATCAATGTGGAGTCTGTGGTCATGCCCTTAAGGAATCAGTGGCCGCA